>NW_026596091.1:7908632-7921802 GCF_907164565.1 Psammomys obesus | reverse complement strand
GAAGAAGAAGAAGAAGAAGAAGAAGAAGAAGAAGAAGAAGAAGAAGACCTAAAGTGAAAAGACTCCAATCTGATACTCTTTCTAGGTGCATAGGGAAGGTTGAGGAGAGATAGCATGGGAAGGCAAATGTGACCCAAGCCTATGGCATCCCTGGATGTGGAAAATGGATCACCTCTTGGAAGACCCTGCTAATCTCAGGAAAAGTCAGTAACAAAACAGCTGGAGTCCTTGAGTCCTTGTGACTGGTTGACTCTGGGCTGCTGATCTATGAAAGTAGGAGTGATTCCCCTAAAACGTTTTAGGCCTAAATCTATTCCAAGCTCCATTTTCAAATTCAAAATCTCTTTTGCTTCTTCCTTCTCTCCTTCCCTCTCTCTCTCTCTCTCTCTCTCTCTCTCTCTCTCTCTCTCTCTCTCCTTGAGACAGGGTTTCTCTGTGTATCAAGCCCTGGCTGTCCTGGACTTACTTTGTACAGGCTGGCTTTGAACTCATAGAGATCCACCTGCCTCTGCCTCCCGAGTGCTGTGGTTAAGGGAGTGAGCCACCACGTCTGGCCCCTTTTTCCTTCTTAAATCATGCTTAGTGATTAGTTTTCTCAGTTGCGAGGCAATACATTTATGTGTGTATAATGAAGCATCTGGCCCTTCCCTATGAACTCAGAACTATTTATTGACTAAAAAAGAAATGCTTCATTGGATGGTTCCTCTTGTGCATTCTGTAATGGGGGCTAATGTGAAAGGAAGGGTAATTAACATACAATTAATTAGCCATTGTAGTTTAAACTGATTGGTAGAAGGTAGTCATGGAGTAATAGAAAAGTATTAGGTTAGGCAGTGGAAAAAGCAGGCTGTGCCTGTGGGCTGACATTGCTCAAAGCACAGGGGCCTTATGGTGTCTGTGTGGATTGGACAGCCATGTCCATCTTACCAGTGGAAGACAGAGGGATGCCTGGTAAAGACTCAAGTATAGTGGAGGCACATGGAGGTGAATGTGTCTTAGCACAGGCTTAGAGGGCACGAGCACCGGAAACGATGAGATCCTCACACACACTTCCACTTCACAAGTCCTTCAACTTCAGAGCAAAGTGGCCCACCAAGACCATGCTTCCCAAACCTTGGGCAAACTCAAGGAATCCTGAAAGCAGCACTTGAGTTCTCCTCTCCTTCCTGCAGATCCCTCAAGCCTCCTGAAGCCACCCCTCAGCCCTTCTCATGCTTCTCAGCTCTCAGTGTAGCTTTAGACGTGTCTCTCTTCTGCCTTCTCAATCTCATCTCTACTTCAACCTCCCCCACAGAACTATCCCCTCGAATCACCTGGTCTCTTTCTATATTGTCATGTTGGGAAGAGCAGTTAGTTATGCAGCTGATTGAGAGTAAATGTCCACCAGTTCTTCAAAGAGCCCAGTGTGTGTTGTAGGCACAGACAGCTTGGTGTCTCCTGCCACCAGATGCCCTGTGCCTGTGCTCCTGAACCTGAAAACTGGCCACAGGCCACAATGCAAGGACCGGAAAGACATCCAGGTCTTCTTTATTCAGAATGTTTATTTTCCTGTGCTGACGCTTGGTAAGCAGAGGTCTACATAATCACTGGCAATCGAGTCACAAGCATCTGGAGAGGTCCAGGAGCATCTGAGTCTATAGCCTTCTCCCTGTCTGTTTGCAAACTGCTATAGACCCAGCTAGTCTCCCCCCCCCACCGTTCTGATGGTGGAGGTCTAGTCAGAGAGGATGCGATCAATGTAGATGCTCTTCAAGATTTTCAAATTCATCAGGGTAGAGAGAGTTGCTCCAGGTTAGAGTAAGATGTGTGTGTGTGTGTGTGTGTGTGTGTGTGTGTGTGTGTGTGTGTGTGCGCGCGTGTGCGTGCTGGGGGCCAGTCCAAGAGCCAAAGCCTTCCCTTTAAAGTAGATAGACTGAGGAAGAGCAATGGTATCTTCAATGAATATTCCAACATGAGAACTCTTTAGAGAACTTAACTCTGATTTAAGGATAAGGCAATTTTAAGTACCAGAAAACTAAATTCTCTAAGAAATAGAAAAGCCAATCAAGGGTTGTTCTGATTTGAGTCTCTGTGACTGTAGTCTGACATAATCATTGTCAATGACACACTGCACAGCCAGCTATCATTAAATATAAGGCACTTAGTATACACTGACTACTGTTAGCCATCATAACAATGCTGTGTTGCAAGCTTTCTGCCTGAGCTCTAGAATGCTCGCCCAAACTGGCAGGTTGTTTTTCATAGCATATTTGGGGGCATTTGGGCTTATCCAACTGCCAAGACAACATTTTATAGAGAAATAATTAGGAAAAGTTCTAAAAGGTTGGTTCAGATGCTTAAGGTCATTGTCCATGGGACTTTACCCTGATACTGCAATCTAGTTTCTTTGGCTCCCTGTCATCACTGTTGAGGTTGACTGGTTTCATGACTCTCCATTTCGTTTCTCTAAAATGAAATGCATCTAGAGGCAACATTCAGTGGTCAATGCAGAAGACAAATGCTTACAAATGGTGATGACCTCATCTCCCTTTTATCCTTCATCCGTTGAAAGGATGGGAGGGTAAAACACGCGGATAGAGCTTTAGGGTTTTCTGAGAAGCCAGTCAGCCTTTACAGTGACAGTGGCCATACCTCCTCTCTTGGGGTTAGTACCAGGATTCTGTGCTCATGGCTCTAGAGGGAATGCTAAGATGATTTTCAAGTAAAACACAAACCACTTGGCCATCTGATCTCAGAGCTGCCAAGCCTTCCCACAGTGAGCACAAAGACACAGCATGTCCTCAGATCTCATCTCTTAAGAAAACAAACAGGAGCTGCTCTCTTCATCCTGGTAGCTGGGAATGAAAGGCAGTTATAGAATACAAAAGGTCAGGATTTGCTCCTTATACCAGGTAGTCACGACCTGTACCAAAAGAGGGGACAGTCACTTCCTGGCTAGGATCAAGTGTAGTTTCCAAAGGCAAGAACTTCATGCATATATATTTAGAACCACAGTAGAACCAACGTCCTCACTCTTCATCCTGCTAGCACTCTTCTGGGGAAGGGATGACACTGTGCCTTTAACAACCGCTTTGCTGCTGCTGTTGTTATTTCAGTGTTCTCTAGATCCAAAGGGACGTGACTGTTGAGTGGTCCCAGTCTACCACAGAGAACACTGCGAAATGTAAGAGCAAAATAGGTATAGCAATCCTAGGCCAAGACCCCAGATAAATGGTGCCTTTCTCCGCGTGTAAGTGGGTACCTATGTGTGCATTTACAGCTGTAGGCATGAGCAGGAAGCACTGAAGTGTGGAGGGGAGGAGCGAGGAAATGGGGAATGCCAGGATTTTAGATCACGTGTGTCCGGGACTTGAACCGAAGAGAGGTTTGGTACCTACCTTATTTGTTGCATCAATAAATTTGACTCCTTTATAGGAGACTGAAAGAATAATAGTGGGGACTTTCTTCATCTGCTCCGTCGACTTCTGAAATTAAAATTAGAATGCTGTGAGAGAAGTGTGTGTTGCATGGCAACTGAAGCACCTCGTTTTTTTTCCTCTTGAAAGATAAAAATGAACTGAAGCTAAACACGCACACACACACACACACACACACACACACACACACACACACACACACCCCCCAAACACAGATTTAAGCGGTTTGCGCTTGTAAAGTGTCTGTTGGCCCTACTACTTTTTGTGGTACAAGGCTACTCCTTACCCTCCACACTGCAGGAGGCCAGTGAATGCTGTGCCTGGTTCCCTAAGAAGACTCAAACCACATCATCTACCCAAAGGTGCATTCCAACAGTAACAAAATATACGCCATTACTGTTCCTTACTCCTCCTCACCTCAAAGCATAGGGGATGTTCAGGTGTGGACTTAAAACAGGGATTTAAAATACATCCCTGCAAATTTTCCTTGATCCTGGCCAAATCCCAGAAGCGGATATAATATTTATGGCAGAGTCGCACAGGACCACACAGGATTTCATACTGCTTGACACAACTAATCCTTCCAGGAGCTGTCCTTACTCCAACTCACAGCAAAAACGCTAGACAGGACAGGCAAGCTGCTCCATCATACAGCTCAGCCATACTTCTGCAGGCTAAGCTGTCCTGACAATGTTCACACTGGCTTCACACAGAGTGTCAGCAGCTTCTTCAGTGTACTCGGCCTCAAAAACTTCTGGCTTAGCCCTGTCATTTGTCACCAGTCACCAACAATCTTGTTGACTTCATTCTCCTCCACTCGTGCTCTTAATCACACCATTAAACATGGAGATGGACTTACCTGACAGTTAGCCTGGTGGATTTTCCACCCAAGACAGGCGGGAACAGAATAGGAGAGAAAACACACAAGACGGTGTGAGAAAAAGAAACCACTGCAACAATTCACCAACAGTGCAAGTTCATTAAAAAGCCAAGGGTGCCAGGAAGGCCAGCAGGATTTAGAGACAGAAGCAGATGCGGTGAGACTGTGAAGTCCAGACATGGCTGCCGGCTTTCGCTGGCCCTGCCTCTGCTTCTCTTTCTCCATTTTCTCATCCTTCTGTTTACCACGTTGAAGAACCTAAGGACTCACGTGCAAGCACGGTCCACTTTGAGCCTCAGACAGCTGGCTCTCTACATCAGGCATCTCAGGAAAAGGATAGGAACCTTTAAAATTTATGTGTATCACTCAATATTCCATTAAACATTTCTGAAATGTGATCGGAATTTAAAAAGGCCTTTAATGTGATGAGTGGAACTCTCTGAACTCAGTGGTGATGACAATGTTGCATCTTTCGTTTGGCCACTGGGAGAGGTCTTTTATGTCATCCTCATTGTCTTGGCACGTCTTTTTGAGAGCTGCCATATCTGTTTCCGAGATGAGGAAATTTACCAGGACAACGGTTTGAAATGTATTGCTCCCAGCCAATACGCAAAGAGAAGCTCTCTTGAAGTGATTTTTAACTAGTTTTAAAATTACCTAGACTTGCCAATTTTCTTTTGCAATTGCCAAAAAAAAAGTCATTCTAAAAAATGGAATATAAGATTATATACTTTCATGTTCCGAATGTTTTTCCTAACCACTTCTGGAAAATGTGCAAGACAAATCATAGGCAAGGCTAGAGGAAATCACATGCTGTATGCTGGGTTTAAGGCAAAGCAGTGGCTGAGATCGTGACTGCAGCTCAGGCAATCATTTTGTTGGCTGATTTGTGTGTGAAGAACTCTGCAAAGCGTAACAATGGATTTCAGCAAATCACCTCGTTCATCTCCTGCCATGAGTACTTTCTCCCAGACAGACCTATTTGTAACCTGAAACAATATATAGCTACATTAAGAGGAAAATACCAGCATTTCATTTAGGATTAAGAAAAAAACCATTTTTTATTTGTTCAGCAGTTGAGTGGTTACTTTGGGCAGCCTACTCTGCTAGTCGTTAGAAAAGCTCAGGGTCCATTTCAGGGCTGTGAAATTGTGCGTGAATGCCACTGCGAGACTTGGCCACCCAAGCAAGTGCTGCACTGAGGAAGATCTAAGTGGGAAACAGGGCTGGGCAAGATGCCTCCTGGGAGGAAGGGCGGGGCAGTATAGGAGCCCATCTTGGCTCACACAGCATGCATTCTTGGCCCAGCTGGGCATAAAGTACAGCCACAGAACTGATACCGGCAATGATGGCAATATGAACGGAGTACTTTTGGAACAGTGAACAGGGAAAGGTTCACCTTCAATGAAAGGGTAAGACAGGTATTAATTAATACATTCATTGATTTATCAAGCCTGATTACCTGCAAGGGGGGCGCTGAGCTGGCTCTGGAGGGATAAATAGCCATCTGAGTGGCAAAGAGAGGGCAGAGGGCTGTTGTAAGAGCAAAGTCACAGATACCTATACAGGAGACCGCTATGGTTGTACATGTAACTATCAGGAAAAGAGGGTCGTATTTGAAAGGCCAAGCTCAGACTCATCAGAAGCTGTTATGTAGGGAGTGGCACAAGAAAGAGCTTGTTGTACTGAAGACGGAGGTTAAGTGAGGGACATAGGAAACTGCTGTGAAGTCCAAAGGGCAGATGCTAGTTGGGCTGAAGTAGATGCATGGATAATGAGGGGGGCACAACCGAGGATGAAGAGTCAAGAGGCTCTCTGTGACATCATATCAAACGAATGAGTGGGGAAGTATCACAGATGAAGCAGCCATTAGCAGAGACAGCAATGCCAGAAGGAACATGATTTTGCAAAGACACACAGAGATGCCTCTACATGTTCAGCATGCTAATCGGTAAGAAGTGAGAGGTGGAATTCAGATGTGGGAGGGGTGGCTAAAGATATGAAAGTATGTGGGGTGTCTCAGGATGCAGTAAGGGTTGAAAGGGCCCCGGCCTCAGGGGAAAATTAGTTCCAGTGCTCCTTTTCTAGGACAGGGTTTCACCATATAGTCCAGCCTGGCTTTGAACTAGTGATCCTGACTTGGCCTTCTGAGTGCTAAGTGTACAGGCGTGTGCTACCAAATCTGGTTGGAAAGATACATTTTTTTGAGACAAGTCTCATTATGCAGCCCTGATGATCCTGGACCTCATAGATATGTACCTGCCTCTGCCCCCAGGTGCTGGCACTAAGGTGTGCAATACCATGCCAGGCAGACTCCTTCTTCCTCCTCCTCTTCCTCCTCCTCTTCTTCTTCCTCTTCCTCTTCTTCCTCTTCCTCTTCTTCTTCCTCTTCTTCCTCTTCCTCTTCTTCCTCTTCCTCCTCCTCTTCTTCTTCCTCTTCTTCTTCTTCCTCTTCTTTCTCTTCCTCCTCTTCTTCCTCTTCCTCCTCCTCTTCCTCTTCTTCTTCTTCTTCTTCTTCTTCTTCTTCTTCTTCTTCTCCTTCTTCTTCAGAGATGGTTTTTCTGTGTAGCCCTGACTGCCCTGAAACTCACTCTGTAGATCAGGTTGGTCTCGAACTTACAGATCCACCTGCCTCTGCCTTCTGGATGCTAGGAATAGGTGTGCAACACCATGCCAGGTAGGAGATGAATTCTTAAGCTCTAGCAAAGGAACTAGAAATGGAGCTAGAAGATGCCCATGGATGATGTCTCCTCAGAAGCCACGGGGCAGTGCCTAATCTCCTAAGAATGAAGAGGATCCCAAGAGCACTGCCTAACAAGTGGCAGAGGACTGCTGCTTTTATTATTGGATCTATGGGGTAAAATCCCAGCCTCTGGCAACAAGAACGATCTGAAATCAGTTGTATTAGTGACAGTCTGAGGAGAATGTTGGAAGCGGGTAGAAGACCTGAGGACCACAGTGGTTCCCCATCAGATAGATGGTCAATAGAAGAAAGACAAAGAGTCTCACAATTCCTGCTCCCTTGGCAAAGGCAGCTCTGGGGTGTCAGTGTCAAGGCTGGGCACAGTCTCTACAGTGCCATGTCGGAAGTGGCCGTATGTTTCAATACAGAGCCCAGAATGTCCTCTTTGTACTAAGTCCCTTGAGAAGAGCATGCAAGGCTTATTGATTTGTATAAAGAAAATTTCCCTGTGAGGCGCTCAGGACAAGCTTTGGTTTCTAGTTGCTTCTCCTTGTTCTAGGATCTCTGTGGAATTTCTGAGGTCTCCTGGCCTTCGGATTCCCTCTCTTCTGGTTGGTGCCAGCCTTACAGAAGGAACTTGGATAGGTAATGAGGCCCTCTGAACTCCTGAGCGGCTGAAGTAAGACTCCACATAAGGTTTACTGCATCTTGCTTACTTCGAAGAGTGTTACAGTAGAATGCAACCAAATTTTCTTTATGTTTTCCTAGGTTAAGATTATCATTCTCTTATTATTGCAAGAGAAATGGTAGTTGGTTGCACAGAGATGACACATTTTTGAAATCTGTCCTTAGTTCTTGGTTTAGATGGTCTGCATTCACCAAGCAGAGCAGAGTCGCAATTTCCTATCTGGAACATTGTTCCGAAGAAGTAATTGAACACTTTTAGACATTTTTTTTTTAAAAAAAAAAAAGAAGGGATTTTTAGGTTTATCAAGAAAAAAGAAATAATGTCTTTTCCCTTTCCTGTTTGTGTGGGTATGTGTTCCTATGTATATATGTCTTCCTGTGTGTGCCTGCACACATAAAAACATCATTCTTCAGACAGGATCTCTTACTGGCCTGGACCTCACCAACTCGTCTGGTCTACCTGGCTGTGAACCCCAGGGATCCACCTGCTTTTGCCTCCTCAGCACTGGGACTACAAACACGTCCACTAGTTTATTTATTTTTAGGATTTATTTCATTTTATGTGTATGTGGTTTTTGCCTGCATGCATGTATGTATGTATGTACCACATGCATGTCTCATTCTTGCAGAGGCCAGAAGAGGGTGTCAGATCTCCAGAACAGGAGTGGCCAGTGGGCACGTGCTGCCGTGTGGGTGCTAGGAACTGAACCCGAGTCCTCTGCAAGAACAGCCAGTGCTCTGAACTGTGGGATCTTCTTTCTCATCGCTCCTTTCTGCACACGTTCTGGGATAAAACTCAGGCATTCAGTCTTGCAAGGCAAGTGCTTTGCCGCCTTACCTATCTCTTCAGCCTTGTCTTACTGTTCTGATGTAGGGTCTCAGAGAGCCCGGATGGCCTCAGCTGTAGGTGAGGATAACTTTGAACCTTTGATTATCCTGTGTCAGTTGCCCGCATGCTGGCATTGCCAGGTGTGACCCACCACTCCAGCCTTTTTGTTTTTAAACATAAACAAAGAACTGTTTGGCGCCAGGTCGGAGGTGGTCTCTGGGGCTTTTGCTTCAGCCTTAAAGTATCTTCCGAGAATAAGTGCAGCTGTCCGTCAGCCTTGTGAGGGCTGAGAATGACTTAATGCCAAAACCCGTAGATGCGCAAGCTGTATTTCAAAGAGCATTAAGTGCATTAACCTATGCGTGTGCCCTCATTGTGTTAGGGCAGCACTTATGTATACTATCTAGTGCAATGCAAACACATGTCATCGTTGTTCAGTTCTGCTGTGGGACAATGGCAAGAAATAAAGTGCATGTCAGCACAGGTGCGGTACTTACTGAAAATCTTTCTGCAGTTGGTGGGGGCAAAACATATGTGTAAGGACAGCCCACTGGCTGCCCCACCCCACCCCTTTCTCCGTCTGTCTGTGTAGCTCGGGCTGGCCCTGAACTCCTGAACCTCTCCCCTCAGCCTCCTGAGCCTTGGGACTTGCAGCAGTCTCTCGCTTTTCAATTCAAAGTCAACAGTTGAGGGGCATCCTTTCTGAGAGCACGGATTCACTAAGCTCAGAGCATGCTTTCCTGGGTGTGAGGAGACTTGTGGGGCGGGGGCGTGCAGCTGTGAGCCGTCAGGATGGCGAGGGTGGGGCTTGTGTTCAATCGTGTGTGTCTCAGAAGCACAGAAAGGCAAGAGTGAGGCAGTGGACAGGGGCTGCCTCAGCCTCAGCTAGCCGGTCTTCCTTCCTTCCTTCTTTGGGTGTGCATATGTATGTGTGTGTGGTGTGTGTATGTGTGTGACTGATATGTGTGATGTGTATATATGTGTATGTACATTTGTGTTCCCGTGTGCGTATATGTGTATGGTTTGTGTGGTGTGTGTGTATATATGTGTGTGTGTATGATACGTGTGCAAATGTGTGGTGTGTGTAAATGTATACATATATGTGTGTATGTGTGTTTGGGTGTGTATGTGTGGTGTGTGTATGCATATGTGTGTATATGTATGTGTGTGTGCATGTGTGTGGGATACGCAGGTGTACTCCCCCATTTGTGAGTGGGTGAGACCAGTGTCTCACTCTGCTGCTGTCATTCTTCTTAGTTATTGTTTGGAGACAGGTCTCTCACTGAGCCTGGAACTCATTGTTTTGGCTAGAGTAGCCGACCAGTGGGCTTCACAGTCTGTCTGCTTCTGCCACTCCAGTCCTGGGGTTACTGACAGGCATCTGGTGTAGGTGGGTCCTTCTGCTGGGGCAATAGTCACTTGAGCAAGTGAGCTGTCTTCCCCGCCCTCAGCCTTCCTTCTCACGGCACCCTGGTTACTCACAGCATGTCTGAAGCACAGGCTGGGGGAGCGGTTGCCATGGCTACCCCGAGGGTGCCATCTAATTAGACTCTCAGTCCTGAGTCATAACTATTTGGCCACCTAACGTGCTTCTTAGTTAGTTACAAAGCTTAATGGTAATATTCAGTTTTCTCAAGTAAATTTAAATAAGATCTAACAGTAATGCTTTGTGGCCTTCAGTGACTTTCAAATGATTGAAAACTATAGGAGGCAGAATCATGATTGTTTATGCAGCAAAATTAGCTAGGTTGTTGGGATGGTAAGGTATGAAAAGCAGACCTTGGAATACTTGTTCAAAAATAACTCCCACCATGTAAAGCTCAGTGCCAAGATTGTTTTCTGGGGAAAGTCTTCCTGGTCTTCCCATGCCGACACAGGGCTTTCTCTGTTTCTCCCTGGAATTTCATGGGCTCTGCTTCCCTGGTAGAACCTACACCTGTCTTGACTCTTCCCTCAGCAACCACTGACAGCCCCCTGTTTAAGCCTCCAGAGTTGCTAGTTTTCCAAGTCAGAAGTCGGTAACATAGTCCTTTCCTAGGGTGCTCTCCTGGTCGCTGGAGCCAAGGGTGACATCATTACGAAGCTGACGTTACAGAGAAATTCCACGCCCTGCCATAGGGTTCTCAGAGAGCCATGGAGCATCCACATCTGGGGAGGTGTGACGTGGGCTTTGGAGAGGTTCCTGGGTAGAGCTGCAGTGATGGGTGACTTTTCAGCCTCAAGGAGAGAAGGGCTGGTTTTCATGTCTACAACTGTACCCTGGCTCCCGGAGAAAGGGCCCCTTAGGAGGGCAGGATGATCACTGCTGGCAGCCCAGGAGTTTCTCCCTCTTTATTTCTTTAAAAATAGTTTGGGCTCTCAGCTAGGTGAGGTGGCACACGCCTGTAATCCCAACAATAGGGGAGGCAGAGGCAGGCAGATCTCTGTAAGTTTGAGGCCAGCCTGGTCCACAAAGTGAGTCCAAGACAGCCAAGGCTACGCAGAGAAACCCTGTCTCAAAAACAAAGAAAAAAAAAGAAAGTTTGGGTTCCCAAATATCATCAACAAGTGCCTCATTTGTGTAAGAACTGTGGCAAATGACTTCAGAGGGCTTTCGTGGCCTCAAGAACTCTGGCACGAGGGCTGCGAGGACAGAGACCCCATCCGAGACTATAGGGCACACACAGTGAGCAGTGGTCATTCCAAACACGTCCCCTTGCCAAGAGGGCAACTTGTATTGCACTCTTGAAGTCCTGAAATCTAGCATGGCCCAAAGGGACGCCCTCTAACTATGTTCTAGGGCTGCACAGTCTTCAGGCTCAGTGACACGCGGCATCTACCCAGAACAGTGGACCCACGCAGGGTCCCGCATGGAATGCCCAGGGAACCAAGGCAGGGGCTCTCCGCCTCCATAGTGTGTCTAAAGTCTGCGATTGTACGTTGGATTCTGCAGATGACTGATGACGGGGCCCGCTCCCAGAGGCTTGGGGAAGTGGGCGGGGGCCTGCGTGTTGGCAATGCTAACGGATTTCCAGATGCTGCTGACACAGCAGGTCTGGGGCCCATCTCTAGAAACGCAGTCCATCAGTTTGATTGAAAGTCGCTGTCAGCGCTGCTCTCCGAGGCCGCGCATGTAAAACTCCGTCATGCGGCCTCCTGCGCTCATTCCGAGGAGCCGGCTCATCAGAGCGAGTTTGACAAGCAATTTCCAAAAATCTGTCATTAGCATTTAGCTACAGCTCTTGGTCTTGAGAGCAATTAGCAAGGATTATTTAATCCCTTCTTGGTTCCCAGGCACTGTGAGAGCTGGAAACATCTTTCACGTAAAATACGAGTCATGAAGAGGTAGTGGAGTTACGGCCGGAATGGAGGTTGGTTAGACTAGCCGGTAAGCTGAAGATGCTCGCCTGCTAGCGCGTCCCCAGCTCTCCCAGCGGGAGGGGCATGTCCAAGACAGTACGCCCCCGAGGCTGAGACACAGTCGACGCTCGCTCGTTTACTGAGTTTTCAGGAGGCAGTTTGGCAACAGTTCGACAAAAATGCGATTGCCCTGCAGTTCGGTTGGTCTACATTTAGTGGCTTGGTCAGCACTTGCGGAAAATCCTGCTTATAATTTCTTTCTAAAAATCGGAAACAGACACAATAACCGAGGGAACTGGCTGAAAAAACTGTCTCAACTGTGCATTGGGATATTGTAATTAACCACTGCAAAAAATACTGAGGGTGAAGAGTTAATGAAATATATATTTTTTAATCCCCGAATATAACTGTGGTTAAAAATAGATCGTAAGACAACAGGTACAGAACGTTTCCAGTTCTCAGTGAGAGAGTACGGCTAAGTAATTACTCCGCGGGATCACACACAAACAAGGTGTCAACTGGGTGGGGGGGGGGGGGATATTTGCCACTTCCGGGTGGTAAAATCAGTTGTTTTCATGTCTTCCTTCTGTTCTCTATTTTGGAAGCAGATAACGATAAATTCATAAGGCCTTGCAATAAAAAACAAAAACAAAAAACAAAACAAAACCCAAGGCTTAAAAATGTTATGATTTTAGCTTAATAAGCCAATTTATTGAGTCTTTGAGTGTGAGAGTGTGTGTAGTTGGGAGCTCACACTCAGAGAACAACCTTGGCTATCTTTCCTCAGATGCTGTCCACCTTGTTTGTGCATATGGTATATGTGTATGTACTGTCTTACTCTATTGCTCTCCGTCTTTTTTTTTTTTTTTTTTTTTGAGGCGCAGGATCTCATACTGAACCTAGATCTCTCTGACTGGCTGGCCTGGCTGTCTGTCTGTCACTCTAGTCCTGTATTGAGTCTTTAAATCTATTTCTTGTAAATACAACTTCAGCAGAGAGAGAGAGAGAGAGAGAGTGTGTGTGTGTGTGTGTGAATGTGTATATGTATGTGTGTGTGTGTGTGTGTGTATCCATTTGTTGTGATCTACTGGTGAGTTCTTCCTTTTGCAAGGCTTCAGAGTGCAGTGAACAAGAACCTAGGAAGACAGGGTGTACACTGGCCCATGCCTGTAGCTCTTGCTAATGGGAGGTAGATGTAGAAGATTTGTGAGTTGAGGCCCAGCTTCTACTACACCATAAGACCATGTGTCAACCACAACAACCTAACCCAACCCAACCAAACCAAACCCAACCAAACCAAACCAAACCAAACCAAACCAAACCAAACCAAACCAAA
>NW_026596091.1:7878024-7908622 GCF_907164565.1 Psammomys obesus | reverse complement strand
AACCAAACCAAACCAAACCAAACCAAACCAAACCAAACCAAACCAAACAATTCTTCTAAAAGTAGCATAGGCCAAAGAAGAAGTGGGGGGACCCACCTCCAAGATTCCAACTGAAGGTAATAATCTAAAATGCAAACCTCAGCATGCAAGAGGCCCTGGGTTCAATGCTCAGCATAAAAATTTACAATAAAATGGAAGAAAAATGGATTTGTTCCTGAAATTTTGGCAACAGAAGTTTTAAGGAGAGGTCTTTCACACGTCACCCCTGCCTGTTTCCTAAGAGGCCTTCCCAAAAACGCTGCAGATGTCATTTTCTCCCACAAGGATCTGTGCAAAGACAGAAGAACTAGTCCTGCCTTTAGTTCGAGTCCCTTTTAAGGAAGAAGGCATTCTAACTTAAAAGATAATCTTTCAGCTTCCTTTACTGTTGTTTCTTTGAAAGCGCAGGAAAGAGCAAAGACAGCCGTCACACTTGGACCAAAGGACTGACTGTTATCCAGAAATCTGCATATTTGAAAAGTCACACTTTAGAGGTGCTCCCAGCTCAAAAGTTTAAGAATTATACAAATTAAGGAGAATAGACCCAATGAGACCTGTGGTGAAAACACAAAGGCTTTGGGAAATAAAGGCTCCAAAATCTTAATATGCTCCAAGATCCTGTCTATTACTGACTTTAAAAAATTTAAAATATGTCTTTGTTCTCTCTTAGCCTCATTAAAAACCAGGCATCATTTCCTTCTTGTTCTCTGTCTCTAACTTCTCTCTGTGTCTCTGACTGTGTTTGTGTGTTTATCTGTCTCTGTCTGTCGTGTGTGTGTGTGTGTGTGTGTGTGTGTGTGTACCTGTGAATGTTGAGGCCAGAGGTTAATGTTGGGTGTCTTCCTCACTTGCTCTCCACCTTATTTTTCTGAGACAGGGTTTTTCACTGAACTTGGAAGTGAATGACTCTGCTAGACTGGTGGGCTTGCAAGTCGAGCTCTGTGGATCTGTCTCTGCCTCCCTTGAGCTGGAGTTACAGTCTTGTGCTGTTCGCTTGGCATTTTACATGGGTGCTGGGGAATCTGCCTGAACTAAAGTCCCTATGCTTGCAAAGCAAGTGCTTTTGCCAGCTGAGCCTATGCCCTAGCCTAGCCTTTTATTTATTCCTTTTTAAAGAGCAATTTCCAAGACCATAAACACCTGTGAATAATGCTAATTGCTAACCATGGGATTGGAAAATGACTGCAGGAAGTATTATATTAAACACAATGGCGTATGTTTTCTAGTGGCATATTTAATCTAATTAGGGAAGTGATAGGGTTCTGTGTATTAGTGATGATTAAACTTTGGGCAAACCAAAATTTGTCCTTCAGACAAGATATGCAGAGATAACGATAGAGCAGAGATTGAAGGAATATCCAATCAATGCCTGGCCCAACCTGAGACCCACTCCATGGAAGACAGCCAATCCCTGACACTATTAACGATACTCTGCTATGCTTGCAGATGAGAGCCTAACATAACTGTCCTCTGAGAGGGTCCTCCCAGTGGGTCAAAACAGATGCTGGGACCCACAGATGAACATTGGGAGGGCAAAGGGAGTCTTGTGGAAGAGTTGGGGGAAGGGTAGAAGGACCCAGAGGGACAAGAACTCCACAAGAAGACCAACAGAGCCAATTAACCTGGGCCCACAGGAGCTTACAGAGACTGAAGCACCAACCAAGGACCATGCATGGTCTGAATCTAGGCCCCCTACACAGATGTAGCCTATGGGCAGCTTGGTCCTCTTTATGTGTTTCTCTAGTAAGAGGAGCAGGGGCTTTCTCTGACATGGACTCTTTTGCCTGCTTTTTGATCACTTCCCCCTGGCAGGGCTGCCTTGCCAGGCCACAGGGGAAGAGGATGCACTCAGTCCTGATAGGACTTGATGTGCTGGAGTGGGTTGTTGTTGTTGTTGTTGTTGGGGATCCTCTTTTCTAAGGAGCAGGGAGGGGGAGAGGGGAAGATGGAAGGAGGGTGGGACTAGGAGGAGAGGAGGGATGAGGCTACAATTGGGATGTAAATAAAGTGAATAAAACAAGAACAACAACAACAACAAGAACCTCCCAGGTAAACTATCTCCAGGCAAACTACAGGGGTGGCAGTAGGATCTGGATAAGACCAGAAAGGCAAAATGAAATAGAGCTTTACACTGATCAGAACTAAGACCTAGCTCACCAAACACTGTATGCTATGGAACCTTCAAAGAGGGAGTTACACACACACAAAAAACAAAACAAAACAAAACAAAAAAACACCAAATCACGGAAGAGCCAAAGTAATGTATTTACAGCTTTGTAAAAGTCAGTCAGCGTTTGAAAAAAGCAAATCCCAATTGATTTAGGGACAGATGAACCAAATATAAAACTGCAGAGTTCAGAGTTACATGCATCATCTTGTAAAGAACTTCCTTTTTCATCTGTTTTTTCCATTTTGAAAATGGACTTTACAAGGTGGAAATGAAAGTACAGGATTCCTAAAGTTTAGTCTCTTACATAGTATGGACATAGAAACTCAGAATAGTGAGAGGGGTACCAGCTTCAGAGTTGGGAAAAAAATAAAAGAACCCAAAATAAATCTGTCCAAGGATTCACCCAAACACTTGGAGGAAGAAGCCAGCTGCAAGATGTGATGGAAACAGGCACTGTGTGCATCATTATCTCCAACCATCACAACAAAGCAGATGCTATAGAAACAGGTACTACTTGCTGTCCCTGCTTTCAAGGGGGAGGGGCAGCATGAGCCACCCGGCATTGATACAGTGTCATGTGAGGAAGACAGGAAGGAGGCTGTCTTCTATGGGGATATTGCAGAAAGGGCATCATACTTAGCACCCTGGAACTAATTATTTCCTCCGGGACTGATTAGGAAACAAAGCCTGTGTTTCAGATCACAGATTTAGCTAGAACACTAACATACAAGGCGGCACTAAATGACTATGTTAAGATTAAAAAGATTGTTTTTTTTTTCTGGCTTTTCTCATGTCAGTAGTGTATGTTTTTGTCTTTCCAATCTTAAGTGGAAATGTCTGCAAAGCTGTCAGAATGCAGGAAATGAGCAGCTTGGCTACTATGAAGAAACAAAAGCACCCCCATGCCTCGGTACTAAAGTCTGTCGGATGTCAGGCTTTTATTAAAGAAAACCTCAAAAGACAAAGCAGAAACAGCAATTTTGCTCAATAATAAATCACCAGGGTTCAATGCCGGATCCCACTGATTCTTCACTAAACGTATTCAGAAGAGAGGGGGACATCATTCAGAGTTTGCATCCAGAGGGAAAATTTTGTACTGTGTACAAATGTTTGTATTTACAGCATTTGCATACTTTCCAAAACGTGGGAGCAACCAAGAAGATGCATTGTTGCCTATTTATAGAGAGTTGGAACTCTGTTAACAGCAAGGGTGAGTTCTAATACATACCACTAACTTTAGTTAATACTGAATGTCAATACTAGTCCTAATTGTGACAAATGTGTCACATTTACACAAGAGTTTCATAAATATGAAAGCTGTAAATCCAGTAGCTGTAGATGTGTGTGTGTGTGTCTGAGAGAGAGAGAGAGCACTGCATTTTTGTGCACTGTTTTCTGTAAATCTAAAACAGCGCTGAAAACCAGAGAATTTACTGTGTATGGTAATGTCAGACACAGGCATTACGTTGTCAGTTTGTCCAGACATACAGGATGTACAGCGGCAAGAGAGAGGCCTAACTGTAAACTATGGACCCAGGTGTTTACGGTGTCAATATGGGTCCATTAGTTGTAACAAATGTGCCACTTGGCTGTTGGTAATGGAGGAAGATGCACAGATGTTGGTTAGTTTGTGTCAACTTGACACAAGGAGGGAATCTCAACTGAGAAACTGTGTCCATAAAATCCACCCATGAGGCATTTTGTTAATTAGAGATTGATGGGGGGGGACCAGCCATTGTGAGTGGTATCATCGCTGGGCTGACACCACTCAAGAAGGCAGGGCTGGGCAAGCCATGATGAGCAAGCCAGTAAGCAGAGCCCTCCATAGCCTCTGCATCAGCTTCTGCCTCCAGGTTGCTGCCCTGTTAGAATTCTTGTCCTGATTTCCTTCAGTGATGGACCACAATGTGGATATATAAGCCAAATAAACCATTTCCTCCCTAACTTGCCTTTGGCCATGATCATCATAGTAACAATAATCCTAATTAAGATAAGTTGGTACCAAGATAGTGGGGAATGTATTGCTGTGACAGACCTGACTATGTTGTTTTGGTGAGGATTGTGGAAGGACTTTGGAACTTTGGGCTAGAAAAGCTGTTGGGTGGTGAGAGCTCAGTGAGCTCTTTGTTCTGTAGGAGCTTGGCTGGAAGATCAGAATGCTGAGAGCAGTACAGGTGATGGAAACCTGGCCTGTGAAATTTCAGAAGGAAGCAAGGACCACCAGGCCTTTTTTGTGAAGAATCTGTGATTCCGGTCAGCTGGGGCTGAGGAGTTAGCTGTGATTAAGAACAGAGCATCATCGTTACTGAAGTGAAATCGTGGAAGTGTTTCCTGAGAGGCAAGACGCAGAAGCTGTGTTCCAGCGGTGGCCAAGGCTGTACCTCGGGCTGGCAGCTTAACTTGGGAGTGTGAGTGACCCAGGTGGTTCTGGGTTTTGAAGGTATGAAGGGGTCATGGAGAACAGTGGAGTGGAACTGTGTGGAAGGGGTGGAACCCCTGAAAAGACCCCAGGAGAGGCCACTGGTCAAAGTGCAGAACAATTACAGCAGAAGACCCCATCATTTTCTGAGATGTCAGTACTGTGGATTGATCACCAAGAGTAGCCACAGCAGAGGACTGGAGCCAGCCTAGAAGACAAGCTGTGTGTGCTGTAGAAGGCAGAGCAGGAAAAGTGACCTAAGCCCTTTGGCGGAGCCCAGAAGATCGTGAGTAAATCCTAGATAACTGGACACTGAGTTACTTACATTATTGTAGTTTGGTTTCGCTTCATTCAGACTGAGACTGTGTCCTGATTCTACCCTCATAAAGAAATTATTTAACATAATTTTTTATTTTATAGGAGCCCTTAGTTGAGAGACTGAGTTTTAAGATTTTGAATTTTAAAGAAACTGAATTTTTAAATATTTGAATTTTAAAAGATTGTGTTAGTTTTAAAATTTGGAATGTTTATATTATAATGTTTGTATTAATCTGTGATCTTGCGGAAGAACAAGAAAGGAAAGATTATGACAACACTGTGTTAGCATGTCAAGTTGACAAGGGGTCAATTGTGCTGGCTAGTTTTATGTCAACTTGACACAGCTAGAGTTATCTGATAGGAGGGAACTTGAATTGAGAAAATGTGTTCTTCAGGCATTTTCTTAATGAGATGGGGAGGGCCCAGCTCATCTAGGTGGTGCCATCCCTGGGCTGGTAGTCCTTGGTTTTATAAGAAAGCAGGCTGAGCAAGCCATGTGAAACAAGCCAGTAAGCAGCACCTTTCCATGGCCTCTGCATCAGCTCCTGCCTCCAGGATTCTGCCCTGTTTGAGTTCCTGTCCCAACTTCCTACAATGATGAATAGTGATCTGGAAGTGTAAGCCAAACAAAGCCTTTCCTCCCCAAGTTGCTCTTGGTTATGGTGTTTCATCACAGCAATAATAACACTAATAAAGGCAGTTAGGGACTGTACAAGAAGCATTTGTTTCTTCCTTGAAAGTTCCTGTAAAGCTAAGTGTGTTTAAAAAAATAGTCCATTAAAATAAACTCTATTAATCAAAAACATCTTAAGACTGTTTAAAAGTGGAATAAAAGACAGTTTCATCTGAGCAAACAAAGAAATTATTCCATACTGTATAATAACATGAATTAAACTACCATCTAACATATTAGTTTATCATGACTGGTTTTTAACTGTACTAATACACACAATAAAACACCAGGAAACAAATGAAAATTATTCCTATTTCAGAGCTTGAGGAGACCTTAGAGATGGACGGCTGGGTTTAGACAGACACAGAAATTAAGCAGTTCTGAGGAGGGGAAACTATTCAGATCCCGCCTAAGCAAGAATGACTGTCCTAAAATAAGCTCTGTGAGAGAAAACCAACTTAGTAAAGGAAATGTTGCTGAAAGTTCAGTTTATGCTAATGCATTAGATTTATCCCATGTTAATAGAGATACCTGCACCCCGATGGTTTAATCTGGCTGGTGCTAACATCATGCTTGAGGGTTCCGAAGTTGTTTCTTAGGCACATAAACAGCCCACCTTTCTAGCCATTATAAAACTCAAGACACTCTATAGCCTACTGCAAATCTGGGATGTGCTTGATGCTGGAGCTTGCCAGGGCATGTCATTAAACTTCCACTGGATTTCGTGTTCTCAGATGGAAACTGAAGACAGCAGTGATGCAGGCTGAGCATCCTGAATCTAAAAATATAAGTCCAAGGTACTCGAAACCCTGATCTCTTCTGAAGGCCAACAGGATGGCACACATAGAAAACTCTATACCCGACTTTTTGCATTGCATCCCAATAAAAAACAATAGCACGCCTGAAAGCTGCATAAAGTTATAGTTGGGCTTCGAATACCAGGCATGTGTGAGACAAAGGACATAAATGCTCATTGTGTATATGGAAACACCCTGAGAAGAATTGTAATTCAAACTGCTCTGGGCCCATGCACTTTGGGTAGTGCATGGGCAGTGCCTACCTCAGGGAATGCAGGAAACACTATGCAGTTCTCTTGGGCTAGGCGTGTAAGTGCTAACTACTCTTAGCTGTATCTAACTGACTTCAGGAGACCCCCATTTTTTTTCAGCATCACTTATGACACCATAGGCTGGCGGCAGTGTAAAGACACATCTTATGTGATGCTTTTGCCAGTGGAGGAGCGGCATACACTTGAATGCTGCTCCCCTCCAGGGAACGTTCAATATAGTGCAAGTAGGAGCCAAATCTTGGGCATTTCTGTTAGCAAATTACATTTACGAAAACACTTCTCAAAATTCGTACACACTGGCTTACTTCTTACACAGAAGAAGTTTTCATTTCAGCTAAAGTACATATTATCAAGGGGAAAACTTCTTTTCCTCAACTGAAAGATTAAGCTGGGTTAGGTTTTGGTCTGCAGTGCTTTTAGCCTAATACTATTGGGCTACATTGACTTTCAAGAACATTTGTGTCCTTAAGTATGTCCCCTGGCAAGAACTTGATTATATTGGAATGTGAGGCGAGTCAGCCATCGTGTTAAAAGCAAAGAAAACAACTCTGTGGGTTCAGACTGAAATGAACTGCGTTGAAATCCACACCGGTTTTAGCTGGTGAAAGTTCTAATTCACAATATAATAGTCTCAGATGACAGCTCAAACGTGCACTTCTTGCTTTGAAGGGCTCCAGCAAATGCAAGTTGGGTTCTGTATCAAGACCTGAAATTTATTTAATCAAGATAGCAAATAAGGTTTTCTGATATTCTAAGAAGCAATGGACTTTCAGTTTTCATGTAAACTGTCTAAAATAAACACAAAAGGGAAGCAAACTGGAAAAATGTGCCCTCAAAGAACAAAGGAATGTTTTTTTTTTTTAATAGGTAAGTTTTTTTTTTTTTATGTTTCATCTCAGGCAACAGACAAATATTTAACTCAATTATTCTCTATTGAGAATATTAAAATGGTTTTGCTATTGCTATCTGTATGTGATTTCAAATCCATTCAGTTTTGAGAACTTGACTGATGCTTACGCACAACTTTGGTGTATTTTAATGACGCCCCACACACAAGGCAATGCTTACATTGACTAGAAGCTTGCACTAGGTGCACGCAGATAATTTAGTTAATAGCATAAACGGAGAGATGCCACATTCACTCCTTAGACAGGCTCCCGGAAATCTCTGAAATCATCACAAGGCTTCATGATTGAAAACTTTTCTCTTTTTCTCATCATTCAGTGCAGACAAAATTTAGGTCAGATATTTTCTATTCAGAATACAAGGTTCCTAGAATTATAAAACCAGGAAAGTCCTTCTAGGTCATCCGATCTGATATTCTCTGAGGATGAAAACAGAAGCTCTGGAGAGCCAGGAGACTCAGTGTTTGCAAGTTCATGCTCATGAGTCAGGCAGACGTAAATTCCGGTCTGGGCTGTCAAGTTTTTCTCCCTGTGACTTTATGTGACTTCCCTAAACTTTCAGTTTCTTCATCTGTAAGTGGGGATTATAACTACAGTGGGGCAAGTTGCAATCACTCATTAAATGTCAGCAGCTCTCATTGTATAGTGAGTAAAAGGACTGTCAGAAGAAAGCAGTGATAGATTATCTACGATTAAAATGTGCATGTACTACATCAAGAGTTAGACTACTGTTCTAGTCATTTTGCTACCAACTTGATTAAGATATTAAATTAGTGGTTGTATACCAATGTCTCAGTTTCATGGAGCTTCACATTCATGGAGATTCCAGCTAACACTAACCACTTCACATCTATCTTTTAAATTGTTTTAGCTCAATTACATGCTTCTCATTACATTAGCACCAAACTATTCTCTCACATGAAATTAATGATGACTTGTTGGCCACAAACAAAAGCTAGGACCCTTCCCATAAGGATCTGAGATTTGACTTTGTTTGCCATACTGAATAGGTCAGATAGTCTTAATTCGTTGGTGTAGTTAGATATTTCCATATCATCCACACGTCAGCTCTGGAGAAAGTAAGGAGGAGAATCTTGGGGAAGAAAAAGTGAAATGTACTTTGCTTGAAATAAACTCAGGGTTCTAGCAGCCACTGACCATGGGCACTCATAATTGCATTTTTGCTAATATTCACTGCCCTTAAAGGTTTCATAGTACTCAGAGCCAAATGTTCTTACACTTAAAATAAAACCAAGAGCAATGAAGAAGAATCCACAGAAACAAAGCTAGCTTTACATAATACTCTCGTGGTTCCTCAGCTTTTGGTGGGTTTTGGTGAACTAGCAGTTGTTGTTGTTTTTTTTTTTTTTTTTTCAGTGAGCATCCTCAGACTGTCAAATTGGTGTTGAAACATTTTCCTGAAATAGACTAAAGACCCCTGCCCCCTCACCTCCCCAATCTGGAGAATGATCAGTGTTTGTGCAGCTAACTTCCATTCTTTAACAATAATTAAAAACAAATGTAAATATGGTCTAAATATATCAGAGAGGCATAATCATAAACTACATCCAGATAAACCCAGGTGTAAGCACCAGCAGAACCCAAACACCTTTTTTATGTAACACCAATGTGAAGAACAGGCTAACAGATGAAGAAAACAGGAATGTGAAAGGCGGCAATTTGCAAGTACACCCAGCACTTAGTATTTCAGCTGCTAAGATAAAACAGTTTGGCAAACTCACCCGCATCTTTGCACAAGCATCTTGCGTTGATTCTGTCCCCCTCAGCTCTTTTATCAGCATAGAACCTAAATACTAAAACACACACACACACACACAAAATTGGAATGACATATTAAAACGATTATAAATGTGAGTAATGGTTTAAAAAGCTGTGGGAAGGCTACTGGCTACATTTCTTGGCTGTAAGTTGGTGATACCTTTAAATAGCTAGCAGCAACCAATCCTTACAGATGGGGAGAAGGCAGCAGTTAGCCATGGCTTCTGATCACTGTGAGTCGGTCTCTATAAAAGTTACAGCATTTTCTAAAGATGTCACATTTCAAATCATATTTAGCTGCAAAATGGGGGTATCTAAAAATGTTTCCCCGTTTATTTATTTTTTCTGAGGCAGCAATGTCTGCAGAAATAAATCACACTACTATCAGTGTAATTGCAGGGTTGTAGGCCACAGCTGAGGAGCGGCGAGGCAACACGGCCCCCGCTTGGGCTTATTCTGAAGCGTAGGTAATTAAAATGGCGCTGTTCTGAGGCGGAAATGCAGCTTTGGACACTTTTTATTTATGGCTGTGTGTGCTCTGGGCTTCACCCACCTCAGCATGCGTGCCATTCCCATTTTATAGGGACAGGGCTGTCTCTCTGGTGCAGAGTGACACATGATGAGCTTGATGAAGGGGGTGTGGGGAGAGAGAGAGAACCTCCCCAGGTTGCTGCCATGTGACTGAGTCATGGACTTTTTTTTTTTTTTTGAATCATGGATTCTTGATTCATATCCCCACTCATGTTCTAGCTTCTGGTTGGGGCAAATAATTTTAGCCAAAAATGTCTTTGTGTCTGTCCCTCCCTATGCCCCACATTAAAAAAAATAATCAACTCACTTATCAACTTTTGAAGCTTCAGCCGGTTCTTTTATTTACCTTTCTTCAATACCCTTAAAAATAGTTTTACATTTATCTTAAAATCTGAACGAAGATGAGGACTGTTGGGGAGAGTAGAAGACAGAGCCCTGCTCTCACAGAGGCTCTTGGTTTAGTGCAGGCTCAGGCATCGGTCCTGAAGACCAGGCGATCACGGACTCACTGCGCATGTGCATGGCAAGGTGGGGAGGCTTGGACTAGGGCCTTGTTTAGAAAGCCTCAGAGATTTCGGGTCTGAGCTTTAGAGGAAGCCATTTTAATAGTTTTTGAACACTTGTTGAAAGAAATCCAATGTTGAATGATAAACCACAGAGAAAGGAGACGGCACAGTGGAATATGTCCAGACTGGGAGGAGATAACCACAGCACATCGTCATCATTAAGAAAAATGATCCCAGACAAGTCTGTATCTTTTAAAGCTTTTAGGAAAGTTGGCCCTAATTGAAACATTTCTTTTAAAGAGAGAAAGTTTCAAGGTTCAGCCATCTTTTTTTTTTTTCTTTTCCGTACTGCAGTCATGACAATCATCACTGGTTCCAAAGCCTACAGGACTGTTGAACATTCAGTGTCCACATTTCCTAACTAAGCCCTATTCTCAACTGATAAAACAAAGCGAGGTCCGGCAGTCCCAGTCTTGAAGACAATGGTAGACCTGATGTTCTGCTGTCGGTGGTCAGCAAACGTGTCTGCGGCATTTACACTCCCTTCCTTTGATTTTACTTCTTGAGCTGTGGGTGGAACCCAGGGCCTCGGGAAACTAGGCAGACATTCTATTTAAAATTGTGCTTTATTGATCAGGGTGGGTGGTGCACGCCTTTAACCCCAACACTCCGGAGGCAGAGGTAGGCGGATCTCTGAGTTCGAGGTCACCCTGGTCTACAAAGTGAGTTCCAGAACAGCCGGGGTTACATAGAGAAACTCTGCCTCGAAAAACATAAATAAATAAATAAATAAATAAATAAATAAATAAATAAATAAATAGCGCTCTGTAACACAGTTTTGAACCACACAACTTTATACAGAGGCACAGAACAAAATGTACACTAATAGGGCTTCAAGGGTTCTAAAGCTCTGGTTATCTGGACATTTTTAGGAAATGAAGAAAGGAAAAGAAACCCTTCTGAAATGTCAGCAATGCACATTTTGGTACATTTTCAACAGATGCAAACTATCTAGGGGATATAGCCTCTGTGCCTGCTTGTGCCCAAATACCAAGAACAGGGTAACTTACAAAAGCTTTGTAGTCACACGACTGGAAAATGAGCTTTTCTGGGTGGTGCTGCCAGTACTGGACTGGAGTTGAGGCTGTGGCTTCATTAGGAGGTCGCAAGGTGATGGAAGGTTCTCCCCAGTCCCCTGTCTGGAAATGACACACACTTTAGAGATAGTATAAGCAGCAAGCTGCTCTATTCTCTCCTGCTAGTCTGGTTTGCCTAACACACCTGAGCTGTAAATGCTCGGGGCCTTTGGTTGTGTTGTGTGTGCATATTGATTATTTTGTTTCCATGTGAATTAGTTAGCATTATATTTCCTAAGCTAAGTATGAAGAAGTCGAATTTAATCTGTTTTCAGAATGACATCCTAGGCTAACTAATCTTAAAAACAAAACATGAAAATGTTAGTAAGCGATTTATCAATTTGTAATATTCTGTGACAACAAAAAATATGCTTGAATTTTTTTTTAAATTGACTGAAAATTTCAGTTCAAATTGCTTTTGCTTTAGAATAATACATTAGTTTAATGAATTTCAGTTCCCAAATATGGCATTATCATGTACTCTGAACACTTTTATATCTATGGAGAAAGGTTTTGCAGGTAAGATACTAAACAAAATGCTAAAATAAAAATTTACTTATGGGTGACAGCTACTTTCGCTCATTGGAATTCAGCTGCACAGATGCAGTATTTCAGAGCTGGCCTTGGGTGTTCTCCGCTGCCTTGTTCAGAACTGCAGCAGCCCACAGTCTGGAATGTAGGTCTGCTCACATGAACACGCACATGTATGTGAGACTCCTGATCCACATGTATGTCATGTATGATGGTGTGTTCTCTTACACATACCCACAGAGGCTCACTTAAACAGGCTGTTCCACCATCCCAGTCACCTTCATCTGTTTAATAAGGACATTTATAAAGCCCAAACTCTATCCTGGCAGGTCTTTTCTCAACTCTAATCTTATTTATATGTCACAGGTAGAGTTTTTCTTATTCTTGTCTACATTAGGGATTCTGGTTTCTCAAAATCAAGTTCTTTGTTCTCAAAGGGACATACCTAAAACTGGACTATGAAAAGTATCTCCAAAGCTTTTCTCTTCTAACTTGGCTGGTCTTACAGAATTATGAGAAATTATTTTCCTTAGGTATTGGAAGCAAATTACAAGGTTTCACGAGCTCCCAAAACAAATAGAGCTTGGCTGGGGACCAAGCTTCACGGAGTACTGGCAAAAAGGGCTGACACACTGTGGGATTTCTGGGAAGAATTTTCAAGGAATCTATATATTCTCAGATGCACGATTTTGGAGAAAGAGGAAGTACATAGCTTTTATTAGATCCCTTGAAAGGCTGAAGAAATCCCAAAGGCTAAGAAGCTAGGGCATCCAGGAAAGGCTCAGATCTGTGCATGTTTGGGCGAAGAGGGCCAGCGGCACCATGTTCTCTGTGCACTTTAGAATTCTGTTAGGTGGGATAGAGGCAGCGGCCGAAGATAGAGAGCACAAGGCAAGAGCCTTGCCTTCTGGAAATTTCTAACTGGCTTTGAAAAACAAAAAGAAAAAATTTGAGTTCTGTACAAATGACACAGGCCTTTCAGAAGAGTGTGCCTGGAGAGTGTCGTCTGTGTGGATCACCTGGCCTAACAGGTGAGCCTTGTTAGCATCACTCGTGGGGTGGGAGTGCATTTAATGAGAACTCCTCATATCCTGCTCATTTCGCAGCCATTGTCCGTATTGGTTTTGTTCTATTTGTTGGTGTGTTTGTACTGATTGCTTCACCTTGTTGCTGACATTTTAGCACATGTCACTTAAAATATATCATGACATTTAAAACCTATAACATTAACATAAACACTTTCCCCCTGTCTTTATGGCCTAGCCCTTGCTCATGATAGAATTCTCTCTTTATATGAGTTATTTGTAATAACTGATTGCAATTAATTTCAGGCTGAAGTTTCTCTCTGATTTCAATAGTTTGACCTTTTCTTTTCCTTCTCTCTCAAATGTCTGGCTTCTTATTATGTCTCTGGTCTTTATAAAGCTGGTTATGCATTGCCCTTAAAAACTCATACAGATGTCAACATGAAGGCTCTGTGGGATTCATTATTTTAAAGCTGAGTATAATAACCTTTATAACTCTGGAAACACTGCAGCTATGAGTTCTTAAAAGCTCTCCCCAAATCTAGCAAACAACCCTCCATTTCTCCATTAAACTTCTCCCCCTCCCGTTCTCCCTTGAGAAAGCAACAACAACAGAGCAAACACTTAAGTCACAGGTGATGCTGTTAACAGAACAACAGAAGTTTGCACGCAACTCCGTGGAATGATACAGAAGGAAGATTTGGGTGACATCAAAAGATCCTTTGAGCCAGTGTCTGCTGACGTGACAACTTAGTGGAGCAGCAGAACTTCATTAGGACATAAGCCCTATTGTAGTTAGCTGAGGTATACCTCGGTAGAGCTTAACAGGCAGGGGTAGGGGTCCTGAGGGTTGGAGGGGAAGGACTGGGAAGAGGGCTTGGGCAGAAGTGGGTGCAGTAAAGCGGGGGAGGTGGGGGTGTTTCACAGGTTAGTACATTGGGCATGCAAACCATGGACAGATTCATTCTCACTGTCAACTAGGTCACGCGCTTTCATGATTAAACTTAAATATGGGTCTATAGACTCAAGGCAGAGCCGCAAGCCAAATGCTGGTCCAAATGCTTAAAATCATCCATAGACATTGTAACAGCCATTCTGGGAATAACAAACCCAAGCATGAACTCTCTGTTTGTAATCATCAAGGTGACTTATTTAATAACCACCTGAAGAAATGAGCGGCAAACCCACTTAACTGTTTAGACAGTGCCATCAACTGCTCTCCTAGGCCTCCATTTGGTCCAATAGTCACAAACCACTTGCTCTGAATCTAGAGTGATCTGGTAACACCTCCCCTAGGAGTTATGGGGGAAGATAATTATAGGGGAGGGAAATATAATCCTTACTTTATTTTCCTTGCAGTCTTGAAATGTTGTTCCAGTCCAAATATTTTAAAATTTCCCACAGGGACTGAATCGACCTTTCTGGAAACAGACTCAGAGTTTTGTCGTGCTGACTGCTATTTCCAGAAACGTATTTTCAGAAAGAAAATGTTCTTCGGATTGAATTTATAAGAAAATATTTTTTTTTCTTCCTGGAAATTCAACTTCCTTTCTCTTAAAAAAATCCCAACACCTCATATTTATGACTACTGAGAAGAATAAAACATTTGATACTCAGTTCCTTTTTTTACAGTTAATGTGAATGGAAGGACTGCAATTGGACTTAGTGTCATACTCCAGAGAAAGACGGGAATGACCTTGGCCTTGGGCTAGGATTTAGCTATACTGGTTGGCTGCCAGGAAAGACAAAAGAGTTCAGAGAACAAGGGTGCCTTAGATCTCAACTCTCCTTGAGGTAAAGTGGGAATGAGCATGTGAGGAGATGGGCTGAGTGGTTACCGCACACAGTAGCAGAAAAGACTGAAAAATAAATGAGGAGTTCTGCTTCATATATAAAATAATTTAAACTGTGAAGCCTTGGGTTAGCCCTTGAAGAGCTAGCTACACATCCATACATATACATTCATACCATCCCTGTGTTTCTTCTTCAGGCAAGTGTTTTAAATTAAATCCAATAATTTTACTTTACAATTCTTATTAAAAATTAATAAAAATCAAACAGACCTAAGAAGTCTTTTGCCTCAAATAATGGCCTTAATGAAAACTCTTCTTTAATGAGAAATAGTCTAACTTTGGAAACAATGATACAATAATAGCTGATTAGAATAACAATGAGGCAGGAAAAGTTTGCTGTAGATAGTTGCCATATTTAAAACTGTTATTGACATAGTGATCTTTAGAGGCTTCCTCAAGTGATTGCAGAAAAGAAATTAAAACAAGTTAAGTAACTTTTGATAAATGTCTTCAGGCTCTTTCTTTAGCACTTAGAACACTTACAGAAAGCCTTTTATGTTAATGACCTTAATATGCTAAGAATTTGGTCATGGCTTAAAACTTCATTTATTTTTTTTTATTTGCTATATCATATATATGCTTATTATGTTCCACTTTAAAACAAATACAATGAAGAATATTTATTAAACAGGAGAAAATATACATCACTAATTAGCACATTAAACTAAAAATTCAACTTTCTAACATTAGGGAAAAATACAATTTGATATTAGAGTTGTAAATCGAGCACATTCTCTTCAACAGGCATCTGTCCACCAACAACCATTAATTCATACTCCAGCTGAGTCTGAAGGACTTAAAATCAGGCCACATATAAAATAATACAATTAAACTAAACTTTATTTTATAACACTAGCTGAAAAATATAATACCATAGATGAACTTAGTTATATAAAATTCACAGATGCCTCTCGGCAGATTTTTATTAGCTCAATGACTCAGAAATGAAGCTTTTGGCCTCTGTGTTATTCACAAGGCAGTGCAACCTGACATCTCAGGTAAGCTCTAAGAAAGATCATCTCACGCAGCAAAAAAGTGAGCATTACAGTTTCTGTATGTTCTGACAATACAACGGGGAAGCACTTTCTATATTTCTAATTTCCTTCCAAACAAAAGGTTTCCCAGGGATATCAGTACATAATTAAGGTTTTGATCATGAGATAACTTTCTAACATCAATAGAGTGGTAGAATATTTTCTAAGCCTTGTGTAATTCTTTAAAAAAATTTTTTTTTTAAATTGAGACAATTGATTTTTTTTTTAATAGAAGCTTTTAAATCTTTTCTGCTAGGAGCTAGTCCCACCTACCTGCTAATAAATTTAGACCTGGATATTCACAAACATTATTCTCTCTTTCCTCAGAACACCTAATGAAAAACTAACATGATCTGAAATGACAACTGTTACTTTGAGGTTTTCACTTTCAGTAACTCTGATGAGCTTCAGAGAGGGGCTACCCAAACCCATGCAAGGGTTACAGTTATCTCCACTCCTGTAGTCACTAAGCTCTCCATACAGAGCTCCACACTGTGGACATAAACTCGTTATCTGGATGGGAGCCACTGGGAGGGAGGGTCTCCTGTGGACATTCCTACATGGGGAAAGCCAGGTGCAGCAGCGGTTGTTTGAAAAAGTCTCCAGGAACTAATAGCAGTGCTCTTGTGCCGTTGTTTCTGCTGCATGCATTCTGCTGAGGAGGAGCAGAGATGGCCACTTCTGAACACTTAGAAGCTGATGTTAGCACCGGGCACTTGGGAGGGCTGCTGGGTCACAGAGCACCAGGGCAGGCAATGCGTGGACATCATGGGTCCTCAAGAACCAGAAGTTCCATGCACAGGGGATGAATGTGCCTGACATGGCAACTTCCTCCCCAGAGAGGCCCTTCACATGCCGCCCCAAGGACTTTCAGTGATTCTCAACCAAATGTCTCAAGCTCCCAAACAACAGGCTAGACAGTGGGGAAAGTTCCAGTGGATGTGAAAATAGGATTGTATTTTAAAATATGAACTTAAAATCTGTGCCAGAATGTTTATGTTCCAAATTAAATTATTTTCTAATGTATGTAAATACAAGACATGAATATTTGAATATTAAACAGCTCAGAATAAAATAGGTCACAATTTCACTTGGATTCCAAAGATCAGTTCAGTACCACCAAATGGAAAAAGGCTGAGAACCACCTTAAAGCTGTGAGAGTGTCCCCCTCCTCCCAGCCTCTTCATCCCCAGACATCTGCATCACTTGCAGGGAATCTCATGCAAGTCAAGTATTTCTCACAAGTGAGTCTGTAAGAGTCATCGGACACAAACAGTTGACTAGCTCATGGACATGAAGTACAAAATGGGAAGGATGACGCTGATTTATACATCTCTCTACATATCAATTTACCCTTTGCCCTTTCCCTGTAAAAGCGAAGTTAACACAGACACCTGGGATGGAAGCCAAAACTCAGACGGGACAGGCTTTCACTGAAGATTTCCAAGGCAAGTATGTTTCTCCTTTGAGGACAGCGTTTACACATCACCCAGTCACAAAGCACATGAAGTATAATAGACAAAGAACCTCAGAAGCCACCAGACGTTACAGAGTTTCCGCATTGCTGGGATGTGGTACCTCAGGCAAGTGACACAACACTGCGACACACTACACAGCGCGAGTTCAGGAAGAGAAAATAACCATTTGTAGCCTTACATTATGAACCTGATGGATCGCTGAGAAAGGAAATCCAGCGTTCTGATTCGTCCATATTTCACAGACAGACGACTGCTGGTATAAACAGAAAACTATCTTATCTTGTCAATATTTAAAACATGGCAGCTACCAACGTATATCCGGGGAGGGAAGGAGAAAAACATCAGAATAAAAGAATCACATTTATTTGAAATAAATAGGTAGATAAATAGATAAATAAATGTTTAGGGTTCTCAAGGTTTAATAATTGACTTCCAAGTCATTCTTTATGCTTTAATGTATCTTGGGCTGGCTGGGGGTGGGATGGGGTGGGAGAGGGGACCATTTATGCGTTAGTGCTACATGAAGGGAAATTACAAATCAATTCACAGCTCAGAAAAAGCAAACTATTTTTACTTTCGCCATGCAGAAAAGCAGCATCTTCCCTCTTCGTAGCGTTATTTTCAGAAAATAAACATTTCACTGAACTGAAGAAAGATGGAAGAGGAATCTTTAAAACTGGTCAGACATCTGGATTTTCTTATTGTCAATGCTCAAGAAAAAGCAGTAAATGATGTCTATGCCCTCCACAGATCTCAGGTAGGACGCCAGGTCCTGTGTAGCAGAGGGTGTGCTGGAGGAGTCCCTGCTGAGAGTGAGGGACGGGGTCCGGGGGAACGCAGCAGCTTTTACGGGTGCCATGAGCTGGCATCTTTACTGCGCTCTCCTCCACACCAGCAGAAATCTGAAACTGTAACGTGTGCACTCAGAATCAAATGCTCTGCCAAGCAACACTTTCCCAGGTGCTACCACAGAAACTTCCATGTAACCTGTGGTGCTAGCGGTCTGTCTTTTTCAGAGTTCTTTTCATGGATGTTGTCACCTTGAAAGACGCTGTGATGGGGTATATGACCCTAGTACTTAGGAGGCCCAGGTAGGAAATTTCCTGAGCCACACTGTGCTGTCGAAACCCAGCACTGCTCCTCCCCCCAAATAAAACCCAAACCCAAACACTGAACTTGAATAACAGGATATGGTCTAAACTCATGTAGCAAGCCCTGTATGTCTCCCAAAGCCCCTGTGGATCTGACAAAATCATTACAGGGAGGGGACACATGTACTCATAGTTTGTCTTCAAACCCAACGAGGGGCAGTTTCAGTCATAAACAAACTATGGGAGCAGGCTTGTTACTGATGAAAAGTTTCCTCCTCTGCCATCTTCCTCGAAAAGCTCACCAGACGCCAGAATCTCTGTCATGTTAGGATGCTTCTCCACCACACTCATGCCTTTGCTTTCTAGTCCCCCGCTGTCTGCCCCGTGTGTGGGGGGACAGTTTGCAGATACCTGGCATTCTGTAAGGAAGTTACCACCCTGGGGTCTGTCTGTTCCCCACGTATTGCCCCCCACTTTAAACTTCAAGTCATTTTCTCTACAAGAAGGTCATCTTCCTATCTTCCAAAAATTCATTCTCTAGCAAGTCAAGTCCTGGGGCTGATAATCTCACCCTCCCTGTCTCTAATAGTTTCTTTCCAATTTAAACACACAGTGTCCCTCAGTCCCTATGGGGGTGTGTTCCAGGACATAACTTACACACTCCTTCCTGTACATCACAAGGAACATAACACATAGGTGTTTCCATCACCTAGGGAAGAGTGACAAAATCATACAGCATGAGGTGTTTCCATCATCTAGGGAAGAGTGACAAAATCATGCAGCATGTCCAGATTTTTGATCTGCTGTTAGTTGGATGCAAAAAGGAAGGACACAGAGGGCCACCTGCACTGACTCTAAGCATAGCTGGATTACCATCTTCACTGGCTCTGAATGTATTCCTAAGATTCAGTCAACCCATTTAGCCCTCTCACATTGAGAGTAAAGTCCACCATGTGAATCCAAGCTTCCAGCTCTTGCACATACCCCTAACAGCACCGGGAGCTAACATTCCACCAGTCACCTGACAGAGGAAGACTTTAACATCCAGAGATGAGGTCCAGTGGAGTTGACACAGATGATAGCTTCTGGGATGGTTAGGGAGGAGGACACGTTGTTAGGAATGTCATCAGTAGCAGAGAAACTAGTGAGAGGGGCTTGGACTTCTGAGCCTGAAGCAAACACATGGAAACAAATCTGCTTCCCCCAACAGTCTCAACTCCATAACTACCTAAACACCTAGACGGTTTATTCTTTTTCTGTCATTGGTCCTGAATGAACCAGACCCACTCCGGAAGGCACAAGAGCACTTAATATTTTAGGTAGGTGCCGTAACTTCCTGGTCACTTTAAGTCATGTAGAATTCCTTTTATGCAAAATACTATCTCATTGCTGATTCTGATTTTCCTCCAATCATGGTGCAGTCTTGGAATGTAGGACACCAGAAGCAGTGAGAGAGGCGGGTGCACTCTGTCTTCTTCTACGACGAAGGGGTGGGCAGTGTGTTCTCTCTTGGCATGTCCCCTCTGTTTATTGAGGAGGAGGACTTGGGAAAGAGATATGGTCTTTTTCTTTGTGACTGCAGTTACATTGTTTTTGACAGTTGGTACTCCTGTTTAGCACACACTAGAGTGACATTCAGGGGAGGGGCTCAGTGTCCCTGTTCCCTTGCTGCACATCCATGGAATTCACATGGCATACATGTATCCCTGACACACAGAACAGGAGAAGGAAGACTTTTGGACCACTGTTCTCAAGTCTCTGCTGGGACACACCTGTCTGTGGTCTTAGGGTCAGGAGGTGCTTTATGTGCCTAACTCTGTCTCAGGGGAAGATGCGACACTTCTCCCTCGAGGTGAGCACTCCCAACCCCAAAGCATATGTCACCTGGGACCTGTTTTCAGCCCTGTTCTGGGAGATCAAATGGAAAACTGTCCTGTATTCCTTGGGAATAGAGGAAAAGTCCTGGCTTGTTCTTCACTGACTTTGGGAAACCCCGAGCAGCTGTCAGCCTCTTGTATCAGCAGCTTCTCTTTGGACAGTAAGAGTGTCTGTAGGGCAAGGCCTACAGGTGTGCTGTCACATGACAGTATCTTCCAACCATAATATTACCAGAGCTAAGCAAGGCAGAGAGCACTTGTTTTGCACATGTATTCTTTCGATGAGGGGAGAAACTCCATCACTTCTCCCATCAGATATACTGAAGAGTTCATGCATATTTCTGCCTATTGTAGCTGCTACAATAATTAGTTCTTATCGATAGGCAGTCTTAAATGTAGAGAAAGTAAAAACTGCAAATTTCTGGGGGCTGAAGAGATAGCTCAGAGGTTAAGAGCTCTGGCTGTTCTTCCAAAGGTCCTGAGTTCAATTCTCAGCAACCACATGGTAGCTCATAACCATCTATCAAGAAATCTGGTGCCCTCTTCTGGCATGCAGGCTCACATGCAGGCAGAACCCTGTATCAATCAATCTTTAAAACAAAAACAAAGACAAAAAACAAAAACAAACAAACAAAACATTTCAAATTTCCTAATAGTTGTATGAGTGAGTTGTTACAAATGGCAAAAAGTCTGATTTTTAAAGATATTGTTTAACTTAAAGGAAATTCACTAGCTTTCTTAGGAAGATTTTTTTTTTTTTTAAGTAGATACATCCCATTTAGCCAAGTCGTTTTGTCCACAGGAAATGATTTGCCAGACCTACTTGCCAGCCAGTTCAGGTGGGGTGAACCATACCAGATGAGTCCCTAATATGTAACGGCTTAGACAAAGGGCCACAAGCTTCAGTGCAGCTGAGCTTTCACTGTGGAACGCCACTCTACGTACAAGGATACTGCTGCAGCACATATGACGTGCTGAGATTTAAAAGCTTTAAATCTCAAAAGAGATTTAAAGAAAAGAAAATAAAATGCCAGTATCAACATTTCATCTGGGGTGGGAGGTGTTTTAGAAAATTGATGACTTAAAGCTATGTTTTTTTTTTTAAAGAATTTAAATTATGTGGTTGTGTGTGGGCTTATGCACGTGGGCTCTGTGCCCTCAAAGGCCAGAAGAGAGCATCAAATCTCTGCAGCTAAAGTCACAGGCAATTGTGAACATTTGACATGGGTGCTGGGATCTTACATGGGCCCTCTGCCAGGACAGGGCATGCTCTTAACCGCTGAGCCATCTCTCTAGCTCCTACTGCTAAGTTTGAATAAAACTTTAGAATTTCTCCATCTGCTAAAAGCTGCTCTTGGCTTACTTATTTTACCAGGTATACTCATCACTCAGGCTAAGTGAGAGAGGGATTTTTCCCCCCCAAGCTAAAGGCTTGGGACACAGAAGGCCCCCAGACAATATATGGAATAAATGAAATCTATTAGGAATTCTTGGTAAAGGTAAAGTACTATAGAAACAGTCAGCACCGCTATTCGTTATCACTTGCATTGGGCCATTTTGTTTTTGCTGTTTGTGCTATTAGTAAACTAAGTCACTGCCAACACATTTTTAGTAAAATGTGTCAGAAAGGTTGTTAGAGGAATCCTTACTGTCGCCTGAGAAAGACTGACAAAAGGCTGCTGGCTTTGCTGGAGCGAGAAGGAACAGCTGTCACTTCACCTCTGTACCAGCGGCTCTTGTAGAGCTTGGAGACAGTTCTACAAAAGAACATGACTCATCCCTTTGCTGTTCATTTGCTTATCAGTGTTCTCTCAACCCCCTTCCTGCATAGACCTCAAAAACTGATTTAGTTTATCTGAGGTAGAAGTACTATGAGATCCAATTCACTAGGGTTTAAATGAATATATAGAAGTCTTTCTAGCTATCTATCTATCTGCACAAGTATTGAGGTCAGAGGACAACTCATGGATTGTGGGTTCTGGGGATCAAAGTCAGGTCTTCAAGTTTGTCACCAAGTGCCTTTGCCTTCTGAGTTATCTGGCCATCCCATAGTAGTCTTATAATTGTGATGACATCAATAACATAATCCTACTTCTTTGATGATGTAATTAACACCCGTTAGAAGGAATGCAGTTAATCTAGATGTGGTGGAGCATGCTACTTTAATCCAGTACTCAGGAGGCGGAGGCAGGGGGATCTCTGTGAGTTTGAGGCCAGCCTGGTCAATATAGGGAGTTAAGGACATGTAGAGACTCTGTCTCAAAAAACTGAAAAGAAAGAAAAAGAAAAAGAAGGAGGAAAGAAAGAGAGAAAAAATAAGGCCCCTAACTTTCTCTTGGTTCCGAGCTTTCTCTCAACGCTGGCAAGTGTCCTCAGACTGTCCATCTAGATGGTGTTACCGTCTGTACCTCAGGTTATCATGACTTTCCTTCAGAAAAGATTAGCACAGCACAACTGCATTCAAATCCAGTCAGAAAATATAAGAGATTTTTACCAGTCTCCAAAGTTTTCCTCCTAGAGATGGCTTTCTTCTCCACTCAACTGAGAGCAGTCTAGTGGCTTACAGTAAATTCTCTCTCTCATCATCCATTAGGCCTTCCCTACTGGAACATTATTTTTAAAAAAATAGCTAAGAACCTCCCATTACAGAACAGAATAGAACACTCCTGTTTTACCCAATGCCATTCTTCATGGCCAGCTCAGTTTCTTGTTCTTTAAGTGGAGTCTCCACCTGAGGCTGCTCTACTGAAATCGAAAGAACTTTCCAGTCTCCTTGACCTACTTGCTGCATTTTATCACCTTTTCTATTTCTTAGCCTCCTGTTGGTTCCTATTAGCTGGCCATCCCTGGACCGCTGGAGTCTAGACTCTTATATAATTTTTGACAATATTAAGAGGCCATTCCAGCTCCTAATTCCCACGTTTGTACCTTCAGTCCAGGCCTCTGTCCCAGAATTCCAAACTTGGATATCTAGCAGCTGACGACACCTCTACTCAGATACTCAGTTGGCATCTCAACCCAAGCTCTCCATCAGACAGAGGCAGCCCCAGTTCTTAGTCCCGTTCTCACATTTTATATCCAACAGTAAACCTTCCTGAATCTCCTAACTCAGCTCTCACTACCTGAGGTCAGCCCTACCTCTTTTCATACAATCATCCTTTTACATCCTAACTAGGTTCATTACTCCCATCATTGTTCTCTTAGCGTATATTCACAATACAGGAGCCAACGGGACCCCTTTAAAATGATAGCTGGGTCACGTCACTCAGCTTGCCTTATCTGAGAAGAAAATCTGAGTCCTCACAGAGGCTTCATCTTCTGTCCCCGCCCCCCCCCCCCACAGATTCTCCCTCTCCCCTCCTCCAGCTCGTTCTGCTTTAGGCAGACACAGTTGCTTTAGATTGTCTGGCTTTGTTCCTCTGCTGCATGAAATACTCTCTGTTTAGATGTGGTAGGGTTGTCTCCCTCATGTCCTGCATTTTCCTCCAACAGCACAGACTTGGAGAGGGCTTCCTGGGCACCACAACATTTTCTATCCTGTTCAGGACCCATATTGCCAACTGACTGTTCTTTCAGTCAGAAGTGTAAAGGTCTTAGGAAAACTCAGAGTATAAGAAACCATCTCCCCTGAACCCTGACATTCATCCAAAGGTAGCTATGGCCGTCTAAAGCATGCAAGGACTGGGGTAGGATCAGCTTTGCTCTTGATTGATGTTTACGGAAAGATGCTCACTATGGGCATGGTCCTTTCCATAGACACCTTCAGAGGAAGCAGTCACCTGGGGCGGAGACTCTGATGGTGGGTCTCCAACAGAGCAGGGTGTTGACAGCTCCAGCTACCCAGCCATTCCAATTAGGCTCTGGAAACCTTCAGGGAGGGCCGATGATATGGTGTAGTTAGTTTAATAAGGAAGCTTCTGTGAATACAGCCCTCCAGTCAGATTCTACATGTGATAAAAAGTCCTTATTCTAGACCTGAAAGGAAAAAGGACATTCCCTTGTTTTTCTTTTGTTAGTATAATACTTTCACATTTCAGAGTGTTCCGAGATTGGCCAGGAAGGCATATGAAAGGTTCAGAATAAAAGCTAAAGCAACAATGATGTCTATCCCTTTCTCCCAGATCCTCTTAAAAGCAACACAAAACAAGTTCAGAGGCAGAAGGAGAAAAAGAAGACGCCTCGGCCTTAGCCAGTGATCTTGGCAGCTCCTCGAGCAGGCTTCATTAGGTCTGGAAAACAATGGAGTCAAGCAAACCCAACACAACCTCGCCTCTGATGCAGACTTCCTTCTAGCAGCCATGGCCCTGAGGCTCCTGCTTCTGTGTGGACACCGACTGAACCCCACCTGGATGCCAGGAGCTTCTGTTTTTTCTGAGCTACCCACAGGCTGGGGGTCAACATCTGTCTCCCCTAGGCAGAGAATGACCCCTCCCCCTCCTTCCCTGCTAGCTGTGAGGGAAACACTGGGCACCCTTATCACTGCACCTGGTTTTGGCCCTGCACAGCAGCCCACTGTCTGCCCCTCAAGTTCAGTGTTGGCATCTATTTTTAGTCCCAAAGAGTGAAAGACAGGAGTGACTACCTTGCTGACCCTCTTGAAGAAAGTTTCAGATGAGCTCTTTTATTTACAGAGGACGACAGACTCTAAGAAAATGCCACTTCCCATCCTTTCCCTACCTCCCTGAAGAGCCATCTTTCCAAAACATCATGGTCATGACCTTTGTCGGTGGAGAAGATTCTTGGAAGAGAAAAGGCAGGCCAACTGGTGTTTCCCTAGGAACCCCTGTAATGTGGGACCCACTGTGGCAGGTGTCAGCATTGCAAGGGTAAGCAAATGCCAACAGGAGTAGTGTGTTTCCACTGGAATGGTACAAACTCAGGTACTGAGTGCTCAGGTGTGTCCCCACACTTCCCTTTCTCCATCGCCTTTTCTCCTCTTCCTTGTTAACTTTGTTCCTGGTGCCAATAGCACATTAATTAATCTTTCATTGCCACTGTGGCAGAGAACTATGGGCTTAATGTATTCCTATTATCTATTTGTTGATATGATCTACAACTTGCATCAACTAAAATGACAGTTGTAGCTGTCCTTGGCATGACACACTTATTTGTAAAATCTCTTCTCAGGAGAAAAACACAGAAGAGGATAATGCAGAAAGCTGGTGTGTGCTCTCTGCAGCCCTCCAGGTACTGGTGTTTTCTCTGTTGCTCTGAATTTAAGGCACTTGGGATCATGCTGTTTATAGCAACAGGGGCTATTGTATGTGTTCTATGTCAAAGCTGAAATGACATCTCGACTGACACAAACATGCTTCAGACCAGTAGAGAGCAGAAATGTTAATAACTTATTCAGAAAAGCAGCAATCAGCTCTTTATCATAGCATGAGTTGCTGCAAAGAAACCAGATTTTTGCAAAGTAATGCTTTTTTTTTTTTTTTTTTTTTTTTTGCCAGTAATGTCTCTCCAAAATATACATTATAGTCCTTTCTTGCAAACAGAGGCTGACATTTTCTTTATTCTAACTCATTTGTTAACTATATGTTCAACATTTGTTTCTTGCTTCTGGTTAAAAAAAAGCATCGGACAGGGCTATTTGTCAGAAGATATTTTCTGAGATTCCACTATGTCTTCATTTCATCCTCATGGAAAATTTGGAAAAGCCAGAGTTGCCTGGACCCTCATTCACCCTAAATGATGTCAATTTAGGAGGTTTCTAGAAGAAAGCTATAGTTTCCCCTCATCTGCACTTTGCTCAAGGCTTTATTTGATGCATTGGTGGATGACCTAAAATGTACGCTTTTTATTTAAGTTCTTCATTTAGCATAGTATAGAGCGGGAAAGGGCCAAATTCCACAAATGCTTCAATAGCCCAGGGTCACTAGACAAACAACCTGATGGGGAATAAGATAAATGGAAAAACCTAGCACTGTTATGGGCTGAGGAGGTAGGCGTGGCTCATGCTCACTGATAGTGGCTGGGAAAATGCCATGAAAAGCTCAGGAGAATTAGTGGTATGCTAAAAGTGTTGAACATGGAATGCAGACGTCGCTGAACCTGAGGAGCCAGTGCGCTGCGTAGCGCACATCCTGCTTATCAGAAGAATACTGCCAAGGAGTTAGACATGGTCAATAAAGAAGGGGGAAGGCATCCCATTGCCTTTTGTCTTAATACCTTATGTACTCTGTACAAACACCAATCAGGCACAATGCTGATCTCACAATACCTTGTAGATAAAATGTAATTACACGTTTTGAAACATGTAATTCATAAAGATCTTGACGTGTTAAATGTATTTAAGAATGGCTATGCATCGTAAATCCTTTCCCACGGAGTCTCAGCGCTAAGCTTATAATGTGGGCAAGGAACTGCTTGCATTCATAAGGACTACTATTTTCACACCATTGGAGAGGAATTGGTTTGGGCTTACAAGCTGGAAAATAGAAATCGTTTTGTGAAACAGCTAAATTCTATGCATTTATTCTGTTGCACTTGAAAAACCATAAAAAAGAAGAAAATTAGAAATAATAATAATTCTGAAGATAATCCAAATGCATAGTTTCAGAGTCTCTAAACTGCTGTGACAAATACTACTCTATCTGTGCTCTAAGACAGTGGTGTGAAGTAGGCATGCTTTATACTCAGACAAGAGAACTGAGGAGCTTGTCTAAGTTGACAGAGGTGGAATTTTTTTTTTTTTTTTGGCTTGACTCCATTACTTCAAATCTGCGAGTCTAAAAAGCTCATCAAATTAAGTATGAAAACTGAAATAAATATCCCTATCATGTAACTGATTTCTATTGGGTATTGGCACGATTGGACAGTCAAGTGAGTTTATCCAGTTGCCCACCGTGGCTATTTCTGTCCTGTCTCTGGCAAGAGGCTCTGACTGTCCACATGGAGAGCTCCCTGCCTGCCACAGCACACATGGAAATGGGCACACACAGTCCTATGCCTCTGTGATTGGCTGAGAGAGAGTGACTGATGCAAACCCGGCCAATATGAGCTGATAAGACTCACACCACATTTTCAAGATGGAAAGATCAGTTCCCTTTGATGTGGGTTCAAACCTTAGAGGAACTGGCCTTGAAATTCCCCACATATAGGGTAAGCCTGTTAGGGAAAGGAGCCAGCCCAAAGAAGCAAGCCTCAGGCACTACAAAAACCCCAAGGTCAGTTCCACCAAAATGGGGTTTTCAAATATTGTCCTACTTCTTTATTCTGTTGAAAATAGAATCTTTTCAACTGACTTTAAAAAGAAAAAGAAAAAGAAAAACAAAGTCCAAGGCCTGGTTTTAATTGGCAACAACCCCTTGGTGAAACACCAGCACATGGGAAGAAAGTGGAAACACCAGAGCTTGGTGCCCCGCTGCACTGCCACCTGGGCTATCGGACCCCATGGCTACAAACACCTGGTTATAAGACCACCAGGACTTTTACGGCAATGTGACTCAGTACAGCGCCTTCTGTGCAAACCATCTCGAGAGGTTTCATGGCTGTTGTCTCTCACATCCATCCAGAGAGTGTCCTTACTGACACGATACCTTAGTCATATAAAAACAGACTCAACTTTGAGAAGTGTGTGCCACCAGCCCTGTCTCCTCTATATTGGGAAAAAAAACCCACCCTCTTTTCTTTATTTTTATCATTAGAAAAGGAAAAGGGAGATGGAGAGGAGAATGAAAGAATTCTTCAACCCTTTAAAAATTTAGCAAGGTCAGATTATAACAGCTGAAACTCTGACCCATGGACTCAAGAACTGGACTGAATATAATGAGGAACATTCCAAAAATTTAACAAGTAGAAAAGTAGCCTGGTGTGTGTCTTTGAGAGCAAGCTGATCAATGTCAGCAAGCCTCAGGCACTACGAAAACCACAAGGTCAGTTCCACTGAAACAGGGTTTTCAAATACTGTCCTATTTCTTTATTCAGTTGAAAATAGAATCTTTTCTATTGACTTAAAAGGGGGAAAAAAGGCCTGGTTTTAATTTCTGTAGAAAAATGGTGGTGTTTCGGTTTCACTGAGGTCTGTCAGGACAGACTCCATCTATCTCATTTGCTTCATTGATGAACTTGACAGAGAACAAAAGACGCCAGATGTATAATACAAGGCGATTCTTCCATTTTTTTCCTGATTATATAAAATCCAGTGTGGGGATACAAAAGACACTAACCACATGAGCATTTCTGACCCCAGTGTTGTCAGGGCTAAAGAAGAGTGTATGCTGAGAAGAGGCAATGACTTGTTCAAATTAATAAAGAAAGTGTACAGTACTCTAGGGTTAAATCTGAGTCTGAAAGCACTGTTTTCTTCTTGTGCTTAGTGTGAGGTCTTTGGCACTAGGAATGGCCAGTCTGGCTTCTTGGCTCAAGGGCAGTGTCAATCGATCAACATCTCAAACCATTTCTGAAGCTGAGGTGTCTGCTTGTCAGACAAGCTGTGAAGCAGGAGGCTGTTGATGTCAGCGTTTATTCTCCACCTTCTTTTGGTCACACATTGTCTGTCCATGCTTCAATATAATGAGGAGTTTCTCTAGACTAACAGTCCTCAACCTTCCTAATGCTGTGATCCACTAATACGGTTCCTCATGTTGTGGTGACCCCAACCATAAAGTTATGTTTATTGCTCTTTCATAACTATAATCTTACTATTATAATGAATCATAATGTAAATATCTGATATGCAGGATAACTGATATGTGACCCTTGTGAAAGGACTGGTTAACCCCAAGGGGTCACGAGCCACAGGTTGAGAACCACTGCTCTAGAGCAAGGAAGAAAAATCTGAAATCATGGACAGGCAAGTAGGAGCTCTCTGATAAAAATCTAAGAAAAATGGAGTAGCTAACTGATGGACATGAGAAAGTATCTGATGTAAGACAGTAATAAAAATTGTTTCGTCCAACATAGTTATTATTTTCTGAAGGTTCACACCATAAACTCCAAAAATGCTGAGCACCAGCTAGAAGCCCACATCTTTCCCTGGTAGAACTTCTAAGAAAAACAAGTCTTTTCTCTCAGGAGAAATAGGATAGTGTAAATAAATTATAAGCTTTCTTCATTTTTTTTTTTTAGAAAGGGATAAGTGACTTTGGGGGGTAGGCATACTTTTCTAGTTAAAAGTTTTATAAGTTTTATGCACTATACTGTGTGTTTTTTACTTTTTTTTTGAGACAGGGTTTTTCTGTGTAGCCCTGGCTGTCCTGGGACTCACTCTGCAGAGCAGGCTGGCCTCGAACTCACAGAGATGCCCCTGCCTCTGCCTCCTGAGTGCTGCGATTAGAGGCGTGCACCACCAGTGTCCAGCCTGTACTGTGTGTTTTTAAAAAGTCCTAAATTTCAGTCAGTGCTGCTGTGATAACTCAGTCCACCTTGTGCAAGCGTGAGGATCTGAGCTTGGATCCACCGCACCCACGTAAAAAGCCCTGCGTGAAGGTGTGGGGCTGAGGAGGAGGTGGGTGGATGTCGGGGGCTTACTGGCCAGCCTGGCAGAATCAGGGTACCCCAGACTCAGGGAGAGACTCTGTCTACAAAACAGAAAAGAGTGGGCGGACTGAGAAGACACCCCGTGTCAGCCCCCGGCCTCAGCCAGCAGGCTGCCTGTGCAGCTCTCCCAGAGTATGTACATCCAGCACATGCGTGTGCAAGTTCTAAATCTCATTTAAGGAAAAGGTATCCTCTTTTCATCTAATGTTTTATACAATCATATTACACTATGTTGTTCCCACAGGCTATCCTTTGGCTGTATTCTTTCGTAACTTGAATTGGCAAAGATGAATTCTCCCACAGGTTCATACGTTTGAATGCTTGGTCTCCAGTTGGTGGATCTGTATGGGAAGGATTAGGAGGTGTGGTCTCATTGGAGGAAGTATGTCACTGTAGGGACAGGCTTTAAAGTTTCAAAAGCCCACATCTTTCCCAGTTAGTTCTCTCTCTGCCTAGCAGCTGAGGGAGACAAGCTTTCAGCTACTCTCCAGTGCCACACCTGCCTGCCTGCTGCCATGTTCCCTGCCATGATGGTCATCAATTACCAATCTGAAGCTGTAATAATCTTTCTTCTATAAGCTGCCTTGGTCTTGTGGTCTTGTCACAGCAATAAAAATGTAAACAAGACAATCAGTCTATCTATCTATCTATCTATCTATCTATCTATCTATCTATCTATCT
>NW_026596091.1:7877880-7878014 GCF_907164565.1 Psammomys obesus | reverse complement strand
TCTATCTATCTATCTATCTATCTATCTATCTATCTATCTATCTATCTATCTACCTACCCATCCATCCATCCATCCATCCATCCATCCATCTATCTATCTATCTATCTATCTATCTATCTATCTATCTATCTATC
>NW_026596091.1:7860302-7877870 GCF_907164565.1 Psammomys obesus | reverse complement strand
ATCTATCTATCTATCTATCTATCTATCTATCTATCTATCTATCTATCTATCTACTATGCATCCATCTATCCAGCCTCAATACTTTTCTCACACACTATCTGATGCACACAAACCTGAGAAGCAGGCATTGTCCACATCTTAAAGCCAAGTAAATTAAAGTTCAGAAATACAAAATGACTTAGTCCAGGTTGCACAGCCAGAAAGAAATCAACTCAGAGTCCCAACTGAAGACACTGTGAAGAAAACAGCTGCACTGTTTAAAGAAATACCCAGGTCAGACCTACTGTGTACAGAGCATATCCCACACCCCCACACAAAGCTTTTTTGCAGGCATGATAAGTCTCAGTCCTGCCAAGATGGAAAAGGTCTCTACTTTATCTGCTATAAACCTTGTAGCTTTTTACTTAACAGGCTTTCTGACTACAACTATGTGCTGATTCGTGAAGCTTCCACTAAGGAACTCGAGACTTTTCTCTTCTGCTACCTGTGCCTCCGTATATTCAATCTATTACAACACACAGAAAGTTGCTAGTTGTTGAACTGTTATCAAACTATTTTATAGCATTGAGCATTAGGGGCTACTGGGGAAGAAGGCTAGCAGAAGGCAGACGGCACAAGGCACAGTAAACCACCACTTGTTTTACCATGAAGGTGGACTGTTTGGAGGACTGAATAAGAGAGGTGTACGGAAAAACCCAGAAGGGCTCAGCAAGGATGGTGGCAATAGGGCCCCCACGTGGATACTTCTATTTCCTTCCATTTAATGAACCAAAAGAATGAAGATCTGTGGAACTAATACATGTAAAGTACTTTCAAACGAGGGAATAATTGATCTAGTCGTAGATACTAAGTAATTCCTCGTAGGTCAAGAAATATTAGGCTTTCAGCTGAATTAACTTTCTAATGAAGTAGATTTGGAAAAGGCCTTTAGAGTGTCTAATATATGCTCCAGGCAGTATTATGGGACTTTGTTTTATTTTCATAACAATGAGCTCAGTCAAAACACAAAGAGTTCCACACTATGAATTTTCTGCTGGTAGCATCTAAGCTGATACTAGTGCGGAACAACATGTTTCTCTTACTGTTTAGAGCTGATCTTCATTTGTGAAGACATATGTAGTACTATTTTTTTCTATGAATTTCTGCGAAGGGAAGTCTTCTATAAATGGCCACTGTGTAAAATGAACTTTTATTCACCTGCTTCAAATGTCTGTGAGGCTTACTGCCTCCTTCTGCTAACCTAGACCTAGTCCTGGAAGCTTCTAGCCTTTGAACAATCTAACCTAGGCCTAGAACGTTTTTATCCTCTGAGACTTACAGCTGAATAAGCTTATATAAAATAACTTTTAAAAAAGATTAATTTATTTATTATGTATACAGTGTTCTGCCTGTATGTATACCTGCACTCCAGAAGAGGGCATCAGATCTCATTATAGATAAGTGTGAGCCACCATGTGGTTTACTGGGAATTGAACTCAGGACCTCTAGGAAAAGCAAATGGTGCTCTTAACCTCTGAGACACCTTTCTAGCCTGTAAAAATATTTTTTATTCACCTGTTTATTTGTTGTCTCGGAGGCTTATTGCCTCTGTCTGCTAACCTAGGCCTAGTCTCGGAAGTTTCTAGCCTCTGTACAATCTAACCTAGGCCTAGAATGTTTTTTTTTTTTTTTTTTTTTTTTTCTTTCTGAGCTCTGGGCGGGCAGGTTCAACTCAGCTGTTCTGGCTCAAACTCCTCTCCCAGCTGACTTATTCAATCTGGCTTCACTCTTGGCCTCTGAATTGCTCTGCTTGGCCTCGAACTAACTCCAACAATCTTTTCTAATCTTTTGGCTCCTTCTCATTCTCTGGTTCATTTGGTCTTCACCTAAATTCTCTCTCTACAACCTGTCTCTCTATTAATATCCTGGCAAACTGCCTCCTTTCTCTCTCTATTGCCCCTTAAGTAGCTTCCCTTTCCCCTCTCTTCTCATCAGAGTTGGGCCTAACCTATTCTGTTAAGTCTTTCTCTGATTCATCACCTTTCTGCCACTCAATTTGGCATCATTTTCAAACATAGGTGCATGTCTACAAACTAACTTTGCCTTGTTTGGGATTAAAGTCAGGTACTGCCATGCCTGGACCTAAGCTTTTCTTTACCTGAAACTTGTTCTATTCCAAGCTGGCCTTGAGCTCAGCTTGGAATAGAAGCAAGCTCATCTGCTTGCCTCTGTCTCCCAGATCAAAGGCGTGTTTGTATTCAAGCTGGATCACACAGAACTCGAAGGTCTTTGGATGTGCTCTCTTGCCAGAGCAGCCATGTTCTGAATTAACACTCCTCTACAGCACTGCATCTCAGCATGTGGGAACTCTGCTCTTTTCTTCCTGAGTCTGGAGACTGTGCCTCCTAAACACCATAAATCCAGCCTCCCCCCTGACTCATTTCAAGAGCATATTGACTTCTCCAAAATGTCATTCAAGAAAACTTCCAAGTGTTGCAATTAGTCCCTAAATAGTCGTACTATTTTCTTCCATCTGGTGTATGTCCCGTATTTACATTTACTGTCTCATCTCCACAAAAATGAGAACATAATGCTCTTCTGCCTTGTGGAAGGTGCACATCGGCAGTGTGCAAGGCACACTTATGCTAAAAGGAGGTAAGTCCGATGCACCACAAACATGAAGGGTAATTATGAAAGTGTGAGCGCAACACTTATTTATTAGGGGTAGGAAGGTGGAGACCCATTTTGTAACTTCTGGGCTAATGAGCTCAGTTTAAAAGCATAGGCCAGAGAAACGACCTTTTCAGTGTGACAGAAAAACCACTGTCTAGATGTGCTTGCATCATGATACTTACTTTTCAAAGTGCTGTTGGTGTTGGAATCAACTCTGCTTTTCACATTTGATGCAAGAATAGTGCTTATGTTGGAATAAAACCAAACAGCAGTCACAATATTTGCAAAGCACCTGTATTCCAAAACAGGTGCTGTGTATGTATACATGTATGTATGCATGCATGTATGTATGTATCTGTCTATCTGTGTGTGTGTGCAAATACACATGGGTGTTTACACACATATGTATGCAAGAGAGATAGAGACAGAGAGAAAAAGAGAGAGACAGAGCGACAGAGACATAGAGACACCAAGAGAGACAGACAGAGACAGAGAGACAGAAACACGCAGAGGAAGACAGAGACAGAGAGAGACAGAAACACAGAGAGAGGCAGAGAGAGAGGGAAGGAGGAAGAGAGAGAGAGGGAAAGAAAGCAAGCAGCATGTCATAGTACATATAGAGGACAGAGGACAAGGGTGAGTTGGTTTTCTCTTTCCACGTGTAAGTTCCAAGGATGAAGCTCAAGTTGTCAGGCTTGTTGGCCAGTGCCCTTACCCATTAAGCCATCTTGCTGGCCCAAGACAAATATCTTTAATATTGCTTTAAATTGGAAACAAAAAATCAAATACTACCCTAGCATTCCATTTTCTTTTCTTTTTTTTTTTTTTAAGATTTATTTATTTATTATGTATACAATGTTCTCTCTGCATGTACACCTACACACCAGAAGAGGGCACCAGATATCATTATAGATGGTTGTGAGCCACCATGTGGTCACTGGGAATTGAACTCAGAACCTCTGGAAGAGCAGCCGGTGCTCTTAACCTCTGAGCCAACTCTCCAATCCTTTAGCATTACATTTTCAATTTCCACTAACAAACAAATTTAGTACAGAATGCATATTATACTGATCTCAATTTACTTCCTGACTTAGAGTAGATTTTCTGGGCGGATACCAAGAAGGTATCTTACTGTGTATGAAAATATACACAGGTATAAAAAGGTATAAAAGTCCCGTGAACTGCTGAAACCGCTTAGAACTTAGAGGTTGCTGGCCTTGGGCTGGCATTCCAAATCCCTGTAGTAGAGAGCAGGAAGATGTAGAAGGGTTTCTAAGCGTCAGACTATGTCCTGGGTCTCTCCTTCCAACTGTGCCTCCCATCTTCCGAGCAGGAAAGGAAGCGAGTGGAGAGGCGGACTTCTGTATTTTATGGGAAATAGAGAGGGAGTAACCCACCCAATTGTAAGGCTTTTTGGAAAGACCCTCGGGGGAAAGAGGCAGGAACCACACTGCTGGTTGGAAAGGTGCTGGCCTGTAGGGATTTTACCTGCTAATTCCAATCCTTTGAAACCCAAGTTAATTAGCTCAGTATACACGTGCAGGGAATATGGTCTGGACGAGTGTTTTTAGCCTGTTAAACATAAACAAGCAAATGGATTTCAAGATTTTTTTCAGCAAATGACCCCAACTCCAAATGGGAATGATTAAGAAAAACAACAAAGCAAAACATCAACTGAGTTGCTGACTTCCATTAAACTCAGGTAGACGGTACTGTTCAAACAACACACTCACCAAGACTTCATACTTTGAATGGTTCAAGGTTTGGAACAACACTCTCCTAAGCAGCACATTCACCACCTCCACTATTTTTGTCCTTGCTAACACCTTCTCAAAACAAATTCAGAAACTGAAATGAATACAACCCAGAGAATCGCACTCTCAGAATCTCTTTTCCTTATTGATCTGATTCCGGTGGCACTATTCTGCTATTTTCTCTGCAGCTGAAGTGCGATATTGAACTGCAGGATTCTAGAAGGCTTCTTCTAATAAGCTCTGGGCTGCTGATGGAGCCCCTGTCTCCATCAGTCATTCGATCGCTGTTAGTTGGACCCTCGAGGTACATAAGTATGCTCTACCGAAGCCCATCAACCGGCTGATCTCACTCTGCCCTCTGCTTTGGGCTTTCCTCACCTGGCCGGATAAAGGTTCATTCAATTTTCTCAAGGCAAGACGAGTCCTAAAAAGGGATGCATTTCGGCATGCAGTGACAGGAAAGAGACATGAGTTATCAAAAAGTACTGCTGGCCTTGCTTGGGATCTGGAGTGATTTTGCTAGGTTACTCTGAGTACTCTGACACAGGCAGAGGAGTAATTAATTCCTCTTTGAAAAGACTCTGCCCTATTTGGAGAAATTTCACAAGTGATACGAGTAGCTGAGACAGGTAATTCTTTTCATTACCGAAGGTGACTCAGTCAGTAGTATAGTAGTTAATGCTCATTAAAGACCCATCCTGCCTTATCCAGGAAGACAAGGGTCCAGGAATGACTGGATTTTAATGACTATATAAAGACCACGTGCTTCAAGGTTGAAAGCCATGTCTCTGAGATGTTGTCATTCGATAAACTGAACCACATGGGTGAGCCACAAATACTAAGAGCAGGAAAGGAAAGAGTGGCTTGGGGAGGGAAGCTTCCATCCTCCTTATTTAAAAAAGCTCAGCTGAAACAGCAGCACATTTAAAGATAATACCCAACCATGGAGAATAGGAAACTTATCCTTTTTCTCCCCTCTCCCAATATTCCATCCTCTTTAACAAAAAAAACAACGATTAGTCTCGACACTGCCACCCCTGAGAACAATTTAGTATTGAGACACAGTAAAGCAAGCCCTCTCTCACCAAGGCATTGTAAGCAGTCTAGTCATGGTTTCTAGAATGTTTTCTTTGCATGGCTCTTCCTTGGGTTAAAACACAGAGTGTGTACCAAAGACTTTCAAAAACATAATCTCACTAAACAGTTGAGAAAAAATAACAACTAAGGCAAAACAATTATAGTCAAAATTTTCACCTTTGCGTTCTCAGCTCATGTGTGGGAGGCAGGAGAAAGAGTCTCAGCACTTCGGGCTGAACCTACAATGAGGCTGCAACGAGCTGATTCTGCCCATAGCCATTGATACATCTGTATCTCTACATTGAGGGACAATCCTGTAGAACTAGCTACCCATCTGACATGGACATGGGTCACTGTTTAGCTATGGCTGACTCAAGTTTGTGAGCAGAGATCAAGGGACAGAGGAGGGTGATCACGTGTACCATGGAGGGAAGAGTGGGCACACGCAGCTCTCTTTTCAAATATCCGTGTGTCAGGGGGCATTGTTATTTCGAGCTGTTTAAGGTGATAATGTGAGGTGTTGCAACTACTCTCACTGGGGGAATTCTACGTAAGGCTGGGAGGAAATGACCTCACATGAAGCTAATCTTTTCCCCCCAAACTTTTGCTCTGTCATCCAACCAATTCGCATCTAAAACGTAGAGTCTCATTATTCATTAATGTTGTGACTTGATTCTGACCCAGTTTTTCTGCAAAGACTTTCTGAGCGCAGTGAGACCAGATGTAGCTAATTCACGGAGAACGAGTTTTAGTGGTCTATGTATACACCCATCTCCTAGAGGGGGTGGTTCAAGCTAGATCAAAAAAGCCCAGAAAACAGCACACTTTACAAAGTGGTAAAGTTCAGCGTAGGCATGGACAGTAGGCATCTGTCACGAGCCACTGTCCAGCACTTGAACATATTACCCGCTGTGGGCGAAAGGCACACACATCACAGGCTTTGAGTACCTTACCTGAGCCATCTGCCTCTCCAGCTTTGATCGGGGAATATCATCAAAGTAGTTTTCATTTCTTCTCCTCCTTGCATCGCCCTGCATGATAATGTGAGGAACGTCTAGGGAGCCACCAGTGGTGTAAGTGCTTTGGCTAAGTGATGGAGACAACTGAGGAGGACTGTGATTACCACTGGGTTCCTGAATGGAAATACATCATGAAATAAATACCATGCTCTTTGTGGCTAGCCTTTGGTTTCAAAAATTGTGAAATACGAACACAACAAGCTACTGGGGATGGAAAGTTGGGGGTAGGGTAAAGGGGAGAGGGAGTAGCTTTCATTCATCTGCTGGGATTGCTAACATTCTACTGTTATTTCCGGTAATGGTCTGATCAGGAACATAGTCCTGCCTCCCAGTGATTTCAGGGCAAAGACTGAAGGTATAATCAGGTGTTTTGTTTGTTTGTTTGTTTGTTTGTTTGTTTGTTTTAACCCAACACTCTGGATGATCTCAGGATGGAGGTTTATCTCAACGGGGCACCCCACGTGTTTACCAGGGGAGGAACTGTGGGCAATGCATCCTCACTGTGGTGGACACCATTACAAGAAGCTAACAGGGGACCAGATGGGTCCTGATCTCTACGGAAGTGTGGTGTGACAACAGGGCTGGGAAGTGGACACAGTATGGCAACATAGCAAGTCACGCGACGTACAGACTGCAGAGCAATGCATATGACAGAGGATGCTTCTCAACAGCAAAGACAACTCTAGCTGCAAACTGGCCAGAAGGAAGACAAGGCCAGTGAGGCCGAGCTCCAGTGCTCGCAATCCACTGGAGTCATCAGATCCTCCAGGCCACACCTTCCCGTGACTTTCTTCGGCTGAGTTAGATCCATTTTTTTGCTAGAATTTCCCCATCTTTAATTTGTTATTTTCCTAAGTCTCCTCTTGGGAATCAGGGTGACAGGCTCAGAAGGAAAAGGCTGGGAGCAGACTGGAAATGACTCCTCTGAATAGGCCTCTTGACGCAGTTAAACCAACGATGCCCAGATCTCCCGTCCTCCCACAAAGGGGGAGGCAAGATAATAATCCCTTTCTAGCCCAATTTGTCTGATTTCCTGGAGGGCCCCTCTCTTCTGGAGTGATAAGTATGAGTCTGACGTCTCTTTCCCTTATTCCCCAAACCCTAAAGCAGCCTGTAGCTATCCTAGCATATCCCAATGCCCCCAGTGGTCACTTTCTCCTGGCTCCCAGAGGGAGGACATCATCTCACAGGCTCTGTTCATTTTCTTCTTCAAAGCTGACTCCTGTCCTGTCCAGCCCCTGTCACACTGACTACAGCCTGTGGTTCCCTGAAGCAGTCTATCAGGGCCATTGATTTCCCCAGGGGCACATGCACGGAGGCCTATCTGCATCATCTGTGGCTACCTCTTCTGACATTTGCAACGGGACTGAGATGCAAGCAAGTGCAGGAGGAAGCAGAGAACTGAGCTTCTCAAGGAGACCTTTGCTTCCTAATGGGCTTCAGAGGAGATTGGGTGAGCTCCAGGACAGACTGGGCAGCTATGCTCTTTGTCTTTACCATCTTGCCATGGGATGGCTTCTAGATTTCTTTCTGCCCCTTCCTCCTCACTTTTCTTTTCTGTTTTACCTTTTACAGTTTCTCTACCCCATGTTTCTAAAATATGGCTGAAAGAAACAACTGCAGTTTACTAAATAAAATTTTAAGGTCTACATTCTTAATTTTTTTGAAGTGGGTAAAAATGGTCATTTTTTTTCATTTCTCGAAAAACATTAGACCCTGAGGTTAATTTTAAATTGCTTTTAAAAAAAAACTTAACTGTGGTTCTTGATCGATTACTTTTCTGTGGGTTTGAGGAGTCTGACAGAAACTCATTTCCTTTCTCTTGGAAGTGAGAGAGAGACTATAGGTGAAGGGGTGGTCTTTGAAAGGTGGGCGTCAGTCAAACTGAATTCTCTTATAATGCATCTGTAAGTCTCTGGATTGCATATAGTGAGCAAACCAAACACAATAGTTTTCTGTACAGGTAAGGCAAGCGATGAGGAAAACAGCCGGCATTTCCTCTCCCATGTCTTCAGCCGTCTTATTTCTCAACACACTTTTTGAGGAGAGTGGAAAAGAGGAAGATGGACGTGGCAGTGCTTACCCTGAGGGTGATGGACCGAGGGGGTTTCTGTGGAGGCTCGTCGTGCAGTCTGTCTCCCAGAGATGCCAAAATGCGTTTCCTGTGGCCAATCAAACTGATTTTTAAAACCTGAAACAACATGGATTTGGGTTAACTATTTTACTTGAGGGAAAAAAAGAGAATTTGTATATGCACTACAACACAAACAATACAAAGAGGCTTATGCAACATTAGCCCTCCCCTTCGAGAGACTGGGTATCAAATCAGGGGCACACTTCAGTCTAGAGATGGTGGAGGGAAAAGACTTGGGTAGAGAGAGCAGAGAGGGCCCCAGGGTCCCCACTCCACACTTAGAAAATGGCAAACCAGCTCTTGCTAATGACAGCCCCCAAAACCCTCTGCATTGCTAATGCCCTTAGCATGAAAAGCTCCCTCCAAGCCTCCTGGCTAAGGGGCTGGTGGAGTCTGTCCTTCTCTATCCATATCCTCCCCACTACCCGGGACTGTCAGTCATATTGGCCCAAGTGACTACTCCTGTATGTCTGCAATGCCATGTGCACAAGCACACACACACACACACACACACACACACACACACACACACACACACACACACACACACACACATACACACATCTTCACTGGGGTCCCTACATTTTCCCCTCCTGCCTCATTCCTTCCCAGTATGCTCTAGCATCTGCTTGAAATGTTTGCCTGGAGACTTTCAGGTAACCGCTTTTCTGTTACTCAAATGCTGTCTCCTGAGGAAGAGTTTCTCCCGCCGCTCCACTGAAAACTCCGTACCATTGCCCCATCAACTCAACCCTGTCATCTTTTCTTTTCTTTCTTTCTTTCTTTCTTTCTTTCTTTTTTTTGGCCATTTTTTGAAATGACTTTGTTGAAACACTTGTGTTACGCATCAGACCTTTCTAGGTGGGCTCCCAAGAGCAGGACCCCTGCACTTGTTCATCGCTGTTATTTCTGCAATGCCCAAAGCAAGCCTTGAAACAAGGTGGGTGGGGGGATGGAGGTGAGACTTATCAGGAAAAAACAGCAAGTTAGAGTTAGAAGAGCTGAAAGTACTGCTCCCTAGGGGTAACTTAGAGTCCAGGGATGGTGCTTGCAAGGACACTACTGCAGAAGCACCTGTGGAGTAGAAATCAAAGGGAGCCTTTGGCCCCCAGTCCTGTCTTGAAGTGCTGGACAGTCATCACCTTCGTCCATCTCTGGATGAAGGGCTTCTTGCCCTACAGATGAACTGTGGTGCACACAAGTTAAGTTACTTACCCAAGAGCCCTTGTGTGAAGACTGTGGGATCTGAATCAGGTTTGTCTGATTCTCCAGCTTGTTTTACTCAAAGGTAAATGCTGTGAAGCTTTGGGCACATCTCCAAATACCACAAAACAATGAATTATGAACACATTCATAACTATATTTTCCCCCTCTGTTTCTATGTGTACCTCAGGATGCAACAGCTCTTGACATGTACCTAGAGTCTAGCTCTGTAAATAACTTTTCCATTTCTATCAAGTTTTACAGAGCAGGAGCTAAAATTTATTATATATAATATATATATATACATGCTTACATAAATATATATTATGCTACCTTAAATTTTGCCTACTTGCTACTTATTGGTTGTCTTGAAAAATTTAGGTCTAAGTTTTTAAAAAATATTATTTATTTCATATATATGTGTATATGGGCTACATGATGCTACCTCACACATGGTGAGGGCAGAGGACAACTTGCCAGAGTTGATCTTCCCCTTTCACCATGCATTCCAGGGAACTGAACAATGTGAGGCTTGCAGCAAACACCTTTGCTTGCTCAGCCATCTTGCTAGGCCCTGATTTAGGTTCGAAATAGCTCTATGTCCTACTCCTCTTACATGGTAAAAGCTAACTAAGTTGAGTGCCCCGTAGCCCAGTGTTTTTTATAAACTCCCACTTTCCCAGGCTGAGTTTGCAAGTGTGATTCGATATGTATATCCTCTCTGCTAGCAATCACTTCACCTGGACATTCTCAGACTTTATTATGATTGCTTAAGATTCATGGAAAAAACATGGCTCAGAATATGCCAGGACTACACCAACCATGGCTGTCAGTTTGAGCAGGATACTGTGTTCTGCTTTTAATGCTGTCTTTGAGATGTTCTTTTCCAGTACACGTGATGGAAGGCTGACCTCTTAGATGCAGTGGGAATATAAATATATACATGAAACAAAGGCGCATATTGACTGTGAAATCTTTTAATTTTGCTGTGGCAGATAGTTCAAATCCCTTTAATCTTGGGAGAATCGTTTGGATTATTTCTCCCTAAGTTCCTCATCTTCCAGTTGTCCATGCAGGCGCCCATCTGCCATCCTTCTGCCCACTCACATAGCCTGGTGATGTCTTTCTGCATTTTTATTAGCCAGCTCGGCATTTCACTATGTGGAAAAGCATAGGGATTTCACTGTATCCTCTTTGCAGATTATGAATATGCTAATTAAGTGTAGTCCTGTGCTCATAACTCACAGGCAACATTACCTATTGGAGCCAAAGAAATGTGCTTATGTTCTTGTATTTTTTTCATTTTCTAAGCATCAAGATGAAAGATTCCTTCATCTCAGAAGATAGACAACACTAACCTTTCCCAAAGATATTTTGCAAGTCTAAACATACTACATTTTATTTTATTTTATTTTATTTTTTTACCTGCATGCATATCTGTGGACCACTTGCACACCTGGTATCCAAGGATGCCAGAAACAGGTATCTGATCTTCTGGATCAGGATATACAGATGGTTGTGAATCACCATATGAGTCCTAGGAATAGAACCTGGACCTCTGGAAGAGCAGCCAGTGCTCTTAACCAATGAATCATCTCTCTAGTCCCTTCTTATTCTCGTTCTCTGTTACTTTGTCAAAAGCTCCTACTGGATGTTATTCCCACTTGTTCTAAAATTCCTACTTCTTTTTTCCCTATCCAGTGATTGGACCCAATGCTCATGGTGCTATGTTGGGCTAGGAAAAGTTTTTTGGATTTTTGGATATCTTTAATAAAGGTACTCATTGTTTTTCCTGAAATACAAACAAACAGACCCAAGAACGGACACTAACAATTTCTGTAATTTCGCTCTTGTGGTTGGTTTTCTCTCTCAAACTCAAGTTTGAGACAAGTGACCTGGCTACTCTGGTTTCAATTTTCCATCAATAACATGAGGAGACATTGTTGCTAATGATGGCAAAGGTCATTGGAAAGATAAAGAGAAAAATTGGGAGGCTGGAGGTGGTGCTACATTCCAGTAATCTCATAACTCAGGAGGCAAAGGCATGAGAATCACTCCAAGTTCAAGGCCAGCCTGTTCCATGTAGTGAATTCTAGGCTCCAGGCCAGATAAGGCCATACAAAGAGAGACTGAGTGACTGACTGACTCTTTCTCTCTCTCCCTCTCCCTCCAATTCTCTCTCTCTCTTTCTCTATCTCTCTGCCTCTCTCGTACACAAAAGAAATAAAGGAAGAAGGGAAGTTGTAAGGAGAGCTGGCACACTACCTAGAGTATTTACCCCTAATGACTAGTGTTCATGCACAAGAAGATACATTGCACACTACCAGAAAGAAAGGTACACACCAACCCAGCTACAAACCCTTCAGTTTACAGTGGTGACCCGCTTGTAAGACGCACCAGAGCCATAAGTGGCATGAAGCTTGCAGGAGTAACCGACCAATACCTGATCCGACTTCAGGCCCACTTTACGAGATGGGATCTATCCCTCCCTTATACTGCTCATGAGAGTGGCCAAGAACCTGACACTAGATAAGCCTGGGACCTAGGGGAAAACCAAACACTAATGTCCTGCTAAAGTAATGCTGCAACAAAACGAGCCCTGATGACATTCTCCTATACTCAAAGATCAGTATCTTGCTCAGCCATCATCAGAGAAGCTTCCTTCTGCAGTAGATGGGAATAAATAAAGAGATCCACACTGGACAGAGTGAGAGACCTTGGAGCACTCAGTGCTAACAAAGGTGTCTCCATCACCCTCTCCTCAGGGCTCTGGAAATCTTTCAGAAGAGAAGACAGAAAATTGTAAGAAACTTGGGGGTATGGAAGACACCAAGGAAACAGGGCCCTCTAAACGCAGCAGGATCAACGCACACATGAACTCAGAGAGACTGTGGCAGCATGCACAGGGCCTGCACAGGTCTAACGCAGATGGGGGCCCAGCCCTGAGAGGAGATATGGACACAAGGCTTCATCTCTAAGCCAGATGCTGTCTCCAACTGATTACAGCTCACAAATGGAAGATTAGTCTTCGCTGATGGAGTCTCGCTTGGTATACACATCACTCTTAAGGCAAGGTGTCATGCCCCAAAATAGCCTGATGGTATTTTTTGGAGGTTCTTTTTCTCAATGCTTTGTCAGGGATAACCCCCCTTCCAGGTCTTTTATATATATATTATAGTTTCTGATTTTTTGTTTTAATAGAATTTCTGTGTGTCTAATGTGTTTCTTGAGATTTTCCTTTGGGTTTTTTTCTTCTGTTTGTTTTGTCCTATTCTGTTTAAAAAATATTGAATACTATTTAGATACAATATTTTATAATTATATTTTATATTATAATTATATAGAATAATTATTATAATTGTATATTATTATTATTATTATTATTATTATTATTATTATTATCCTGTCTATATCCAAAATAGATAGAAGAAAAAAGGGAGTGGGGCTGGAGAGATGTCTCAGAGGTTAAGAGCAACTGGTTGTTCTTCCAGAGGTCCAGAGTTCAATCCCCAGGGACCACCAAGTGGCTCCCAACCATCCATAGGGAGAGCTAGGTGTACATGCTGACAGAGCATTGTATACATAAAAATAAATCTTTAAAAAAAGAAGAAAGGGTGTGAGCTTGGGTAGGTGGGGTAGTGGGAAGGATTTGAGATGAACATGTTGTATTATAATCAGACTATATTGTATTAAAAGTTTATTTTCAGATTATAAAAAGAAGAGCTGGCACACAGAAGATGACACCTACACCACGCGTTTGCCGCAGTGACTGGGGCCCTGAGGATGCACAGAAACCTTGACCCAGAAGAATGCAGACACGGTCACATTCACAGAGCTAATCAAACGAAGACGCCAGGACTGTGGACAGAGAACTTTGGGTCACCTTGTGAGAGTTCTCATTGACATAGCTTATCTGGTAGAAATGTGCCAGCTTGATACTAGTCCTGTTTCACGACAACACACACTCTTCTCACAGCTGCACTGCTTAGTCTCCAAAGGAAGAAAACCTGAGGTTTTCTCTACACTGCAGCTTCATATTGTCTTCTCCATAGAACAACCAAGAAGAGACTGGAGAAGCAAGCAGATAACAAATGACTAAATACAGAATGACAAGTTATGATAAGAGCATGTGAATAATCTTACTTAAAAATTATCCCACACCACAGAAGACACAATAACTACAATTTATTGAACACTATATTATAGCTCCATATAATATCTGTATTAGAAAGCATGCCAAGTGTGCTGTGTATGTGTACAAATGCCTCATCTAATCCTTAAGGTAATCTAAGCATTCTCCTTTTCATGATGCCAAACCCGAGACTCAGAAATACGGAGTAACTTGTGGGCTCTGCTGCCCACAGGTGTCAAGGCTGGGAACTGTCCCTCTCCCTCACTCCCCACTCACTACTGACTGTTCACCAAGTTCCTCCTACTTCTTGTTCCTTTGCACACCTTCTGGCCTCAGTCATGCCATGATCATACTTAAAAGCAGGCTTCTCTTATCGGGTCACAGACATCTGAAAACATATTCATTTCTTTTACAACTCTCCTAGCAGTGTTAAAATCTATGGCCCATACAGCAAGAACTTTCTAGTATTCCCCGTGAAAATACACATAGAGACCAAGGCCAGAAAACTGTCATTATTGAAGATTCAACCCAAATTAGCTAACATCATAGTAGTAGAGAAGGCAGATAACTTTGGCCTCAACACTCTCAGGTTAATCAAAAGAAATACAGTTGGCAGAGCAATTACAGAACATTCCAAAGACAGACTGTCAAAAGACCAAGGCAATCTGGCCTAACTTGAGTGAGAATAGCTTCCATCTTTGTAACTGGAGCTCTGAAGTAGTGGAGTCCTGGCACCCATGATCTGCAGCCCAACCCTCCTCTTAAAGCCTAGAGCAATAGTTATGTGTTAGAGAAGAATTTCATAGCATTCCTACTACCTCTTAGGTGAATGCTATTTTGAGCCTAATGAGAGGAGAAGACAAAGCAAGGGAAATAATATTGGACATTTAGCTATTTTAAGATATTGAGACAATTTAGTTCAAAATAACAAAATATTAGGATTTTGTCACAGATCATTTGGAGGCTACCAAGGGGAAGCTAAACTTATAGAGCTTCCAAGGTTGAAAAGACTGGGCACAAATAGCTGCCCTGTGAAAGCATTACTGAAGAAAAAATTACTACCTCTGTGTGCATGAAAAAATAGTCCTGACTGCACAGTGACCTGGAACCAGAGGATACAGATCTAGATTTTTCAGGAATCAAAGGCAGAAGAGGAAGAGGTAAGGGATCAATGTTATTGCATATTTTAGAGATGGTTTTATTGTGCCTGTCTCTGTGTCTATGGCAAGGAGTATTGTTTAAACAGCACTGACCTCTAGGAGTTTTCCACAGTGTCAATTAAAAAGAACAGTCTCAGAATCTCTGTTTCAGGACTGGGCAATAGGAGACGTGTGCTGGGTGGCAAAGCTGTAACGTTCTGTCACATATAAAACCCTTTATATGTCTGGGTTTAGTTGTGAGAATTCTGCCCGACAGACAGTGTCATGACATTCCCCTTGCACCAAGCAACATCAGAACACACATCGGATTAAAGCTGAAAGCTGGTGTGCTAACCTCTGTCTTTTTAAAATTAATGTGATTTAAATTAAACATGTTAAATTTAATGTAGGGGAAATTCAACACTTTATTTTCAAAGTTAAACAATGTTTTGATTATAAAAGTGCTACTTTCCCACTGTAGATTCTCTATGAAATACACCAAAAAACAAGAATTTAAGTTATCTGTAAGCTACTAATGTTTAGCTGTAGATGCCGGGCTGCACCAAGTGTTGACAGATATTCGAGAAGTTCAGAGAAATCATATTTATGGTGGTCATGTCGTAGGCTGTTTCTGCTTATTATCAAAGCCAAAGAACCTTTTTGCATATACAAGCCCGAACAAACACAGTAACTCAGGACACTGGTCCACAGAAGCTTTTCATAATTCCCTAACTATCCCCTTGTTGGTATTTCTTTTCTGAATATCAAGCATTCCACAGGCTTTCAAATGCACTCTCATCCAACAACTTCTATTTCCTTTCTCATTTCAAGTAGACAGGATATGGAATGTACTAATTAAAACTGCAGGAATGCACATGAGTCACAGAGAGGAGCCTTGTGGCGACGGTCTGTCTCCATGTTCTGCTGAGGTCTCAGTGCACTCACTGCCGGATGGACCAAGTCCTCCGGGGAAGTCATAAACTGGCCTCCTGTTCTTCAGGGTCACCTCTTGCATTCGTTGTGCCTTGGAACTAGGGGTTTACTGGACAGGGGTGGAGTAGAGCATGAAGCTCCAGTCCTCCAGAGATCACACACGCATGCGGCACTGCTGAGTGAGTGCACATTCCAGTCAGCACTGCATTAGGCTGTGCTCTTTCTCTTTCTTTTCTGTGTGTTTTAATGGAGGGGAGGAAAGAGCATCATCCTGCATTTGAACCTTTCCTCTATATTGTTCCGGTGAGTTGTATCTTGTACTCTGTGTCCTTTCTAGATATTTTCCAACCAAAGAGTGAACAGGTCTTACGCAAGTCTAACAGGACTCATCTGTTTTCTGAATGACCCTTTCCAACCATTGTCAAGTGTGGTGAGGAGGGCTGTTATGAGGCTGAGGATGGACTCTCAGGAGAGGGTTCATGTGTCTTATTCTCATGTACAGAACCGAAGTTGAGATTAGATGTGAAAGTGCTCTTTGTCCTGGTAAGAACATCTAAACACTTCCTACCTAAGAGTATCAAGGCAGACTTGCTTTGAGGATCCCACAAATCCAGAGACTCCTGTTTGAACTTCAAACCTTCTGGTGACTCTGACATTTTCTCTCATGACAACACAGATTTCAGTTACACACATCTGGAAGAGTGTGAGCATGTTGGGGACCGAGGGACCTCTGAAACAGAAGGTCATGACATTTGATTCTGACTTGTTTTCTTAGCTACTTGACCTTTTACACCTTGGAGATCTGACATAAAGGGGCAACAATAATCTTAGTCAACAAACATTCACTGGATGTCTGGCATATTTATTCACCACATTATATAATTTGTGAGCCACAAAGAAGAGAAATCGTGCAGGTGTTTAGGACAGTAAATATGAGGTGGAAAAATACAAGGTATGTGTGTGTATAGCTATCCCTCCTCTCACAACCATCCATTCCTTCATCTATCCACCAATCCATCTATCTAACTATTCATGTCTACCCAGCTTTCCCAGCCTAAAATGGATCCCAGAGGATTGGATGAGGATGACTAAGAAGCTGCCCTGGATATTAGGGAGCACCTGCTCTGCTACTATTTCTCTCTAAGTATAACAGAAACCTAAGCCTTTCCCTCTTCTCCTTAAATAACTCTGGTAGCAATATTTTGAGTATTATCTTTGTTGCTTCAGCATGCTGAAGATTTTAGATCAAGAACGATGCCTTTTACTTCTCCAGCCTTCTCTCTCATTATCTCCTTTCTTCCCATATGCACACCTTTGCACATTCTAAAACATTCTTGCTTCCCTGTTCCAAAAGAATCTTGCAAAGATTCAGTCAAGACCAACTAGAATTTCCCTCACTTTGAATTATATAGATCATGTTTCTGAACTTCCCTGGTGTTTGTGGGATGCTATTGACACTAGATACATATCCTGGCATGTATCTCTCTCTCTCTCTCTCTCTCTCTCTCTCTCTCTCTCTCTCTCT
>NW_026596091.1:7831110-7860292 GCF_907164565.1 Psammomys obesus | reverse complement strand
TCTCTCTCTCTCTCTCTCTCTCTCTCTCTCTCTCTCTCTCTCTCTGTCTGTTTCTGTCTCATGCTCTCTTTCTCTCTCTCTCTGTCTCTCTCACATACATACACACTTGTATCTTACCTGGTCAAGTGCCCTATAGACTTTTGGAAATCACATACAGTAGCCTTGTACCCTAGGGTTTCTCACAGCATACAAGTATACTGCTTAGGTGGACCCTAAGGTCTTAACTTTGATCCCTTCCAAGGTGGACCAGTAAAGCAGGCAAGACAAGATAAAAAACAAGAGGAAAAAAAAAGTCCAACCATAATCTTATTTTTCTCCCTTTCTACTCTCAAGGATTTTCTACTTGTAGGTTTTGGCACCTTAATTTCCACCCAGTCCCTATCACAGGAAAAGAGGCAAGCATTCCCTTCCTGTCACCATTTTAACAGTGAGAGACTTCCACTCTGCCATCTACAAAATCCAAACTCTTTTCCTTCTTTCTTACTTTTCAAAATCATACCTATTAACTCCACAAGAAAACGGCAATGTTTGGTTGATATCCCTAGGAGGTCTACCCTTTCCTGAAGGGAAAAGGAGGAGGAATGGATACTGGGAGAGGGGAGGTGGTGGGGGATAGGGACCGGGAGAAGTGGAAGGAGGAAAAACTGTGATCAGGATGTATTACATGTGAGAAGAATAAATTTTAAAAAATACTTCCTAAATTGCTACCCAATAATAGTTTGTAGGACAGAAGCCAAGAAAAACAACTATATTAACCTGCAGGAAGGAAAAGAGTTATGGACAGCTATGGAGAGAGCAAAGGGTAGTAAAACAGAGTGAGCAGGAGAGATGTGCTTTTGAATACAGACTGGCTCAATAAATAGGAAATACTAATTATGGGGAAATGTAATAATCTTTTCATGGAAAGAGAGATCTTAATGGTATAATTGCCTCTGAGCATTTAAGGGTTTTGGAGGTACAAAGCCTTCTTTGTAATCAATGAGAATCTTAGGTTTATTTGTAAAGCTCTCTGAATTACCTCTTGATGAAGGTACTAATTTTCTGATTATATTTCACCATAAACATTGCTCTAGAAGATGAAGAAAAACTCACAACAAACCAACCAATCAGTTTCTAATTTCCCTGTAAGTTACTTTTAAGTACAGCTTGCTGCAAGTCAGGTTTTCATAGGGAAAAAATTGGATTGCAACACTCAAATCCAACCATTGGGATTATTGCCAGAAAAGCTTGTTGAAAAGGAAAATGGGAAATGTGTCATATCCAAAACTGAAGTTGTTTTTGAGATGTAGTGATGTGCTAATGGCATTTGAAAGCTGAAGCTGTGAACTGCTCCGATCTTTCATTAATACATAAAATGCCCTGTATCTTAAGAAGTAGCGAGAACACTGCTTTGGTTAGATTTGTTAACCACACAAGATTTTACAGCTACTTGGGGGGATTTTCCAACTTGTTGAGATCAACTGTATAGTCTGGTTTACTGTCTCAGTTGAAAATGAAATTATTGTCACCAGAGTTCATTAGCATAGGGTTGCAAAGTATCAAATGAACATAGACAAAATGTGAGTGGTTTTTTTTTTAAGACAAACTGGATCTTCAAGAGACAATCGCTGGTAATCGAGGGGCAGTTTATTCTCTTCTTGGCTTGTCAATGGTCTTTTCTGCTGCCTCTTTTCTCACTGTTCGGTCACCTTAGTGACTCCATCATAGGATGGAATCGTGAAAGGGGCCAATGAACTCAGTCCTGCGAATTCTGCTTCTTGTCAGCAGCTCTGATGAAAAGAATTTGATGTAGGAGGAGATAAAAATCTACCTAATGTTAGCTAATATAAAAGCCCTAAAAACATATCCCTGGACTGTACTTGGCCCAGATACTACTGCATAAGGATTAGGCACTCACCACATTTCAGCGCACATATGTTGGGAAAAAGAATGTTGAGGGTTTTAAAAATGTACTTTTAAGTAGAAGTTTTAGTCCCAAGGACAAGTTCGAGATGGGAAAGGTCCTAAGGTAGTGATAGTTAAGGCCTTATACAGTTCTCTTTCTTGCATCACCCCCACTCTAACCCTATACTGTCCTCTATCTGCTGGAGGTCATACAGTAGCAAAAACCAGGGAACCACTAAGTAGCCATTAGAATGACTGAAACAAAACTGGCAGACAATGCCCGCTGCTGGTGGATCTGGGAGCCCACATATTGCTAGTTGGGATATAAGGACAACAGTTGCTTTTGGAAAAATGTTGCAAGTTCACTTAGGAGAAATGGAAACAAGTTCATACAAAGATCTGTGCAGAAACATCTAAATGACATAACAGCTTAAACCAGGAACAGGTTAATGTCCCATCAACCAGTGGATGCAAATAATGCTATGGCTGCCTGGTGTAGAAATGGGTACAGCAACTGCTTTCAAATAGGCATGAGAAAGTTTATTGGTGTTGTTTAGTGTTCTAAGACTGGACTGTTGGTGGTTGGTCAGCTGAGTGTGTTTACTAAAATGTATTGACGTGTATAGTTAAATGGGTAATTTTTATGATCGGTATTTAAGTTGCTTAATAATGTTGCAAGAAAAAAAATACTGGGATGGCTGGAGAGATGGCTCAGCCATTAAAGGCTGGGCTCACAATGAAAATATAAGAAAAAAAATAATACTGGGAGAATGTATGTTGTATTCAGAAAGTATATTTTAAAGGAGGCCATTTCTTAGAGATATAAATTCAGGCTGTTCCAGAGAGACCTCTGTAGGTTCTAGGCTGTTCCACTTATCAGCTGGATGTGACACAAGCTACAGTACATTCGCTGCATCTTAAGGGGATTAAGGGAGCTGTGACCCATAGGACAGCTTTGTTCTAGGAACCTGTGCTGTTTAGCTGGAGGCTAATGGATAGTGAGCATACTTCCTGTTATACGTGTACAGTAAATCAGCACTGACGACTCGGATATGGACATATTTCTGAGGGTGTTAATCCTCCAAGCCAGCGTGCTTTGTTAAAGACGCCTCTGCTTTCTAAGTGTGGCTGGTACACGTTTGAAGGGTGCAGGGATCACTGAGACCAATATGGGTTCTCTTTGTAGGGTAATGGATGGTGTCAATGAGATGGCTTTCTAGCACTACGACAGACTAAACAACTCACCATGGCTTTCTAATCCAGGAAAAGCCATTGGGAGAGGGTGAAAGATTGACTGCAATTTAATCCATCTTAACCAAGAAAGTATGTGTCAGGGTAGGGAGGGGAAAGGAGGGGAAGGGAGAGAAAGGGAGAGGAAGGGAATGGAAGAGAGGCAATGGTAATGAGAATGAGGACACCTAGCCTTCCCAGTGTTGCTGGCTGAGAAAAACCCAATGTGTGACGTGACCAAGCTCACTGACAGTGTCAGGCATCTGTGTCAGGCATCCTCTCACAAGTAAGGCAGGGGTGGGGGTGGGGAGCTATTTCATCAGGGATCAGATTGATTCCAACCCAATGACCCTCAGAGATTCCTTTCCTGCTATGCTCACCATGCTAGCAAGTAGTGAGATTAAACAAGACTTCTGGGTACCAGGAGCTAGGAAAGGACATATATTGAAGATGAACTGCGCTAGAGTCTTTGGTCACAGTCTGCAATTCTCCTACTGCACACTGACAGACTGGAAGGCATGACATGTTCTTGTTCTCTCTTCAATCAGATGAAATCAACACCCCTGAGGCGTAAAGACTGCTCCTGAGGACACAGTAATTAAGAGCAGGTCTTGGAGTCATGGTGACTTGGGTGTGAGTCATGTTCTGATAGTAGGTATATATGATTTGTAGTTGCTTAACCTCTGTCAGCAGTACCCAAGTTCATCTGAAAATGCAGTGCTTTTTTTTTTTTTTTTTAGTGAAATCAGAATTAAATGAGACGTATGCAATGTATATGGCACTGTGCCTGGAGGAAAAGGGCCCATGAAAGACTGTAACTTCATTCATTGTTTCAAGTATGCCCACTTGCTGAGCTGGAAGAGTTGGGCCCACTCCTAGGACTTAGTGGGTTCATTGATATAAAGCTATAACCCAGCCAGGTGTGGTAGCACACGCCTTTAGTACCAGCACTCAGGGAGGCAGAGACAGGCAGATCTCTGTGTGTTTGAGGCCAGCCTGGTCTACAAAGTGAGTCCTGGATAGCCAATGCTAAACAGAGAAAAATCCTGTCTCAGAAAACAAACAAACAAATAAGCTACAACCAGTCCACAGCAGTACCCTGGCTGGCCACGAATCTGTTCCAAACTTGCCAACAACTCTGTATCATCAGCCACTCTCTTTTTAAAATTTCAATGGTCTCATTAAAAATAAGTTTTGTTGAACTGTTAGTTTCTACCCTCTTCTCCTTTTTAGACAGGGTTATTAGTATGAGGTTGACAGACCAAGAATGCTACAGATATAGCCTTTGCTTCCAATAAGGCACTTATGAAGTCTTCCATTATCTAGAAGATGGTGGGCTCTGCGAGATAAAAATTAAGTAGATTCACACATGAGGGTGCAGCTACACTAAAGAGATCTGATGGATGAATCTGTCATAGCCTGTAGTGGGACAAATGATTGAATGTCACACACACACACACACACACACACACACACACACATTTAATTAATGGCATCAAAGTAAACATAAGAGGAACACTTACCAGATTTTTTAATGACATGAAACTGTGAAGGATATTTACTATGGATATAGGCCAATGCAAAAATTAAAAATTCTCTCAACAGCCAGAAAGGCAAAGCTGGCACTGGGATGATGCCATTGAAGGGGACAAATGTCATGTCCTACATGTCTAAACAGAGTCACTGTGTAGGATGGAGGTGGAGAAGATAGACCTTTGTCAGTGATGTAAAGAAATGTCTGGTTTTCGGCTGCCCACAGGAAGGGGCTTGGGAGGAAGTACAAAAGCAAGGGCCACAGGCCCTGATGATTTTATAGAACATCCTGTTTACCTCATCATTTCAACCTGATGAGGATGCTAACTATCTGTGGGAAGGGACGGATACATGCTCAGGAACCCCAGGGCATCATCAGAGCACGGCTGCCCAAGGCAGGAGGCCAGTGTGGTTCTGTCTTCCGGAATGAGCACTCTTCCAAATCCTCACATCACACCGCTGTTGCTCTCCCAGCATTCTGTGGGGCTCAAGGGAGACAGTTTTAAGGAAATAACTACCACTGTGCCTGTCTCCATGCTCATTCTGCTCAAAAGTTGTTGGTCCCCTGGAGATTCATTTAGCTTTTAAACTGGGTGCTTGTTTATGACTGACACTTTCTGTGTGATTGTGTGAACGCTACAGTCTGTTCCGAGTCTTCCCAAGTTTACCCACAAATAAAACACTACAGAGCCTGTCGGTTTGTCTTTCTGTGCTTGCCACCTTCCAGACAGCTTCCTGCCAAAACGCAGGCTCTGGCCAGGAAAAGGTAGTGGGACGCTTGAGAACAATCTGGAAACCAACATCTGTCAGGAATGAGACCCAGATAATTAAAACTTTTTAAAAATGAAGGTAATTTTCTGGGGCCGCATTAATGGTTCAGGGTTGCATATTTACGAGAGAAAGCTTCCATTACCTTTAGATAATTAGGTAGAGTGTTAAGTAACCCAACTATAATGATATGCACTTGGAATGCATGAAATTTTCACTTCGTTCAATTATTTAATTAGTTTGTATTATGGTTTGAATATTACCGGCTGTCACTGGAGCCCTTCTTATTTTTTCCTCTCCTGGCTAGGTGTAACATGCTCCTGGATATTTGGAGTACCGCATTGCATCTGAGTCAGCCTCTGGGAAGGCCATTCGTCTCCGGGCCACAGGACTGCAGCACAGCTTGGTGAGGACCGCACAGTGTCCCAGAAGACTGTCCTTGCTTTAATAAATACATTCTCAGGAGCAGCTGCTTGTCACTATTGCCTGCGCTAAAAGCATTGGCTAACATTAGCCTTGTAAAATTCCAGTGTATAGAGGTTTTACGGTAATAATTGGCCCTTGGGTGGGGGAAGTTGGCAGCCCCTCTTATTTTTCTTCTCTTCTTTTTCTAGGCTTAGGCCAGCCATGATTCACAAAGCTGGAGAATGGAGTCATTAAAAAGATGGAGGGCCGTTGGCTGCTGTCAGTACTGGTCTCATCTTGGTAAGAATGGTGGCCTGCCATGGTGAGTGACCAGGTTTACCTGTGCAGTGGACAAGTTGAGAATCTGCTGTCAGCTGCCTCAGGTAACACATGGAGAAAAGTGATGATGGAGGAGGGAGATGGAGGCTGCTTTGAAGGCTAAAACACTTCATCTATAACCAAGTGTGCAAATGCCTTGACGCTCATTTTTTGTAGACAAGGTCTCACTATGTAGGTCTGTCTAGTCTGAGACTTGCTATGTGGACCGGGCTGGCCTCGATCGCACAGATCTGCTTCAGCCCCTGAGTGCTGGGATTGAAGGTGTGTGCTCCCAGGCAAGCTTCCTTCAGGTCTGTGACTCCAGTGGATTTCCTTCTGGGCCCCCTTTCTGGAATGTCCTCCACCTCTTCTAGTCCTGGGGAACCCCTACACATCTTTTAGTGTTTCAAGACCAGGTACAAATAGTACTTCTGTGAAAAAGGAAACTTCCTTCAACAGCCTTTGCCCTCTACCCCCTACCTATCGTAGGCAGAACAGCTATTGGGTGTTTACTGCTTTCTTTCTTGAGGTCCGAACCTTCCAGAGAAGGTAGAAACGAGACTCATTCACACTGTAGTCCCACAAATCATACAAAAAACAAAGAAATCTCAAAATAGCAGAACTTTTGAGTAACTAGTCAAGTTCTGTAAAAAATACTTAGAACACCGTGTGGTGACTGCCATGTAAACAGCTGCACATAAGTAATTTGCGTGGCTTGGTGAACTGCGCAAACTAGGTCTTGCTGAAATCAGCACCACTACCAATGGCATAAACACAGTCACCACCGCCCAAAGTTTTCCTCTGCCCCCTGTCGCATTCCACTTATTGGTGGTATAAATACCTAACAAGACCTCCCTGCTCAGCAAACTTTAAATGTGCGACACGGCATTGCCATCAACAGGAAACATGCTGTCAAGCACACCTCCACAACTTGCTCATTTCGTGAAATTGACACTTGGTACCCTATGATATCCCATTCGAACTTCTCTATCTCTACCAGCCCCCGGAAACCTCTGTTTCTGTGAGTTGGACTGTTTTAGATGCCGAGGGTCACTGAGATCATATGGTGCTTGCTGTCTTGCTTGACATCCATCTATGTTGCTGTAGATGCAGGGTTCTCTTCTGCTTTCAGGGTGGGAAACAGTCCACTGCGTACATAAACAAACACTTTAAAATGGTGTTCACAAATGGACGCAGAATTGTTCCCATACCTTGACTCTTGTGACCACTGCAGTGGTCAGAGTGGGGCAGGTGCTTGTTCCAGATCTTGATTTAAATTCTTTTAAATACCCAGAAGTAAGGCTGCTGGATCAAATGAATTTTTCTGTTTTAACTGCATGTTTTATCATATAAAATATGTAATCAGGTTGTAAGCTTACTGGCCACATTTATGATTCCAATGTGGACAAGTGAAAAAAAAAAAAAAGCTTCCATTTCAAATAAAGGAGCAGTTGCTGAACTATCAAAAAGGTAAGGTAATATCCCCACTTGCCAATATAATTGATTACAATTTGCAAGTTTCCAATGAAAACAATTCAATGCCCGCTGATTTAGTGCTTGATTAAAAAAAATGAAATTTGACAACTGATTGTCAAATAAACTAATTAGCTGCACATCTTTCACACAGTCAGAATTATCCACTTTCCACTTCAAGACAATTGTGAAGCTAAGTTGCCCAGAACAACATATGAAGAAAAATTGCTGATTTACTCATGGATTGGCATAAAATGACAACAGCGTGGAGCATGTCACTAAATTAATGTCATTCCCACACTAGGCGCTTAACAGCAATATGATGTCTGATTAACGATGAGATGGGCACAGTGTTCATGCCACACTTACTGATCAGATCATGGTTTGTTTTTTCTACCCATGCTTAAATTTTTTCTGAAACTCAATTTGTGACTTTTGATTAAGAATTTAACCCCCAAAGTTCACTTCTAATATATGAAAACACCCTTTGCCATAGACTTATCCTAATCCCAACTTCTTTAAGAGAAAGATTTATTTATTTATGTGTGTGTGTGCAGTTGGCCTCTGAGAACCAAACATGGTATCAGATCCCCAGCACTGGAGTTCTGGGCAGTTGGAGACACCTGACACAAGTGCTGGGAATTGAACTCTGGTCCTCTGGGAGAGTGCAAGTGCTCTAACCCACTGTGCCAGCTCCCCATCTTGGCTCTTTAAAGAATTTACTAACATTATTTTGGGATAAATGCCTCTCATATTTTAATTCTTTGAAATGAAAGTGATTCCTCTCCCTAGCATTTCTCTGTGTTTACTTATATTTAGCTTTCTCTCTGATCAGCGTTCATTAAAAATGATATTTCTATCTCATGAACATGACAGAATGTGTTGATGGTTTCCTGTGGGAAAACCACGGGAAGACATAGAGATCCTTGCAGGAGCTTAGCTGGAGGGTCTCTAGTGAGCTGCTGCATATGACAAATGCTAATTAAGGAGGCCAGGGGGAAGAAAAGGTGCCATCTTCCAAGTGCAGCTCCTAAGACATAAGCATTATTAACATGAGCTGGTTTCATGAAGTACTCGAGGCTTACATAACTATGGTTTCTTGTTTCCTAAAAAAAGACTGCATTTGAGCAAACCCAAAACTGAATAATTCAAATCATGAATCTAAGATAAAAATTTTTTTTCATCAAGTTAGGAAATAAAGTGTAATTTCTTAAACATTCTTTTCTTCTATTTTTTTAGTAAGTTACATAGCTATTTTCAAAATCTTTAGTCATGTAGAAGCTGAAAAAGCTATGTTTATGTTAGAATGCAACATGTCACACATTTGTAAGATTTTTATAAGAAAAAAACCTCCTTTTTTTTTTTACTGTCAATCTTCCTCTTTTTTTTCGATATAAAAAAGTTTAAAATGAAGACTGATTTTTAGAATCAAAACCTGCTCCAATGCCTGGTCTGGTCGAGAGCTGCTGTCTCACTATCTTCAATGCCTGGTCTGGTTCAAGAGCTGCTGTCTCACTATCTCCAAGGTCAAAGAGATGCGCATCTCTGGCTACCTTACACTGACTGACAAGTGATTTATCAGGAGGCTGAGGAGCTGAACTGATCGATACAACAACAGAATGAATGAGTTTGGTCTGATTGGCTCTATTTACTTGATGATTAAATTATCATTCCTGAAAGTTTTTTTTTTTTTTTTTTTTTTTTTTTACTGACTTTTGAATGAGACAAACAAACGTTCCATGACATGCCCCACTTTCATTAAGTTAAAAAAAAGGAGGTGACTTTCACAAGCTTCATCAAGTGTCACGGCTCCCCAGCACTGTGGACCCATGCCTCAGGAGTGCAATGGCTTTGTGTTGCTGTACCTCTTGGTTCAATGTCTTGTTTCCCACAGCCAGATGCTGTTGAAGACTGGATAATTTGGTTTCGGGTGGCAGAAATTCTATGAAGTCTGCCCTTCCTAGCAGACACTCCTAATCCAGGTGGCTCATTTGATCTTGAGTTAAGATTTAGGCAGAAGGTCCACTCTGCTTTCAAATCCTTTTCTAAGTAATAAAACGGTGAAAATGAGAGAGACAGTATTTAATGGATGAAGGTTCTCTCTCCCTCCTATATCCGTGGTCACAACATCCAGGCCAGCCAAGACATAATTTCACAAAGAACAAAGTTCTATCTCCATTGATGATTAACATGTAGGAGGCCTAAAGAAAAGCCTACGAAAGAACAAGGGCACAGTGAATAAAAGTTAGTCACTATGTTCTAGAAAGAACTTTTTCTACTTTACACGTCTATGTTTTTTTCTGGTAGATTCTATTCTGACAGTCACGTCTTGGTAGGGCACAAATCACAGAGGTTTTGTTCATTCCTTTATCCGCTCCCTGCCCTCTGCCTCCTACCCCCTGTCCCTGAAGGTGAGGACGGCAGGCAGCATTAAATTGCTGAAGGGCACTCAGAGATGAATGAGATACATCCATTGTCTCAAGGAGCCCCTGATCAAGGCAGGAGGATGGAGTGACAGATGTTTTTAAGGGAGTACGTACAGAGGGGTAGGAAAGTCGCAGGTAGATAGAGGCCTCTGGGAGCTGCAGATGGCCTCATGGAATAGGGACAGCACTGAGACTGTCTTCAGTGGTGGCTGAGAGCTTTTTCAGGTAGAGAAGTAAGGGACACAGCTTCCAGGAGGAGAGATGCCATATCTAAGAAAGTCCAGAGGAGAATAAGAATGCAGGTGTGTTACTGACCCAAAAGCTTATTTCCTAACAGATGTTGGTGAGAGGGGTTTTATGTGTGCCCATGGTAGGACAGGGGGCTACTTGAGTGGACCATCCAAAAGGAATGTGGTCTTCAGCTTCAAATTCTACAACATGTAAGAAGGATTTGGAACAATGTTGGGCAGACAGTAAATACTCAGCTAAAAACAAGAGGTGTTTGTTATGTTGCACTTGAAGGAATACTAATGTTAGAAAGGAAGAAAGAAAAGAATGAGGTCAGAACTGCCTTGTAACGGTAATCCAGGGGTTAATATTGAGAGTGGATTGAGGTGTGGATGTCCCCAGGCCAATAAATGAAAAGATATTAGGGTGAAGGTCAGGGACAGGCTTTGTTCAGTGTTGCATTCCCTGTGTCCAGCATAGTGACAGTGTATAGTAGGTGCTCAATAAGTAGTTGTTGAATGAATAAATGAATGGTGATGGGAAGAGACAGCTGCTCTGAGAACCATCTAGGCAGCAGAAATAGCAGGCCTTGTGAGTGTGGGGTGTAGGAGGGAAGGAGGGGGAGTTCTGAGTAAGGATGACTCTGGAAAATTGGGGTGTCGTTGCCAAGTGCTGCAACCCAGGAGAAAGGAGGAAAAACAGGGTAGCAGGAAGGAGGGGGGGGGAGTCTGTGTAGTATTCCTTGCATCTGCTGGGTTCAGCTTCTTGGTGTGTTGAGAAAAGGAATGGCCAAGGGAAGACACCAGCACAGAGGCTGCTGCTGTCGCACTCTGGGGGTGGGGCTTGTGCCTTCCTTGTTGGTTCTCTGAACCTGGCTTTGTTATGCCCGTTTCTAGGGAGAAAAACTGAGGCTTAAGATGGCATAGTCACTAGGTAGAAGCGTCCAGATTTGAGACGGGTATTTTGGGGTATTCAGTGTGGCTCAGTGATAGCGTGCCTTCCTACATACAACGAGGAGATGGGTTTGTTCTGAGCACCATGTCATGCTGAAAAACCTACACCCACACACCCACGCCACTCCTCCTGCCACAAAATGTGTGCTTTCAAAATTCCACCATACTGTCTTCCCCAACAAAACATTCAGATATGCTATATTCCATATCCAGAAAACCCAGGGGTAGGTACTTTGCAGAGAAACGAAAGCCTAGTTTTTTTGTTAACTTTGCTTCATTGGTTACTCTAAACCTATTGTCCTTGTTTAGTTATTATGGGGAGTCAAAAAAATGAAAATCCTGTGAACGATATAAAGCACTCTACAGAAACAAAGTAATATAAAAACATGAAGGAAATACATCCAGAATCTTGTTACGTTCCTCTGGAGAAGTACCACCAATGACAGGAACTGGAGGCTCTTAGGACCTTTGGCTGACAAAGGCACCCAGAGTCAATATTCCCAGTGCATGAAAACCGAGTTTGAGACAGGAGCATGGAATGGTTTTGCTTCCAGAGTCAGAGCCCACCACATCCCCGCTTTTGTTACCCTTTCAAAAATTAACCTGAAGCCTGTTCCTCATGTCCGCAGAGGTCTACCGGGGCACGTCAGGAGCTGCTAGAGGAGAAACGATAAATATGCTGCCTCTTCCTGCTAGGCAAAACCCCGAATCCTCCAGAGGACCTGTGGCCGTATGGTGCTGTGCCTAGGCCAGATCCCAAAGCAAGCACACGGAGAAGATGCTGCGGTCACAGCGTCCATCAGGCAGGGGAGTCCCTGCATGCACTGTGAACACCGACACCACTCTGTCTCCTTTTGCTCTTCACGTGGCTGTGATTTCTCACTCAGCTCTCCACGCGGACACCCGCCTCTTCCGAGAGGCCTCCGGTAGCCACGAAATAGCTCCGTCCTGCTGTTGTTGGAGGGATGTGTACTACTGAGCGATGTGTACTTCTCCTACGGTCCTTTGAAGAACGTACCCGCACACCTATGCTTGTTTGCCTGCCTGAGCCTTCCTCTCGGGGGGCAGGGAGCGATCTACCTGATTCGGTCCTGTACCTGGCCTAGCAGGTAGGTACCTCGCAAGTACCTTTGAGGGCTGGTTGTTTGGAAGAACCAATTGTGTTAAGCTTGGCATGGTTGAGCAAGCGAGAAGGGAGCACAAGAGTCACTCTGCGATGGAGGATGGAGTCACAGTCAGGCTTCCAGCATGATGTGGGCCAGAGAAAGGAGAGGCCATCACTCCTGGCTCAGGAACAAGACGCGCTAACCGTGCGCGCCTACTGGCCCACACGGCACGAGGGAGAACAGAAGCGTCCTTACTCCTCAACCCCCGGTGTAGGTGCCTGCTCTCCTATTTAAATATGCATGCTACATAAAAATAATTGTACAGACAGAAGGATTCACAGTTGCTCAAAGTAGACCAGGAAAGCGTTCGAACCATTCGGTGGGTGCATGCGACTTCTAAGGGAACCAGGAATGTTCCAGGGGTGGGAATAGACTGCTCCAGGAAACAGTACCGGAGGAGACAATTTGCATACCCGAGAGCACAGGAGGTTCTGGAACTGCGCTTGCTCCCTAGGCTTCTCTCACTGAAAAAAGCCGTTGAGAGCGAAAACGAGTCGATGGTATGTAGCGAGATGGCTAAGAAGCTACATACAAGTAGTTTACGGCTCGGCTTCATGCATAATTCATCACATTAGCGTCTTCCCACCTGTACAGAGGCTGACGCCATCTCCTGCTTTGCAAATAGGTTTGGGAGGAAACAGGTTTGGGAGGCTATGTGAGCCACTGAATACGTTAGAGTTTAACACCAACACCTTCTTTACCGTGGAAGCCAAGCCTAGAGGAGTGAGGAATACAATACCAAATTGCCTTTTGCAATGCTACTTCTTACATATCTCTTACACATCTTTTAGGGAGCAGGATACACTCCTGAGAGTGCGCTAGTGTTGCCAGGGCAATGGCTTCCAGTGGTCCATTTGAAAACAGGAGTGGGGGGGGCGGGGCTTGACTCCTTCAGTGTCAGCTGGAATGGCCGCCACTCAATTCTATTGAACAATTTTATTACAAATAAATAGGATTTTTTTTTTTGTCTCGTTAAAAGCTACCAACCACCTTACAAACACTCTGCTTGGAAAGTACTTGTTCCACGGCAAATCCACTGGTTGACATCTGAAGAAGGTTCTCGAATGCCACATCCTGGCCACAGCTGCTGTATTTACGGCTTCAAACTCCCTTCCAGCCCCGAATTTTGCTGATCTGTTCATGCCGGGGAGCTGCAGCTTTAAAGATGCCCATGCTTACGCACTGTTGCTTAATGCGCTAATTCACCAAGTTTTGAAAAAAGAGGTACATCCTGTCACCCATTTGATGTTCTCATGTTGAAAAGGGTCACTCAGGTTCATCATCAAAACTTCATGGAGTCAAAGCATACGAGTCACAGGTGACCAGTAAGCACAGCACTAAATGAAGAAGATAAAAGGAGACTGGAAAAAAAAGATCCTTCTCCTAATTCTACCCATGTTCAGTCGCAGTGACTCTCTGCCCTAAAGCCTACAAAATACACATAGTTAGCAAGGGAGGCGGAGTAAATGGGAATCCAAAATTCAAAACTAGATTTTGGTCAATGATTTATTTATTTTTAAAACAAGGTCTTCAAATAAACTTGTAAAATGAAAAAAAAAAGGCTCCTACTACCTTTCCTGTTTCCTTTTTATAACTTGCATATAAACCTAGGACCCTTACGAATCAGTCAGTCTGTGGGATTCTTCAGTAGAGGATCCCTGCTTCTCCCCGCTCAGCCCTCTTCCTCCCAAGGCTGTTAGACTTATCCTCATAGGTCTGTGGTGAGGTTTTGCTTTGGATCTGCCTTTCTAGAAGCATCTACTCTTCTTTGGTCCATGTTTTCGTCATCTGAGTCCCAGGGTGTCCATGTCCCCAGGTGGAAGGTTGAAAATATAAGTTAACTAAATCTGCAGTCAACAATTTTTCTGTCTGATGCACACATCAGGTGGTTAGGTAGGAGCTACAGCTTAGTAAGCCACTTGTATTTTTTTTTTTTTATGTATACAGAGTGCAGTTATAAATAATCTACTGCAAGCTATACTTATGAGCAGTGCAATCAGCTATGTTAATCAATTCTTCCTATTTTTGAATAGGCTATGGCGGGAGGCAGATTCAAGCCATATGCCTTAGAGCATGGATCTTTGGGAAGATATTCACCTCTCCTGGCTTTATTTCTTCATCTGTGAAGAAATGTGATGATAACATGACCAATTTCAAAGACATACACAAAGCACGTAACGAACCAATTGTCTGTTGCTATAGTTTGTGTCATTTCAGTTCCTACACTGGAAACTTAATCTCCCAATTCATCTGTTACTGATGTTTGGAGGCAGAAACTTTGAGGGGTGGATGGGTCCCTGATGAATGGAGTCCACCTACTCGTGGACTAAAGGGTCACCATGAGGTGGCTCGGGTACAGAGGTGATCTTTCTCTGGTAATTCTGCTTACGCTGCCACTTGAAGCCCTCTGCCACGTTAGCCACGTTATGATGCCAGAAGAACATCTTCTCTAGATGTCTGTGTTACTCTCTTGGATTCCCCAGGCTCCAGAACTGAATGCTAAAACCATCTCTACTATTAATAAACTATCTAGCCTCAGGTATTTTTTATTTTTACAACAGCAGAAAATGGACTAAGAAAAACAAAATATGCTAATTGATGTTAACAAAATGAGATGGTTTTAGATACACATATGTGTCCATGTCTAGTATGGCCTTGCTAAATGTTCCCTTTCCCTTCTGTTTTGATTTATTATGTAATGTAACTGTAAGAAATGCGGTCAGTGGTATTACTTTTCTGTCTGGAGGTTCCTTATCAGTGGATATAAAATAAAGACTTGGGGGAGAACAGCCACAGGCGGATCCTGAGTAATCTTTATGAGCCTAGGAGGACAAATGAGTGCAACTAGCTAGGAACAAAAGGGGAAATGGTTTTAAAAGCCTATTTTCTCCTGTGGCTGGAAGAACTCACTAGAAAGTACATCAAAAGCAGGAGTCTAGACAGGACACAAGAGTTTACTTTTATTAAGTTCTAGTTGGTGACAGGAAGGAAAGCAGAATCAAGGGCAAAACACTTGTTAAAATACCAGCCAGCTCCCAGCACACAGTGAGTCCCAAACAAATGAGGAGGCATGAACAGACCAAAGAAACTGCCTTGTCTCAGCAAAAAGACCAAAGGCCATGAGATTGCAGAAGATGAAGGAACTCTGAAAGGGGGGATATCTTCAAGGGCATGATGGTCTTGGCAAAGTTTTAAAGGAGACAGAGGATAAAAGGGGGCAGGGGTAAAGACCCTAGAGGCCCATGTACCTGCCAGGGCGGGGCACTGTGAGCAGGGTGTGGGGAACAAAGGGTATTCTCATATTACTGTGTACAAGGATCACAGTGACCAGGGTTGTGACTGCAAGAGAGTGAACTTGTGGCATTTGGGGAAGGGGTGATGGGAACACAGATCAAGAAGCACCAGCTCTGGAGAGAAGAAGGGATGGATATTTTTCTGAGTAGGTAAGCCCAGATGGTACTTGAGCAAATCCAGAGAAGAGGTGAAAGTAAATTTGAAGGAAACACATCTACCTCTTCTACTGATGTGGCCGGAGGCAACTGTGTTTGGTTGAATAGATGAAGTTAGGGTGGAGGTATAAGCATACAATAAAGAGTTAGCCACAGGACTCAGGAAACAGAATGAGTGAAGCTTTCTGAACACAAGGCATTTATTTGCAAGGTAGTAGGAGGCTATCACACATTTTTTTTTTCCCAGCACAGAGAATGCTAAATGAATGGCTCATAAGATAAGAGTGTCAAGAGGAAAAAGTATGCTTATGAAATGCTTGCGAAAGAAATTTATAGCTGTGTTTTATATAATATACTATCGTATATTAAGATTTTTGGTTACATGTTACATTTTTTTTTTCATAGCTGCCTACGTGACCTTAAATTTTCAGTTTTATTCACATTGCTGAGAATGTGCGGCACACAGGCAAATTTGTGTAATGGTTTAAGAATCCCATGTCTGTGCTGCCTCTCCTGTCTTCCATCCCTAGGCTCAAATAAATGGTACTATACTGATCCCATGACCAACTGTGGTGAGTCAGTAAGAGATCATAGCTCTGAAAAGAAAGCTTATTTTTATTAGCATATATTACTTACAGAAAGCAAGATGTTTCATTGTGGTCTTTCCATACATGCATTTAATATCACTTAACCACGTTCATATCCTCTATTGCTCACATGGAAAAAAAAATCTGGAATCAACAAAAAAGCATGGCTCAGGGCTCAGGAGAGAAGCACCATAATTCAGAGGAAAAGCTGGTTAGTTGCATAGGATGGGCTTTTCAGCTTATCTTGCAGATAAGACTGGATGAGTTAGTTGGGGTTAGATTCTGACTCAACGCCTTACCAAAAGATCTTTAGTCTGGATAAGAGGGAGCCATGGAGCGTTGCTGTAACTATGGTGACTGGCTAGACTCTTTAGAAGATTTATATACAACCTTAGCACGTATCCCAGTTTTCAACGAGGACAGTCTTGTCAGCTATCTTTTTCCTGTGAGATGAGAGAGGAATGCACACTGCCATTCACACAAAGACTTCTGGTTGCTCTCAAGGTTGTTACCACTTTCTGAGAATACAGCCGCATGAGCAAGTGCTTATTTTCATGAATTTCTATCTGCTGGAGAGTGCTGGGATACATCACACAAAAGACTCTTGTTACTGTGAACTAATTTGGTTCTTCAGGGAAACAAGGCCTGCGTTCTAGAGGAGCTATTTTAGGCCTAAAACCAGGACTTCTGACCTTACAGCTGAGGATAGATGGTACTAGGAACTCAAGCTCCCCCAGAAGAGACTTTGCTAGAACAGTCACATATGCGGCAGCATCAGAGCCCCAGTCTCCACAGAGAAATATTTTGAAAATTTTCACCGATTTTTGGCAAGAGTAGCAAATCTTGATCTTTCAGTTCTTTATAAAAACAACAACAAAAGACTAACAATTTTAAACCTGGACATTAAGCAACTATTTAATAATGCCAACAAATGAGTTAAGCTCTACTCTAATTCTCCATGGGGAGATTAAGGGAAACCTAGGGGCTACAAACAAGCCATTATGAACGGTTTATAGCGATGGAACACGTGAGCTGTGATTAATAATGAATCACAAGCGAAGCCATGAATGGCAGCAAACAGAAGGACTCGTTAGGTTAGGGATCTTATCATGACAGTGTTACTTAGATGTTGATTTGATGTTATCAATGGTAACAATAAGAAAAGTAAATCGTCTTTCACACAGTGAAATTGAGTTGGTCTAACTGATAATTATGAGACATTTAGCTGAACTGCTGCTTAGAAGATTATGAAAACATAGGCTGGTGTGGTCTTGTAAACAAATTGAATATATACATTTATATCATGTATAGATTTTTAAGGTCATTATGAGCAAAGCTGCACAGGCTTCCTAAGATCAGGGCTTTTTCAGGTGAGGCAGGAATTTTACTGTTGTTCATATTTGGGTCCACATGCTGGCACCTTGATTTGTGATGAGTTTTCACAACCCCATTTGGGGCTTATATTTTCTTCATCACGTATTTGTGTTATTGCTTTATTGCCCAGAGAAACAGCAACTGAACTGAATTGATTTTATAAGCTGCAATAAGAACAGCTCATAGAAACAAATATAAATGGAATGAACAGTTCTTACCATATGTTTCACGTAGGCTATTCACGTTTTCTCTCAACCTAAGATACTTTTCAAAACCTGTACTGTTAGTGTATGTATTGAGATTCCGCAATCTTAAGGATTTAAAAACCTATGCATTTCCAAGTCCTGAATAGACTAAAGTATACCATTTTCATACCTGGATGCTAAACACAGACAGGGAAACACTTTCTGTGAACAAAGGGATTTGAGGGGAACCATAGATTTTTGAGTTGCAAACCTAAGCTATTTTTTTTTTGCCAGCTCCTCACAGAAAGGCCAAGTGGAAGAAAGCCCTCTGAATTTTAAGGAAAGATGTCACACTTGTGTTTCAGTAAGCTTGACCTCTTGTTTTCTATCTCTGCTCTTTAGAGACACAAGCATGCTTTATGCTTATGGAATGAATACTAATGTCTTAATTAAGCCTTTACAGAGAAGCACACCACAGCCCTCACTTTCAAGAACAAAATAAAGGAGCTGGGGAGACAGCTCCCCAGTAAGTCCCTGCATCAGGACCCAAGTTTGAGCTCTAAAACCCAAGTAAAAAAGCAAGATGTGTTGGTACATGTTTGTGATCCTGTGCTGGAGTTTGAACACAGGCAGGTCCCCAGGACTTGTTGGGAGCCACTCTAGCCTAACCATCGAGCCCCAGGTCCCCCTGAGAGACCCTGACACAAAAACCAGGGTGGATGGCTCCTGAAGAATGACACTCAAAGTAGATCTCTGACATCTACACACACAAACATGCATGCAAACACATACACACACACACACACACACGCACACACACACAAACATGACATTACCCCACCACAAATGCACAAAAGTAGGAATGAGAAGCCCAGGATGTTGCAGGTCTATCAAATAACAAAGACACATGATCCCTAGTGCAAAGCCTGCTTTCATTTTTTTCTTCACTGACTTAAGTGTGTTAGTGGTTTGAAATCACTAATAAAAGCCAGGCAACTTATCTGTGGCAATCTGAAGGATTAAGTTCAGGCTCCTTCTCTCTCAGAGTAAGCTAGTAGGGAAGGATCCCAGATTTCTTTAGGTAGAGTGAACATAGTATCTCCTTTGGAGTGTTTGCTGCTTTCGCCATTCCCTCCTGAAGGTGTTGCTACAGCACAGAATGGGCTCCCTAGCTTGATCATTAGCATTTCTCTTATCAAATTTCCAGAAGGAGGTTCTTGGAATCCAATTTCTGATCAAAAAATTAAAAAAAAAAATCAATCTAGCGACACCGAGAAAAAGGGAGGAGGATACAGGAAGTAGAGACGAGATGGCTTGCTTAGTCTCATCCTTGCCAGTTTGATGTTTCATATTGTTCCGGACTATTCAGCATTCTCATGAAGGACCAACAAGCCGCTGTGATGGCGGAGTTGATGTGAATGATCAGTTTCCAGCGCTTGAAGAAAAGTGATGCTGGCCCAGCTGTTGGCCTCATCAGAAAAAAAAAAAAAAAAAACCCAAACAAGCCCACAATAATCATCTTATAAAAGAGCATGATTAGTTCTGGTTCTAAGATAGCACAAGTATGCACCACACCCATTTCTGCTCTGAAGATATTTACGATAATGAAGGTACTCATTAGAGCTGGCACAAGCTTCAGTGGAGGCTTCTTCTAGTGAAGAAAAACTTTTGAGTTTTAAAACAGAAACTCAAGAAAGGGAGGTGTTCAAGGTCACTTGGAATTAACCAAAAAAAAAAAAAAGGGGGGGGGATCAAATCTGGGACTTTTGAGTTCCGATATGTTATTCCTTTTCCCACTGCAAACCACAGCCTCCTAGAGCCACACTTTGAAGAACAACGACAAAGTAACACGGGCATTTCCTTTGGGATTAGCTTTCTATGAGGATATGATTCTTTTTTGAATAAAAAGAGGACTTTCTTGATTCCACATGTTTAAAATGCTATTTATACTTCAAATCCCATTTCATTTCCTTCCTTCCTCTCTCTTCTTCCCTTCCTCTCTCCTTTCCCCCTTCCTCTCTCCTTCCTCCCTTCCTTTCTTTTTTTAGCATGCAGTAGTGATTTTTGAAAGAAGAATTTCCTATATCACTTTCTGAAGCTAGGGGTTTAGGTCAGGTTTCTTTGTTGTTAGCCACCCTTCAGCATAATAAGATTTTGGTCTGGTTATGCTGACATTAAAGTTTCGTTCCCTTAAAGTAAAACTAATGACTTGACCTTGCCGCAGTAGGAGGGTGCAGGCCAGGAGGCCAGCTGGCTTGCGCTAAGAGTCCATCCCTACCATTTCTCAGAATTTTCTCATCTACTAGGTGAGAATGGTAAGGCCTCTCTCGGAGTTGCTGGGGTTGGAATTGAGGAGTCAGCACTCACACAGTCAGCAGCCAGGACTGGTGTGGTTATTAGAGGCAATGGAGAAATAGCTTTATATAATTGCTGTTTATATGCATGGGAACTAGGCTTCACAATTCAATGGGTGTATAAAACGTCACCTCTAAACCTGAATAGACTTTCTCATGAAAAATTCTTTGATCGAATAACATAACTTAGCAATATCTAGCTCTTAAATATTGGGGAATGAGCTAATATGAATGAGATTGGCATTCTGAAAACTTGCTAAAGGAAATACATAAATAACCCAAACATACTAACATGCTCTCTTTGCCAAGCATGAGTCAAGAATGAGCAACCCCACTGGGCCTTTCATCGACTAATAGCTCTGCAGGAAAATCTTGGTTTATATATTACATATATTACATTTACATACATACATTATATTTACATACATTTACATATATTACATTTAGGACACAGAATTCTGAAATGTGACATGAACAGTGAGCATTTGTAGAGAGATGCGCTCTCTAATTATTTTTTTGGTGTATAATAATAAAACGTAACTACAGACAGTTGAATGTAATGGTCCAATATTGTCGCTGCATGGAAACCAGCAGATGATTCCCAACACACTTCCCCTATTTGTTCTGAAATGCATCCGTGCCACCCATTCTTAGGTCCTGGGCTTCTCTTTAACCTGCTTCACAAGATATGCTTTTTTTGGGGGGGGGTAGTTTCAGGTATCCTAACAACTCCAGCCTGTACTGGGCCTCACCCTCCCAACTTGTTAGAAAATGTGTAGTAACCATAATGACTAATAATGAAGAGGTTCTGGCCTCTCTCGCCTGAGAAGAACAAAACAGCAGGTGTTTTTGCAGCTCAGCTGGACCTTGGCTGCCTCGACCTCTGCTGCTAACAGGCTCTCCACAGGCAGGGAGCAGGAGGCACCAGCTATGCAAATCAGAGCATGGCTGCTCCCAGTCAGCTGCAGGACTCACAGGACCCTGAATGTGACCCACATGAGACTTTGTGCTCTGTGCCTGGCTAGGTGGAGACCTTGATCATGGTTATGACATTCATCTTTTAACTCCTCCATAGGAGGCATGACAATTATTTGTGTTATAAAGGAGGTATCAGGTGTGTTTTTATATCTGCTCAACACCAAAGGGAGAAGGGTGTTATACACAAAAATAAAATTATATATCTCATGTTGGTTTGGTTGATAGATATTAAACGAGAGATAAATTTTTTTTTTCCATACAGGTCACTGACAGCTAGCTGGAAAATCAAAAGCACATGGACAGGCAGTGAGGAATAAAATGCCAAAAATGTAACTGAAAAACTCTAGAGGTTGCCAAACAGTCCACAATACCAGTAAATTCTTTTCCCATGGTCATCGTAATAGAGTCATCCTAATAGCAGTAATTGTAGTGCGATGGTTTAACAGAGTGTTACATTTTGGTAATCTCTTATGCATGGAGGTGTGGGTGGGTGTGTGAGTGTTTACATGAGTGTGGAGTGTGTGAGTATGTGTAGAGGCTTGAGGTCCACTTCACCTATTATTTATTTATTTATTTGTTCATTCATTCATTCATTCATTCATTCATTCATTCATTCATTCATCTTGAGGCAGGGTCTCTCCCTGGGACCCAACAGGCTTGTTAAGCTGGCCTGTCAGTGAGTTCCAGGACCAGCCTTCCCTGTCTCTCCAGTGCTGAGATTGCAGTGCCCGACCTTCTATGAGGGTGCTGGGGACTGAGTGTGCCCTCACAGGGCAAGCAGTTTACTGACTGAGCTGTTCCAGCTCCCTATTTTAGTGACATAATATGTAGCTCACACATGCACCCATGATAACATTTATCCTGAGGGTAAAAACGACTTGGTGTTTCTAGAAGTGGCCTACGTCATGCTGATTGTCAGTGTTGTCTGCTTCAATACCCAGAGGAGATGCAGCCCCACCCCCACCCCACTCTCTTCCTCAGTGGGAAGAGCTCGCCTGTCTGCCATCTCCCTAGTGTCTGACCTGGCACAGGACATCCAGGTATGGGGTTACTCAGTGTGTTTTGGAACGAGATGAATGTTTGGACTTACTGGCTTTTGAGTAAAGGCCTTCTGAACATGAGTGGGCTTCAACCATCAGCTGGAGACCAGAATAGATCAAAACACTTTGACTTCCCCTGAGTAAGAGGAATTCTGCCAATAGCCAGCCTCTGGGAGTGACCTGCAAAGTTTGGGCTTGCTAGCCTCCATAACAGCACAGCTTCCTTAGCACAGTGTTCTCAACCTGTAGGTCACAACCCACTTGGGAGTCAAGTGAGCCTTTCACAGGGTCGCCTAAGACCATCAGAAAACACAGATATTTACGCTACGAGTCATAACAGTAGAAAAATTATAGTTCTGAAGTAGCACAAAAGCAGTTCTAGGGCTGGGGGTCACCACACCACAACACGAGGAACTGTATTAAAGTGTCTCAGCACTAGGAAGGCTGAGAACCACTGCCTTACAGAATCTGCCTTGTTCTTCTAGTCACTGCCAGATGTGTGGAGGGCAGTGTGGTGTGCAGCCTCAAACAGGCTTCCATGGAAGGTGGCCTTGGAACCGAACCCTCTCAGGAAGAGACCACACAGATATCGGGAGGCAAAAACCATTTTTAAGCTGTTCTAACAGCAAGGGTAAAAGGTCCTATCTCAGTCCTTTGGGGTGGGCGCAACCAAATGCCATAGACTGGGTGCCTTCAGACAACAACATGTATTTATTTCTCATGGTTCTCCAGTTTGAAAATCCAAGATGGCAGCACGCCTAGTGTCTGGGGATGGCCAGCTTCTCGGTCATCTCTGGGCTGTTCTCTTGCTTCTACTGACTTTCATAGGCTCCATCCCTGTCCTAAATAATCAGTTTACAGTTTGGGAATTCCGATTTTAACATATGAATGAAGGCGCAAACAAGGCCCTAGGGCAGGAGACTGCTGTGTCTATGGGACAAAGGCCAATGTGACTGGAATTGCTACTGTCCCCTTGTCTCCATTACCATCTCCATCCAGGCTCTGGTCCTTTCTCACCTAAGAAGGAGGTGAATCTCTCAGTGGTTCTCTTATGTCTTTTCTTGTCCCATCTCCATCTCTTTCCTACACTTAGGTTATCAAAACTGCAGGTGTAAGCAGGTTAGGAGTCACCCAAGACCCCCTCTACCTATGTGTGTAGTTGGGGTTAGCGCAGTCCTCCTGGCCTTCATTTTCTGCTCCTGTCACCCACCCTTGGTGTGTGGCTGGTGAGCCCGTGTGAGACTCTGAATGCACAGACTTTCCTCTCGGATTCTTGTGCCCCTGTGAGTGATGCTTCCTCTTTGGGAAAGACCTCCAAGCTGCCTCCTTGCTCAAGGCGACCTCCTCACCCTAAGGCTGATTCTAAGCAAGGATGGGGGTCGTGCTTTTCCAATCTCCCAGCCTCTCGCACTTCATTTGACACACAGGAGGTGCTCTATGATACTGCTTGAGGACATGAATGAATGTACAAGTTGTAAATCACAGAGGTGAAGGAGACAGGTGGAGTGGGGGAGTCCACGTTGGAACTGCGTATAACCTCCTCTAAAGGATTCTTGCAGAAGCTGGAGGCGGAGAGCTGATAACCGCTTGTGCTGTTTCTGTCACTGTGGCTTACAACGAGTTTTAGGGTCAACTCTTTAGGGGCGTTACAATGAACCTCATCTCAAGGAGAGACCACTCTGTCACCTGATGTCATTTGAACTCGTTAGTCCACGGATGTGAGAGTGCCTCTGAGCAAAACCATCTCTCTGGTTTTAGAGACAAGAAGAACATAATCCATTTCCAATACGTGACAACAAAAGAAAATGTAAAAAGGGCATGGAAACGTGGCGGTGATATTATACAGGCAGGAGAGAGCAGCATCAAAATGAAATGTGACCAAATGCAATCAGTGGATAAGAGCAGGGAAGCAGCAGCTGTCATCTCCATTTCTTTCCTGCCCTTCTTAAAGAAAATTAGGTCCGAAAGAGTACAAGTCAGTTTTTTTTTCTTTCTGCCTGCATATTCCTGCCTGGTGCTTCTGCTATGAATGGGAGGCAAAGCCTTCTTTGCATCCTCCACATCCAAAGCTTCTGGATTATTCATCAGAGTCCACCCCCTCTTAGCAGACTCCTCGGCAGCTCCATCTGACACCCCCTTTCGTCTCCCTTCACTCCTGCTTAACACACACCCCGAGAGTTTGAGAAACATCTTCAGCCGCTCCAGGTGCTTAGGGTCTCGGGGAGTACGGCCTAGACCCAGAGCCGGGATGCTGTTATTCAAAGCGGAGCGCACTGGGGCCTGAGGGGGCTGTGGGAGAAGCGCCAAGTGTGGGCTGCGCGCTGAACGGGAACACTGGTGTTAGGTGTGGGCTGCTGGGAACGTCCCAGGCACAGCTTGCCTCACGTTACAGACTAGGAATCCAGCTGTCCGGAGGTGGATGGTGCAGATTGCAAAGACGTGGCTTCAAAACCGCCGTCAGCAGGATGCGCACGTTAGACAAGAAACCTCAAAAAACGATGTCATGGGAGCACGGAGTATTGGAATGTTGATCTGTGGCTATGTAGGTGAGCTTTATCCCAAATGATCTTAAATATTGATGATGTGACTACTGACTACTTTAAAAAAGTTACCAAACACACACGCACACAGAACCTAACTTCCTCATATGGAAAGAAAGGACTGCGCAGGCTGAAATCACTGTGTGTGCGACCTAGGACACATATTTTACCTATTTGGTAGAAAAACACCTCCAAAGGCTCTAGAGATGTTAAGTGTGTGACCAATGGTAGTGAAGAAATGCGGGTACCCAGCATCAAAACGCATGAGCAGGGCCCAGAAGCCGCCTGGATGGGTCCGCATCAGCTTATTCTCGAAACTTCCTCAAGCCTTCCTCTGTCTCTAACAGTGTGTTCCTACAGGCGCCACCAGGAGAGGAATTTGATATTTTCTTTCTGCCTTCCTGGAGCTCAATTCCTCTATTGGTGCTCCGCATCTATTGAAAAATGAGATCCCGGGCCCGGTAAGGAGTTTCTGCCTCCAGCACACCAAACACTTACCACGGCCAGGCATGTGCTACAACACTCCTGGGGAGGAAGAGTGATTCTGCCTGGGGATGTCAGGACTCCAGAGCCAGGGCGAAACTGTCCTAACCTGGGTGAAAAAGGAACTGCAAGTGCCTGGAGGGGGTTGTGACCTGACCCATGGCTGGGGCCAGTGTTATTCTGCTAATTCTCAATTCCAATAAAACTGGAAACAAATAAATTCCCTAACTCTAGGGGCGTCAAGAATTGCCACAGCTATCTCTAGGCGTTACTTTTTTTTAAATTAAATTTTATAGTATTTTAAAATTAAATTTTAGCTATAACTGTAAATTTTACACTAACTTAATTTGGCTTATATCACACACACACTCATTTTTTTTTTTCTCTCTCTAACCCTTGTCTTAGGGGCAAATTGAGTTTTAAAACCAAAATGAAATCATATTCACCCACACTTCCATAATATATATGTTTTGATCCAACCAATAGCTCTCATTTCAAACTTTCTTCTTCACAGGAAGAGCTTATGAGAAAATATACAAGAGTCTTGAAAATCAGAGTCACCCAGAGGGCCTTGCCTGCTGTCTTCACTTTGCGTACTGTGGCTCTGGGTCCCAGCCCTGGGCCAGCCACAAGGAATTTAAGGAAGCTGTGTCTCAGTTTGTCTGCAACAGAGCAGAGATATACACAGGTATCTGGATGCTCTGATGGGAATTTATCAACTCGATGGCTGAGAAGCACTTAGGGAGGCAGGATCCAGACAAGATGCGAAGAATGCTTCCTATGAGCACTGCTCTGCTTCCTGGACTAGCACACAGAGGGAGATTCTGGTCACCTGTGTGTCTCTGCAGCGAAGGGCTCTCCGGAGCAGCCATCCTCAGTACTGTGTGGAGCTGGTGGACCTTCAGCAGGGAAGGTAGATGCAGAGATAGGTTTGCCAGATGAAGAGGACCAAATAGAGAGCTCTAGGGAATGTGTCTGTATTTCTATTTCCTTTCTCCTAGCCATTCTTCACTTTTTTTTCTTTCCTATTAAAATAAGCCACGGCATTCAGGAGAACGCTGGGAGATGTAGTGAGGGCTTCTGGGAGTCTTGCTGGGAAGGACAGGGGCCCCTGCTATCCCACACAGCCTCTCAGTCCTCCTCGGTTAACTGCAGCAGCAATGGGGACCCTCTAGCACATTCTCTTCCTGCTAGTGATGCTCCTACAATAAATGCAAATACACAGTGGCCTGACATCCATCTCCCAGCTCACTCTCTGCATCTGTGTTCCCATCCAGGAAGCAGGGCCCCAAAGACAAACATCCTTTGTGCTCTACTCATTGGGGTGCCAGGCTCTGACAGTGCCTACAGAAGGCTTTTGCATCACAATAACAAGACAAGTCCCTTGTCTTGTTTTACAGAGAAGACATATTTGCTTGGTGCAGGGGCATGCCACTCCTCTGATTACTTAGAGTCAGGGCAGAGGTGGGAAGGTGTCATTATTTCATTTTGTCCTTTCTCATCCAATCAAAATTTCCTCACACCTCTTTGAACTGGGTCCAGGATTTCTCCCTTTTAAAAATCTGCCTCACAGACATCCTTTCCATTTTACAGTAAGTATGACATTAATGGCCTGAATTTTAGCTTCTTTCTTGTGTAGTACGGGTGCTCTGAAAGGCTCCATATATATATATTCAGCAATATATATATATATATATATATATATATATATATATATATATTGCTGAATTTCAAATTTCTTTTTCTAAATCACTTTTATCTTAGAAAGACATTATTACTTTCTACCATATAAGTACTGTCACCCACAGTTTTCTCTTGTCCACCATAAATATGGCTTATATTGATATTTAAAAGATAAATATGATATTTAAAGCATATACTGCCTTGCATATTAATTCAGTAACAGTTCTTCCAGAGGCTAAATACGTAGTCATATAAAAGGTGACAGATACAACATGGTTACCAAACGAGTGAGAAACAAAAGCCCAACAACACTGAAAGTCTTGCACGCATCCCGTGGAAGTGTGTGGCCTGCCTGAAATTATAGCCAACATCTTATCATCAAATGAGATAATAATCATCAATGAGACAATTAGTCAGGACCACTAAAGGCCACACAAGAAAAATTAAGGATGTTGAAGAATGCAGACATTTCAAATTAATATTTAATGACAGAAGTTTTCCCATCAATGATAGCCAAGAAGCAGCTAAGCATTCTGAAGGACTATTTTCTGTCTGTGTCCACGCTGGGATAGAGCTCAAGGCTGGATGCATACCAGGAAAGCATTCTACAGCTGAAAAACAACCCTAGTCCTTAAGGACTAGATTTTGAAAAAAAAAAAAAAAAACAACAACAAAAAAACAAACAAACAAAAAAACAACAACATTCTTTATCTATATTTAAATTTTGTACAATCAATCTAAATTAAGATAAGTAAACTTATCTCTATAGTGGGAATGTATTACTAGAATCGAAACAATTTAAAGCCCAATCATTTCGCAAGTGCTAATTTATGTGAGGTAATTTTTTTTGCAATGCTAAATGATTCATAGACTGTCACATATTCTGGGTTTTTGGGAGCAAAGCTGGGCATTTTTAAAAAACTTTACAATATTAGAACCTTTAAAAACCATATGTGTGAGTGAGAGTCTGTGCATGTGAGTGAAGGTTCCTGTAGAGGCTACAACAAGCTGCCAGTCTCCCTGCAGTGTGATAGGCCACTGTGAGAAGTTTGATGTGAGTGTTGGGAATTGAACTTGAGTCCTCTGAAAGAGCAGTACACCTTCTTAACCACTAAGCTATCTCTCTAGCCTCCAAAGCTATAAGAAATGAGTTTAGTGAAAAATGAGTTCTGTGATATTTTAATTCTAAACGGAGCTACAGAGGAAATTCTAGGATGCCTACAACAATATTTAGTTTACGTCTGAAACACTATTCAGCAGAGGACATGAGTTCATTGTATTAGTGACATAATACTTCCAAAGATTATTCCATAATCCAAATACTTCCAAAAACTGAATAAAAACTTTATGTTAAACTGTTTGCTTAAAATTATATATGCTGAAGCTCCAATCCCCCAGTTCCTCTGAATGGGACAGAATTTGGAGACAGGGTCTTGGAAAGAATCCTGGGCTCATGCGTGCATAGATGCCAGTGACCGAGCGTTGGCCTTGGGAGGACACAATGCAGATGACCATCTACAAACCAAGGAAAGCACCTCAGAGGAGACAACCTGCCAAGGTCTTCACTTCCAGCTTCCAGACCGGAGAATACGCTTCTGTCTAGCTCCAGCCTGGGGACTCGGTCATGTGGCCTTAGTAAGCTAACACACTTCACTAACCTGACACTTCCTTTGTCCTTCCGACCTCTATGCCTTTGTTTCCAGATGTGGTTTCTTCTTGATCTGCAAGAGCAAGAACATCTGGAAGGAGGACTCAGGATAAGTTATCGATTTTGTAAGACTACAACACCTTCCCATCTGTATTTCTGTCTAGTCTGCACAGAAAACTCCTCCTGACCTTATAGTTGGAGTCTCCAGAGCTTCTATCTCCTTGGGATAGACCCCTGCTTTGGCTTACAAATCATCTCTGTCACATATATATCACATCATGTTAGAACTGTTTCCATTGATGAAACAAGCTTCTTTTCAAAAGCTTGTAGATGGGACTCATAACTGTGGCCCAGAATTTGACACTTATGATCTAGTCAATAATACTCATATTTGTGGAGTAAGAAACACAGCAAGTGACCCAAAACTAACTAACTAACTAACTAACTAACTAACTAACTAACTAACTAACTAACTAA
>NW_026596091.1:7804734-7831100 GCF_907164565.1 Psammomys obesus | reverse complement strand
TAACTAACTAACTAACTAACTAACTAACTAACTAACTAACTAACTAAATCATAGAATCTGTGGAAAGAAATGAATGCTTATTCATGAGTTTATTATCAGGGGGAAAAATAAGTGAAGCTGCAAAAATAGAAAAGTGTAGAAGCAGAGACTTTTCCAAGTGGAGAAGGCTGTACGTTGGCACAGACTTGGTTAGACAAATGCTCACTCAGGGAAAGAAATTAAGGGGCAATTGTTAGCGTCCAGCTTAAAAACAGGGCCCTCATCATAAAGTCCAAGAACGAAAGACTCAAAGAACACTTTATGTACTGTTGAAAAAATGTCTCAGATGCAAACATAACTATTCACCAATACATGGAAGCATGAGAAAACGGGGAGCAGCAACTAGACGTGAACTACACATATGCTGACTTCTAAAAGGCAGCAAAAGCTCATGAGCTAATGTTAGTGGTTTTGAAGAACTGCTTCTATCTTAGGCTTAAAAGTCATCTTATAGTAAAGACAAACTGGGTTCATTCCTGTTTATGATGGAATCTGTTTCTCAAGGGCTGGGCTGTGCCCCACCTGTAACCTTAACTACAAATGGTTCTGTACTACTTGTTCCAGGGATGACAATCATGTCTTTGTTTCAAAAAGTTGTTTATAACCATCTTGCAGCCCTACCTTTGCTTCAAAAGGTTGCATGACCACCTATGACTACCTTGTTATGACTATCTGTTGTTATGACTAACTTGTTATGTCCTACTTGTAACCATGTCTTTGTTTGAGGACTTTATTAGGACTAACATGTTATAATGTCCTGTTCCTGTAACCCTGCCTATTTTGCACAGCAAATCCCCCATGTGGAAACCCCCTACTCATGAGCTATAAAAGCCTTGTCTTCCTCACATCCAATGCTGACCTCTCAAACCCCACCTTTAGTGGGAGAGAGTCCATGTACATGAATAAAAATTGCTTGCTTTAATTTGGCCATGATGATTTGGGTCAGTGGTATTTCTTCTTCCATCTTTGGGATTAACAGTTTATGGAAGCAGGAAAGATTCCAGCAGTCACAGAACCCTGGAATGCAGCAGAGCCCCATGGCTCATTATGAGACAATGTCAGGTTCAGGTGACAGGTTCAGGGAGATAGCATCTGCTTCTCATATTGTACTATCCTAGTCTTACACACTTTTCCTCTTGAAAAAAAAATAAATATGGCTAATGTAAAAAACAGTCAATAGAAACCTAAATATTTAGTCACCACAGAACAAGGGGAAAGAAGAGAGCCTCAATGTTCAAACAATAAAAGGGACCCTGGCAATCACAATTTGGCACGTTTGCAATATTGTGAGTAATAAAAAAAAATGTGTTAACATCTAGAGGTAATAAACCCAAAAGTAATAAAAAGCTGAGCTTTTATGAAGGAAAAAAAAAAGGCACACCAAATTTGATTGCTTTTCGGATGGAATTACAAGATGGCTGTTTTAAGGGAGTGGAGCAGCTGTGATATATTTGAATTTTATTAGAGTGTTTGGAAGAACGTCTCGCACAATTTCCTTCACAAAACAGAGTGACTTTGGCTGGAACACAGACTAGGGAGATAATAAATGAGGGGAAACAACAGGGTACTACCAATCTTCCTGGGAGGAAGGTTCTACAGAGGTGATGGGGTTCCTCATGTTTGGGGTGGATGAAATGTTCTTTTCTTAATGATCTGTGAAAGAATGGAAGACAAGATGCATGAAGATTTATTAATAAGACATGGGGTAGAAACTTGTTTTAAAAATACTCAAATTTAGAGAAAAATGAGACCTAAGTGTTTAGCCAGGAGAGTAAAATATTTGGAAAGACATTTGCAAAAATGAACACCTAAGGAAATAGAAATGAAATGAGTATCTAAAAGGACCCAGGAGAAGCAGATGTCTATGAACTCAAACCAGAGGAGGTCTTAATTTGTACAACATGCTGATGAAGATGCACAATATACCTGGCTCCAAGTAAGCGTTTAGGATCAGAAGGGGCAAGTTTTATTCATCTTTGGGTCTAAGCATCATGCATTTTAAGTTTTAGGTTTGGCAACAAAACTTTCAAATTTTAAATGAATCATCCCAGGGCAGAGACAAGTGGTACACAGTTCCTCTGAGAGGCTGTCTTGCTTTGAATCTGGCTCTGCTGCACTGATTTCTGGGTAAACAGCCCCTCTTTAGTGCAGACATGGCAGACTCGAAGAGGTCTTTGGGCATCAGTGTGGAGATTTGCTGCTCTTACTACTTCCTCAAAGGCACATTTACAATTGCTTTAACAAACGATCCTGGTTTTGCAGGTTCTGAAGAATGATGGCTGTGTCCTGGACTAGACCTCTCATAGGTTTACGAATTTGGAGTGAAGTTGTAGTCATTCTTACTGGAGTGATGGAGCCGTAGCCTGGGGCCAACCCAGGGTGAACTTATTCTAGTTACTTTACATTTCAGTGCCCCAAATCCGCATCTTATGAGGGATAACATTAGTGTCTACCTCATAGGACTAAGAATTAATATTATGTAAAGCTCACAGTGAGCCTTCTATAAATGGTAGCTATTCAAAATAGACTCTCTGTGAGTAGCCAACAAATCCGAGAGATAAATTTCAGAGAAAAACTTTATATATAGCCGTAGTTGCTCATCAATGACTGTGCAATGAAATCCAAAAAAACGAATTCCATTTCATTTGGGTTACAAAAATCAAAAGCTGTATTTGCTTCAAATCAGACGATGTAGTCTAAATGTCTGAGGCAGGAAGATGACTCCAGTTCTATCTGTCTTCTTAGCTGTGTGATTTTGTGCACAGTGGCTCTACAGAGTAAGGACCCTTCATTTATGCAATCTTACATCATTTGAAGAAAAAAATGGCATGAAAGAGATTTATTATTATTATTATTATATCACAAGGTCACACAGGGCTTTAAAAAGGAGTGTGAATTTGGAACAAGAATTTAGGAGGATAAACACCCCTTACTGGGACAGTGGAACAGTAATGCCACAAAACCACATAGGTGTCCCCTGGAAACCTCCATCGTCTGTAGACCTCAGACCTCCTGTCTTTTTCTGAGCCTTCATCCTTGTTCATCTCAACATGCATGAGTCACCAGCCTCTATCAATGTTGTCCCCCATCTCTCTTTCAGATCCATCTTCATGGCTCCATCCCATTCACGCTAACTCGGTGCCGTTTCATCTCATCTCAGTACAAGAGGGAACTCTCCTCCTCGTCCTTTCTCAGTCTGCTCCTCTGCTGTCGCGACAATCTTTCCACAGAGCTGGCCACATACATTCTCCATGTTTAACCCCCTCAGGTGTTTCCTGTACCCTTTAAAACAGGCTGTGGCACAGGTTTTGGCCTTTGAAGACTGGGTCCCTTCTGATCTCAACTCTCCCACCTCCCTCCTCTTTTCCATGCTTCCCTGAAGCATTTCTGGCTCTCAGCAGCTGTAAGGATCCCTGTGCTTGGGCAGTTCCTGACACCCTCTTCCTTACTTCTTCCCCAGGACATCATGCAGCTATGTATCCTGAAAGGAGCCTCTCTGTCCCCTCTCTGCCTTTCTCTTAGCTTCATTAATTTCTCTACCCTTGCTGTTAACGCACACTAATTACTTACATGTCTGTAAACAGCAGGGAGAGATGAGGTATTTTATCTCTCGGTTGATAGCCTGGGGCATATGACAGGCCCTCAGGTATATGCTGAATGAACTGACCGGGATCACTAACACTCTGAGGGACTGCACCTACTCTTAAGGCAAACCTGGGCTTTTGATAAAAATTAGACTGCTCTTGTGATCAACACACAGAGATGAAGATGGCCTATGAAAGGAGTACAGTGATAACACGATGCACACCTTGCTACAACAAGCTGAGGGACTGTTGTTATTGCAACAGGCAACCTGTATGCTTGTGGGTCGTAAATTCTGCTTCTGTAGTCATCTGGCTTAAAGAGTGAGTGTTAGATCAAACTTTGTAAGACATGTTACAAATTGAAGGAGGGACTTGTGTTAAGTATAAATAACTGCACAGGGTGAGGTAAGTGGACAGAACCAAACTGGCTCTTCCCAATGACGAATACACTGGCACCACCCATCCATGGCGTCTCTTAAATGGTTTCCTGTTACTGGGAGGCTGGGGTCTCAGAGCCTCCGTTCTCTCCTGCTTCTCACTCAGCCAGCCACACTACATCACCCGTGCCTCTCACTGCTACCACACTGAGCGGGTTCCATGCCTTCATTGCGAGCCATTTTCTATCTCCAGCTTACCCCCATCCTCCGTCCTTTCCTTAGGTTTTCCCAGTGATCTTGGTCTTTTTTTGAGGACACGTCTTAACTTGTCTCCACCTCTGCCAAGAGGCCTCTCATGAGCTCTCCCTTCCGTACAGCTGAGATCTCTGCTTACTTCTACCAATGCACTCTGTGATTTGTTTCGTCACAGGGCAGAAGGTAGGTACATTGGTATCTGTCACCTTCTTGACGCTTTCTCGCATAACAGGTCTTATATGACATCGTATCATGAGATCTTAGAATTCAAAGCCTGAAAGAACGGTTAAACTGATCTTTGGTTTGGTTTGACACCACTAGGAAGAACTAAAATGATGATAACTGTTCAGAAATCAGTAACTTAGTAAGAATCAGTAACTATAAGGATATAAATTTTTTTTTAGCTAAATGAGCAGAAAGGACAATTACAGAAAATAATATTTTGGTGACCTTAGGGTATAGGTATGAGTCACATGGTATTGGTAGATGTTTTTCTTTAAATATCCACTAAAGCGCTGTAAAAGGCAAAAGCAACCTTTGAGCAGTGGCATTTTTGCATCAGGTATTTAAACCCTTCCTTCCACTGTGAGTTTATTCAGAGTAATTGCACAATAAAGAAAAGTACTTGGCTTCAGGTCACTATGCATATATCGCTAAACTATGCAATTAGATGACATGTAATTAACCAGAATAGCAACACAGGCAATCTGAGGGGGGCAGTTAGGGTCTGAATGACTCATAAAAAATTCTGTAGTTAAGTAATAAGATAGCCACAAGGACACTGAATTGCAGGTGACCTACAGTCTAACTAGTCTCTCGTATGACCAAGGAGATAATGGAACGAGGTCTCCGAGACGGGGCAGTGTCAATGCAAATTCTGCCCGAGGAGGAGCTGAAGTGCCATCTTGATTCTAATTATCCAGATCTTCCAAACAAGACACAGACATCGCTACCTGGTTGACCTGAGGCTTGGAACGACAGTGAAACATCAGTAAAGCTTATTTCAAACCAATCCTAAGGGGGGGGGGGGTGACTGCAGCAAGGCTGAATTATGGTTAAATGCATGCTGTCCAAAACAGTGTTCTTTCTTTTCCTTCAACACCTAAAACATGAGAAACGTGAACAATCAGTCAGCTCAGGAATGTTGGGCCTTCTGTAAGGACTGACATTTGTAGTTGTGGTTTTGTTTTGTTCTGGGGGTCATTGATTTTGTTTACTCATGTAAGGCATGGACTTACTTCAGCTTGGAAAGCATTCCAGATATGGGTGAGGAAACATACTTTAAGAATTGCTCAATTGCCACCATGTTTATTACTTTCCCCTCACACTAGTCTCCTATAGTCCCTCAGTCTCTTTTCTGTGGAAGCAGAAAGTTTTACGCATCTGCAAAATATTCTGGTCCTTGCAAATGAGAAAATACATGACATGTGTCTTTGCCGCGTCTGACTTGTTTTGCTTAATATGATGCTCTCCGGCTGCATCTCTCATTGTTTATGGAGAAATAAAACTGCATTGTGTATGTGTACCACACTTTCTTTATCTATTCATCTATTCATACCTCAAATGATTCTGTAATGTGGCCACTGGGACCAGCGCTGAAGCAATCACCGTATGGTAGCAAACCTTTTTATCTTAAAATATTGAGAGGAAAAAGATCCCTCAACTTCTTCTTTTAATTACATATTGATTCCTTACTCCCTTACCCAGGTTCATTGGCATCACCAAGGTACAGAAGACCCTACCTGCCTTTCAGAAGCTTCCAGTCTGCCAGGAGGATTAAACTGTTGCTCATTCTTTACTCCCTTCTTCTAAGTGGTTCGAGTAGATATGATTTACCCTTGTGGTATAGGTAATATTTATTTTATACACTATCAATTATAAATACATGTAGATGTATTTTTCTCCTATCTCAAGTTTCCATTACTATTTTTTGTTTTGTTTTGGTTTTTTGTGGCAATGTGAGGAACCCCAGTTGAAAATTCCTTAAGAGTATTTGCGATGCAATTCCCATCAAAATACCAACTCAATTCTTTACAGACCTTGAAAAAAAGATTCTCAGCTTCATATGGAGAAACAAAAAACCCAGAATCTCCAAAACGATCCTGTACAACAACAGATCATCTGGAGGTATCTCCATTCCCGATCTCAAGCTGTACTACAGGGCAACAGTAATAAAAACTGCATGGTATTGGCATAGAAACAGAAAGGAGGATCAATGGAATCGCATAGAAGACCCAGAAATAAACCCACACACCTATGAATTCTCAATATTTGACAAAGAAGCCAAATCCATTCAATGGAAAAAAGACAGCATCTTCAACAAATGGTGCTGGACCAACTGGATGTCTACATGCAGAAAAATGAAAATAGATCCATATCTATCACCCTGCACAAAACTAAAGTCCAAGTGGATCAAGGACCTCAACATAAAACCAGATACTCTAAATCAGCTGGAAAAAAAAGTGGGAAACAGCCTAGAATTCATTGGCACAGGAGACAACTTCCTGAACAGAACACCAACAGCACAGGCTCTAAGAGCAACAATCAATAAATGGGACCTCATGAAACTGAAAAGCTTCTGTAAAGCAAAAGACACTGTCATCAAAACAAATAGACAGCCTACAGATTGGGAAAGAATCTTCACCAACCCTTTATCTGACAGAGGGCTGATATCCAGTATATATAAAGAACTAAAGAAGCAGAAAAGCAACAACCCAAATAATCCAATTAAAAAATGGGGAACAGAGCTAAACAGAGAATTCTCGAAAGAGGAACATCGAATGGCAGAGAAACACTTAAAGAAATGCTCAACCTCATTAGCCATTAGGGAAATGCAAATCAAAACGACCCTGAGATATCACCTTACACCCATCAGAATGGCCAAGATGAAAAACTCAAGTGATAGCACATGCTGGAGAGGTTGTGGAGAAAAGGGAACCCTCCTCCATTGCTGGTGGGAATGTAAACTGGTTCAACCACTCTGGAAGTCAATCTGGCGCTTTCTCAGACAACTAGGAGTAGTGCTACCTCAAGACCCAGCTATACCACTCCTAGGTATATACCCAAAATTTGCTCAAGTACACAACAAGGACATTTGTTCAACCATGTTCATAGCAGCTTTATTTGTAATAGCCAGAACTTGGAAACAACCCAGATGTCCATCAACGGAGGAATGGATACAGAAACTGTGGTATTTTTACACAATGGAATACTACTCAGCAATCAAAAAGGAAGAAATCATGAAATTTGCAGGCAAGTGGTGGGATCTAGAAAAGATCATTCTGAGTGAAGTATCCCAGAAGGAGAAAGACAAACTTGGTATATACTCGCTTATATAGACCTACAAGACATGATAAACATAATGAAATCTACACACCTAAAGAAGATAATCAAGAAAGTGGACACAGGTGAAGGTGATTAATCCTCATTTAGAAAGACAAATGGGATGTGCATTGAACTTATGACAGGAGTCTATCACAAAAGGCATCTGAAAGACTCTACCTAGCAGTGTTTCAAAGCAGACACTAAGACTCATAACCAAACCCTCGGCACAGTGCAGGGAATCATATGAAAGAAGGGAAGTTAGTATGATATGGAAAGGATAGGAGCTCCACAAGGACCAAATATATCTGGGCACAGGGTCTTTTCTGAGACTGACACTCAACCAAGGACCATCTATGGATATAACCTAGAACTTCTGCTCGGATGTGGCCTGTGGTAGCTCAGTAACCAAGTAGTTTTCCAAAGTAAGGGGAACACGGACTATTTCTAATAGGATCTCAAGGGCAGGCTGTTTGACCCCCACCCCAGGGGAGGAGCAGTCTGTTAGGCCACAGAGGAGGACTTTGCAGCCAGCCCTGAAGATACCTGATAAAACAGGGTCAGATGAAAGGGGAGGAGGTCCTCCCCTATCAGGGGACTTGGAAAGGGGCAGGGAGGAGACCAGGGAGGGAGTGTGGGGTTGGGGAGGGAATGAGGGAGCGGGATACAGCTGGGACACAGAGTTAACAAAATGTAACTAAAAAGAAAAATAAAATAAAAAAAAAATTTAAAAAAAAAATTTAAAAAAAAAAAAAAAAAGAGTATTTGCGAACCTTTTGAGAAGATGCGCCACAAAAACATTTAAATGCAACACTCATAGTCTGAGAAATTAGAGACAGGCTTCAGGCACTCTGAATATCGAACAAAAGGGTACTTGTTAATATGTTGCCTGGCAGCAGAATACAAATTATTCTTTTTGCTTTCTATTTCCTATAGTGAGGATGTAGGAAGAAACAAGTATTTGGTATTTTATTCATAAAAGATGGAAAACCCTAGTTCTGGGTAGTCCAATATTTCAACCTACTTTTGGATACTTAAAAGCCCTTGGTCTGAACTCCAAAGAGGCCTACCCCGGGCTCTGCAGACAGCAAAGTCTGTTATGACTGGTGGTTTACACATCTGCTTGTCTTCTAGTGAGGAAGCCCCTGGAGGGCGTGTCTTGTCCTGCCTGGTGCTGCAACTAAAAGTGTAACACAGGCAGCCACACTGCAGCCATGTGATTAGTTTCAGAGAGCAGGAAGAGGGAAGAAAAGCTGGGCACGCACTCACATGCACACACACACACACACACACACACACACACACACACGCACACCTTCTGAGACTTTTATGCAAAACAAGTTAACGTAATCATCTAGGTGAACAAAGTTAAGGAGGTCAGAGGCATGAAGATGACATAGTTGATATGATAACCAATAACTACATTCCTCAACTATGTTGGTCAGAATACCCCTTTCCAGAAAGAGTGCTTGTATGGCTGCCCCAGTCAATAAATCCAGAATCTGTGCCACTCTACTCCCCATTTTCATAGACAGTGTCTGAGAGAGGGATTCTATTGCTGTGATAAAATACTATGTCTAAAAGCAACTTGGGGACAAAAGGATTATCTCAGCTTATGGCATAAAGGGAAGTCAGGACAGGAACTGAAGGCAAGAACTGAAGCAGAGACCCTGCAGGAATGCTGCTTACTGGCTTCATCCTTTTGGCTTTCTTTCTTTTACAGCTCCAGCGTTCTTCCCACAGCGGGCTGGGCCCTTCTACATTAATCATTCATCAAGAAAACGTTCCATAGTCTTGTGTACAGGCTGATCTTACAGAGGCATTTTGTATGTTGAGGTTCTTTCCTCTCAGGTGACTCTAGCTTGTGTCACACTGACAAAAATCTAGCCAGCACACAAGAAGAATTTTAGAACCTAAGTATTTAAAATGGAAAAAAGAAGTCAATATGGTCATTTTTGAGCGTCTTAAATGAAGAGAGTAAGAAAGCAGTTCTAACGAGTGGGGCACGGTCTCACACAGCATCTAAGAGCCGCCCCCAGTGGTGGTGTGAGGTAGTGCACAGCCACTCTAGATTTGCTTCAGGTAATAACTTCTTGTTTCGGTCTATACGACCTTAACTTGGGGGACGTATAACCTTTGGGGACTCGTGAAGAAAGAGGCCTGTGATAGGGACACTCCTTAAACATGGCTTTTAGAAAAATCTTTAAGACATTAGATTTATTTATTTGCTTTGTGCGTGTGTGTGTGTGTGTGTGTAGGTCAGAGGACAACTCGTAGGCGTTGTTTGTCTACTTCCACCAGGTGGGTTCTGGCGATGGAACTCAGGTCATCAGACCTGGCAGCAAGTGCCTTAACTTAACCTGCTAAGCTATCTTGCCTGCCCTAGTTAGTGTTTTCTGAGCATCTACTGTGTGTCAGAGAGCTATCTGCCCACGTATCTAGTTGTTAGCTCCCAGAATAAGAGTAAGATAGACGTCTTCATCATCTTACAGATGAATAAGTCTCAGGGAGGTTCTGTTCAATAATTTCCAAACACATGTAGTTAGTAAGGCATGGCTCTGAGTACATCTCAGAGGCTGCACAGCGAGCCTCATTGTTCCTCCCTTCCTCTGCAGAAATGCAGCAACCTGTACCAAGTGTTCTGTTGACACACTTCACAAGATGTAGCCTTTCAGCTTGTTCTTTATCTAACTCCCTGCTTTTCCTCCCACCTCCAGTTTCAATCCCTCATCTCTTTTTTTTTTTTTTTTTTTTTGTGGCATTTGAGAAATCTTTGTTGAAGATTCCTTCATAATATCTGCAGGTCTTCTGAGAACAAATGCCACACAAAATAATATTCAAATAAAATATCACATGGTATGAAAATATATACCTACACTTTAAATACTGGACAAATAAACCCTCTTAGAATCCTCCTATTCTCTTTCTCTTTTCTGTCTCACTTTACACACACTTTTTTTTTCAATCTGAAATGTCATTTCTTCTTAAAATTATTATTTAATATTCCTCTTAGCTCCAGCCAAGATTTTCACAATGCCTGACTAGACAAAAAGGAGAGTTGCATACTGACATTCCCTGGCCTTTCTTTTTTGTTTACCATGAAAAAGTGGTTAAAATATATGTTATTAAAACACACACACACACACACACACACACACACAACTACAGTCAATGCTCTGCCGAATGTGGCCTTCATATGCTTGTAATATGGGCCTTCTGCCACCTACAAATCAAACTCAGACATTTTCTCTTATTTGACCACAAAGCCCTATTATTAAAAGTATTAGAGCCTCAAAGTGAGACAAAAGCACCTTGTATTCAGAACTCTCTAGCATCTTTAGCAGAGACAGGCTCAGGGACCAAAAGAGAAAAGACCACCGATAAGAAAAATTTAAAATAACACATTAGATATCACCAACATGACTGGATAAACATGAGGGAAACAAGAACAGCAACAACAGACCTAGTAATACAGGTGGGTAGGGGGACCCAGGATGCCCGAGAACCTCAAGAACGACCAGCAACTTAGGAATGCTTAGAGCGGGAGATAGTCTTCCCTAGGGAAGAGCACCAGTTGGTTTTCCAATACCAAATGGCAAGCCCTGAAAACGTATACATACAAATAACATTATTCAGACTGAGGAGGTTGTGTTTATGCATTTAGGAGTAAATGACAATAATGTGTGTGTATGTCTATGTATAACAAAAATTAAATTAAAAAATTAAAAGAGGCCATGAATTTGAAAGAGAACAAGAAGAGGTAGGAAGGACAAGCTTGGAAGGAGGAAAGAGAGGAGGGAAATGATGGAATTAAAATCTCAGAAAATTTTTTCAAAAATAAAATTAGAAGACAAAAAGGAAAACAAAAAGTTCATTTTTAAAAGAAAAAAAAATGAAAACAATGTGACAAAGACAAGAGTAAAAGATACCCAGGATGCTGAAAGCCCATTCAAATACAAAGCACCTCAAACAATAATGCCCATACAAGGGAAGCCAGCAGTCACCCGGAGCTAGTTTGGTAATGGTACTCAGGTGGGAAACAGAAATATAAATCACCTTGGCTGGGCATGGTGGCACACACCTGTAATCCTAGCAGCTTGGGCTGGGGGGACAGGAGGTGGAGACTGGGGCAGAATTGGTGCTTGTGAGTTCAGGACCAGCCTCCTGGGTTTCAGGCTCCCCTGAGTGAGTGTGGTCATTTTGAGACTGAGACCTTGTCTTAAAAGAAAGGGAGAGAGATGGGGCATGGGGTTTACTCTCAAAGGAATGCAGAAGGGTACCCAGCTTAAGAAAATGGCCAGGTTCCTACAAAATCCTGTATAAGTAATGTTTTCTCCTGAATTACTAGGGGGAAGGAGGAGAGAAAAACTTAGTGAAGACTTACAGTAAATTCTAAATTATAACAAGAAGGAGATTACCTTAAATAGAAAACAGGTATCTGCTTTGATTCTGGACCTCAAAAATTTTTTTTAATTTTATTTTAAAAATTGATTTGAATAGCAGCACATTTTCCAAAATAAAGGAAAATGTATATGACTCAAGTAACTTGGAAAATTGAGGGAACCCCATTCCATGCTTAGCAATTAAGCACCACATTGATAACTAAATGTGTGACATGAAGAATCGCACAGTTCATGTTAAACTACTCTGCCGATTTCCCAACCTTACAGCCCACATCCAAGAAGATACAGGCATTTCCTGTGCCTTACTCAAGACTGCAGAGATTCAAAGCAATCAAGCATTGTGGGTGGCACTTTACAGCTTCCCAAGCACATAGAGCTGCATTTTATTGACTGTAGCCACTTAATTAGTACGTATTATTAAAATGCAATTTTCTGTATTAAACTATATTCTACGTAAGCCAGCTTTCTGGTGTGCTGACTTGTAATTACGGGGTTGTCTTGAGTTCACCCAACAGATGGGTAAGAACTTGTCTGGTGGTTTGTTTTTTATTTTTTTCTGATTCACCAGAATACAGCCTTTCTGGTATCACTGAAAAATAGCCTGTGAACAAATACTTTCCATCTTTTTTTCATATGTGATTATCCCATAGCAAAGTCTCTTAAAGACTAACCTGAATGCTAATGTGACATATTGTGATATTTCTTATGTTAAAAGGGGGTTGTTGTCACAGTATCTAATAAACCACGGTGAGTGACTAATTTCAGATATGCTTCAAGCAAGGATCACCAGATACCTTTTTACACCATAGCACAAAACACTGTTTTGACCTTGTGTGTAAAAAAGACCATGGGAAAGTACTTGAATCCAGCATGTAAATTCTATCCAGTATGAGCTTGGGCAGCATAAATGATGGGCAGAAAATACATCTGAAGTATTTCACGTGACTCCTTCCATACACGATGAAGCACTGAAGCCAAGGAATCTATGAGACCCAAAGAAATATTAAGGAGAAAAAAAAAAAAAAAAGAGAGAGAGAGACAGTAGCAAGAGAGCTTTCCTTAATTTTTATAGAAATTCTCCGATTGTAATTTAAGTGGCAGATTTCTCTTCAATGTTAACTTTTGTGAAAAGACCTTAAACAAGATACCACTGCTGGTTATGTAACACTGTGCTGTGCTGCTGTGACTGCTCAGTTCTGTACCAACAGGGCCTGGGGTGTGGGGAGAGGGAGGAGGGGGAAAGCCACTACATTCCATCAATGCCTCCAAACCAACGACACCTTCCAGGTGTCAGCTACAGTTTCTGAGCAATTATGCTACCGGGAATGACAAGTGATACACAAAATAATACTGGTTCTTGAGAACAGTCAAGCAACTTCCTGACACCTGGATGGACGGTCTGGCAAACAGAACATCTCTCTCTTCAAGAGGAGCCGTTTCTGTCCGCCACGCAGGTATGGCAGCGCTTTTGATTTCGGTCAGCTGGCTGGAAGGATGATCAAATAAACAATCTTAGCTGTTGCCGCTGTGCAAGGAAAATAATCATTCTTGCTGGCAAAGATTAATAATCGTTTTTTAGAAAGGATTAGAACAAAGCTGGCTTTGTGAATTACCACAATTTCCCGTAAGTGCACAGTAAATACACATGTGGTCTGTGGAATCATTATCAATATGGCATTCATTAATATTGGATATAAATAATTGTCACTGAGAAATCATCCACTTCGTGTTCTGAAAAAGCTATAGAGATCTGCCTTGTTACCTAGCAACTGGGCAAGTAACTGCCATACTGAAAAAAAAAAAAAAAAAGCTTATTTTTCAGGTAGAATGTTCATAAAACTGCCCATGAAAATGTTAATTAAGCCAAAGTATATATCCTAGTGCTGGCTTTAAGAAATTAGCTCTACATATGGCTTATGTTTTAAAACACCAGGAGGCAACGAAAATCAATATTTAGATTTAGGATTTGAATTGGTCACAAACGATATATATATATATATATATATATATATATATATATATATATATATATATTTTTTTTTTTTTTTTTTTTTTGTATGAGAACCACACAACATCCTGACTGATTTCTTATTCTCACTGTTTCATGGACAAAGGAATCCTAACAACCAACAAGTTGGTGTCTATTGACAGGGTGATGCTGCTTTACGTAAAAATGTAATTGTAATTAGTTCCTCGTAAGGGATCCCAAATCCTGGCATTTTATATAATAGCCTAATGTGTATTAAAATTATAACATCTAAAGGAATTTGACTCAATAGATGATCTAAGTTCTGTTCCTATTTTCTTGAAAATCTGGATCCTAAGGCAGGGTGCAAAATTTCTCCAAAAGAACACTAGGGGTTAGTTGCGGCTTCTGAGATCCAAAATTCACCCATGGCCAGTCTTGCAGTCTCAGTCTGGACACATACTTTTGGTTTGTGACTCGAAAGTGAGGAAATGTTCTATAACAAGAAGAGATTGCTCTGTGGGCAGGCAGTACTGTGCTTGACCTCAAAGGCATCCAAACCTACAGTCCTTGTGACATTCCTGTGTTGGTACAATGCATGATGTTTTATTTGTATTCATTTACAGTGCAAAGACACAACTTAAAAATGTTTTTTTTAAGGCCTGGCTTGGCAGTGCACGTCTTTAATCCCAGTGCTCAGGAGGCAGAGGCAGGCGGATCTCTGAGCTTTTGAAGCCAGTCAGTCTTTATGCTAAGTTTCGGGTCAGCCAGTGCTACATGGTGAGGTCCTGTCTCAGAGAAAATGCTCTTTAAAATATTGCATGAAATTGATATTAAAAAGTCTAGTTAAAGAAGACTAAGCCAGGAAGAATGCACTGAATCTGTCACTTTTTATTGGTTTTTAAGTTCCTCTTACGTTACTACCAAGTTTCCTTGTCTTGATTGTAGTAAGTATTGAATTAAGTGTGATAAATAAATCAGATGTATTGATCAACAGGAGAATGAAAATAATCTGAGCTTGAGTGTGGGTTTTGTGAGATGGCAGCAACTGACAAACCCCAGTATTATTTTTTTTGAAAGTAAACAGTCATGTATCCCGCTTCTTACTTAAGAAGAATAGAAATATTTTCTATGGTTATAAAAATTTCCTCTTACCTTGATTTACTTATTTATTATTTCTTGAGACAGGGCCACATTAGGCTGAACTGAAATGTGCTATGTAGCCCAGGCTGGTCTTGAACTTATGATCTCTTTGTTTTTATCACTCAAGTGTCGGATCTAAAGGCCCAGCTCTACATATGTGTCCTCTTTTTAAACAAGGACTCTCTATAAGTTATCACATAGGCAGTGCCATTTGACTGACAGGAAACAGCAGCCAGTAGGTAGTTTGGCAAGAGCCATACCCACTGATAAGCAACTGGGAAGCAAATAGTGATTTCCACTTTAATTTACAAAATACTAGGCTTTTACATTTGAGTAAAATTATTTCAACTAACATATAGAAGTCTGACTTTCATTTGCTGGAGTGCTCGCTGCACACAAAAATACAACTGCAGTTTAAAAGAACAGTAACAACAACAAAATGACATGCCTCTTTAAGCCTCGAGCACGTGCAGATTTGGGCACAGTCATAAAAGTTGTAACATCTACCCTGAAGTAGCTGATGGTCTCACAGAAAATACAACGCAGATGTGCATCGACCAGACCAAAGGTACAACCCCCGAGGGTTTCCAGAGAAGGGCTGGTGATAGTGCCATCGTTACTCTCAAAGTGCTGGAAGACAGGACAGGGTTTGAAACAGCGTGAGCAAAAGCCCGGGAGAGGACCTGTGCAATCCAGACCCTGGGGTCCAGCATCTCTGCTCTTTATCTGGTCACGAAGCGCTTCACTCTCCCTCAGCCACACAGGCTCTATTTCCACTTGCTTTAGTAAGTACCGCTATTCAGACCCTTTCAGACTTCTTGATGGATATGTACAATTTAAGATAAATTATCTTGAATTTTAAAGTAGAAGGGAAAATTGGCTAATTCATACCAACCATTAACCTGATCCATTTATATTAAAAGATTCCAGACATTTGCTAGATGAAGAACAGTTTACTCTTAGGGCTAAACAGTCCATAAAAATAGATGTTCCGTATAATGAAGGTTTACCACATGTGTCCCCGGGTACAAGGTTTTAGAGTAAATGTGTAGCTAGCATTTCCAAACCCTCCTGAATTTCATGACTGGTAGACACACCCACCTACGTGACATTTTCATAGATTCCAAGTTTCTCAAATTTACAGGCTTTACCCAGAACTCTTGTTTCCTTCCCACCAGTAGCCCCGTCTGCTTGTCACCACCTGTTCAGTGGCTCAGGTTAAAGACCGAACACCTGTCTGGAACTCTGCCCTTTCCCTTGTCTTTCAAACCAACCCAACAATAAGACTTGTTAAAACCGTCTTCAAAATGCATGATATCATCGGATTACTCCACAGAATGTTCTTCTTAAATATCTAGTAAAGATGAGAAAAATAGAAAACATTTGAGGGAGGGAGGGAAGGCAGGAGGAAGGAAAGGAGAGAAACAGGCTATGGGTTTGGGAAGAAGAGACAGGGTTGGGGGGCTACAACACAAATAGCACAGGAGCATAAACAAACACAACCAACACCTAAATTTGCAGGTAAGGAAAGAGGCAGAAGATTCCAGAGAGGATGAAGAGGCACCGTGCTGTTTTGTTCTTAACCCTGTTCACATCCCCTAGAGAGGTGAGTCAACACAATTCTGAGAATTCTCACTAATAATCCTAAATTTAGAGAAAAGCACACTCAGTGAACATCTTTACCCATTTCTCTACCAAGGGGCAATAGAAACACAAAGTTTGAGGGGAAAAAAAAAACAAATAGCCCACTCAGTGCAGTGAAAGACTTTAGGGTTGCCCATTCCACTGTGGGTAATCCATAAAGTCCTAGGTTCAGGAATCTTCAGTTAATTATAAAAAAGATATTCATGGTATCTCCTCCCCACACACTCAAAGAAGAGAAATGAATGCTGATAATAGAGGCATTTAACAGAATCTAAGAAAAGCACAGGGCATCTAACCAGGGCTGCATACAGCTTGAGCTGAGCCACCGCTGCCCTTTAGACGCAAAGTAGATAGGCAAGAAATCATGACTAAATGGGTTCCCCCCAAAGGTGAGGGGAGATTCAAGAATTTCCTTGAACCATGTCTAGGCAAAGCCGCCCACGCAGGAGCAAGCCCAAGGGAAACAGCAGGGCAGATGTGTCAGCCTTTGAAAAGGAAGGTGGATGAGGAGGGGAAAGGAGGGAGAGGGCAGAGATAAAAAGAGGGGAGGGAATAAAAGAAGATACACTGTAAGGGTAAAGCATAGAGGGATTCCACTCAGAAGAGCTTTATGCAGCTACACTGAAGGAAATTCTTGCAAACTTCCTACCACAGAAGAATGTTTTCAATCAAGAACTGAACCTTAAAGACAGAAAAAGGAAACAATTTGAATGAGATGAGAATGCATATTACAGACCCAAGGATACAAGCTAAGGAGCAAATTGTATAACTTTAGAATCAATAAGCTACTTAGAAACATCAAAAATAGGGTAGACATTTCTGAAGATTGAGTTGCTGATGGAAGTAAGGTCCAGACATACTGTGGATAGAGATGAAAATGATGAAGGATTAGGGAATAAAGGATCAACCAATGAGGAAGAGATACAAATACAATGCAAGAGGAGAATTATGTCCCCAAAGAAGGTAGCAATATGAATGGATTAAAATGAATATGTTCAAAGATATGAGCCCAATGGTATCAAGCTTAAAGATCATGTTGTATAGATTATGACACAGAACTTCAATCATCTAGACACTCTAGCCATATAACTGAACTATACTCAGAGAACCTAAAGGTTACCTCAGACTGTCAATAGTAAATGTTATTCAACAATGGCATGACGGCTGCAAAATTACACAGCAAAGAAAACACGACTGGAAAATATCACTCTCTGGTACACTACTGTCCAATGATGAAAGTAGCAGAAAGACATCCTCAGACTGTTAGAAAACAACAAAACTCGGAAATGCAGTACCCAAGATTTTTCCTTGAAATCGATACAAAAATCAAAACCAAAACCAGTTACATGATGAAACTGAGGCAATTAAGAGATGAAGCAAAGAGCTTGTTTAGAAATGGAGAGGACACAGTAAGCGAAAGAGAAGCACCGAGACCCATAGACGAGCTTCTGCACCAGCTACCTTCCTTTTGGGTCCTATTTTTATCTTCAATATCTGTTGGTCTCTTCATCATTTTCTCCTTTGTTATATTCATGTCTGTACCACTGTAGTCATGATTCCAGATCACAAATAACTGTTACAAACATGGCTAATATAAATTAATTTAAATGTACTTTTTAGCCAGGAAGGGAGAGGGGCAGTTTTAAATCATTCAAAACAAAGACTCTATGGAAGATGTTTAAAACTGGGATGTGCAGTATTTATTTATGTATTTATGTATTTATTTATGTATTTATTTATTTATTTATTAGAAAATTGCAAATTGTATTTTTAAGTTTCATGGAAATGACAACTTATGCCACATTACAACAAATAACACAAAAAAATCATCCTATATTTAAGATTACTCCATCCTCTGATCAGTCCTACAGAGATTCAAATGTCTTTTGGATATACACCATTTTGGAAAATTGTTAATGCTCTCCTAAAAAGCTGGCTCTGGAGATGGAATTTGGGCTATCCACTTTGGACTCAAGCATGTTTATTTAGAAGTCCCTTCCAAAGCCTCTGTTGTAAGTCATGCTCTGTGATGAGAAAAAGAACAGGACTCCCTCCCCTCCAAAAAAAACACACTGCACTTTAGAATATCCAAGAGGCAAACTATTTCCAGTAGAGTTTCCTATTAGTGTAGTATTTATAATGTAACAATTTCAGCCTTAAAGTATGTTACTATAAACAAACATTAGATACTGAGGCTCTTTATTTACACACACACACACACTTGGGTAAGAGGTCAATGTTGGGTGTTTTCCCATAAAGACCTCCACCTTACTTTTTGAGACAAGGTCTCTGGTGGAACATAGGGTTTATGGCCTGGGATAGGCTGGCCAGCCAAAAACCTCCAGGGATGCACTTTTCTTTACCCTTCTCCCCCATATTGGGGAGACAGGCACTGGCTGCTGTGTCCTGCTTTTTATGTGGGTGCTAAGGGTTTGAACCCAGGTCCTTAGGCTTGCATGGCAAACACTTTATTCATAGATGTGTCCGTCCCCCCAACCCCTCAACTTACTTGTTTTGCATTCTATGGAAGGAATTACAGTGCATTCACACTGCCATATCTTTGTAAAATTGCAAAATATATTCCATTTTCTTGAAGAGGTTCACAATTTGTATCACTTTTCTATAAAAATCTTAATCTATCCCTGCTCAAACTTCCTTTTGACAGCATTTTTTTTTTTTACCATAAGAATGAACATTTCAGGAAATAACTCTTACAGTAAAGATAATATTTACATAAGGTTTAATAACTAATTTTTCTTATGTCCAGTTTTTCCAAATCCAAGAAACTAATTTTTATGCTTTTTATTTAAAAACACTATCCCAATTCCATTGTTATTATAAAATGTATCTATCTGTGCATTTTTTTGTAATATGAAATTATACATGAAGAAATGCTATTTAGTCTAATGCTACAGATGCTGATTTCCAGGTAGTAAAATTTGAGTGTTAAAAAATGCTCAAATTTGTTTATTTTATTTTATGTGCAAGTATGGGGGTCTATGTGTATGCAGCACATGTGTGCAGGTGCCCAAAGAAGCCAGAAGCGGGCATCCCAGGACGGCGACTGAAATCAGGTCCCTGAAGAGCAGCAAGAGTTAACTGTTATACCATCCCTCCAGCTCCTTAGAATAAGTTTTTAAAAACTATTTTTTATTATGTGAATTCCCTGAATAGTTGATTATTGTCGTATACCAAATATTTCAAAAACCGTGTTTTGTTTTGTTTTGTTTTAATGACAACATAATAGTATCTACTAGTAGAGAACCATTTTCTTTGTTGTATTTTCTCGTGTTTAAAAGTTTTCAATGATAGGTTCGGGTCAGACGGAAGGGGAGGAGGACCTCCCTATCAGTGGACTTGGAGAGGAGCAGGGAGGAGATGAGGGAGGGAAAGTAGGATTAGGAGGGAATGAGGGAGGGGGTTACAGCTGGGATACAAAGTGAATAAACTGTAATTAATATAAAAAGTTAAAAGTTTTCAATAGTTTTTCAAAATTTGCTCTTCTGAGATTTCCCACATATCTTCTCATTTTGTGACTGCTAGCACACTGCTCTTTTTCACCTGGCTGCTTTCTGGGCTTCTACATTGTCCCTGGGTTCATTTTTGCCCTGGCGTGATCTACTCTTCACACCCCAACCAGTGTGTTCTTTTCAAAGGAAAAGCTAACAACAGCTCTGCCTTACATTCTCTGCCTCACACTGTTTCTGCAATAAAGACCAGACTGTTTGCAGCGATCTGCAAAGCTGACCTGAGGTGACTATGATCCAACCACAATGAACTGTTTCTCGACCAACACACTGCACTTGTTTCCTGCAAGGGCTTCACTGTGAACCTTGCCCTCAGCCTGGAGTCCTCTTTCCCGGGGTCTCTGCAAAGCAAGTGCCTCTCAGGGCTCCGTTAAGGGACCCTTCTCACAGCCAGTCTCTGAACAGCCTCTAAACGTGGCGCCCTTCCCCACTGCATCCCTCTGGAGCAGCATTTGGCTTTCACAGAACTTATCACCACCTGGATTTATCTTTTCCATCCATCTATTTATTGCTTTGTTTTTCATAACTCTCTCCCACTAAGCATTTGCTCTAACAAAACAAAACAAAATGGAAAAAAAAAAAAACCAGGGACCCTTGTTCATGATTATATTCCCCGCCTGAAGAACAATATCTAGAAGACAACACACATTGAATTTTCACTTCTCAACCAGATGCATGAGAGCACAACACACACACACACACACACACACACACACACAGAGAGAGAGAGAGAGAGAGAGAGAAAGAGAGAGAGAGAGAGAGAGAGAGAGAGAGAGACTGTTTCTCAGCTTGCAGAGGGCTGTCCTTGGAAAGCTAACCTTTAAGATGGTGTTTAGGATTCAGAATGCACATTCTTCCAAATAAGCCCAGAACAAATAGCAACCGTTGAATTTAGCCTACCAAAGTCTACCAGGCCCCAAACAGGCACCAACTCTGCATGTCAGCAACAAAATACTGAGGGGAAAAAATCAACATGATGAATCACCATGAGGAAAAACAGTCTAAAAGAAACAGATCAACTTACGTGAACAAATTACAATTATTCCTCATCTTTCACATTGGTGAGGACTGCTGCAGATGTTCTAAAGGAAACTCTGGGACATTTTTAAGGGACATTGATGTTCTTGGTCCTGTTTTCTTGTTGTTCTGTTTTGTTTTTAACTGTGTGCAACTTCATTTTGAATCTGACATGTTTTGGCTCTTTCATCACAGACCTATTCATAACACTACGGGTGCCAGTGTTTCTTAGTCATGTCTTGAGTCCTTGTGTGACAAATGAAAAGAGGGAAGAATAAGAGAAAGGCTCTGAAGCTCTAGGAGGCAGGAGAGTATGGGAATGGGGTTAGTGGATGTGCAATGAAAAAGACACCCACGCCAAGGCCAGGGAATGGCAGGGAAGAAGCTGGTGATCTGTGGTCAGGGAAGACTGAAGAATTCTTCCTGCCACCTACTAGGAAATTTCATCTTCCCAGACAAGCTGGCTCTTGTCTGGTGTAGCTGTGAGTGGGTACAAGGAGGAAGCGTCAGTTTGTAAATAATGTTGAAACTTGAGAGGGACCCTGTATTTCTAATTTAAGGCTTTGTCCCAAATTTGGTTTGGCATGAGCTTTTATGACTAATCTACCAGTATGGAGAAATAAATAGCATCATTCACATCAAGAGTACCACCCAACCACTCTCTGGGAGAAACTGGGCAGACAATGTCTAGCTGGGCCTCCCATTCTGGAAGGACGGATAGAGTGTAAAACAAAACAAAACCAAAACGAAACAAAGCCCAGACAGTTAAGACACATAAAAAACTACCAACCTTGGAGAAACAATACCTGGTCTATAGGGTTTTTTTATGGGTAAATAATGTGGATGGAAAGAAAAAATAATTTTTATAGTTACATGTTTATGATTCCTTTAGAAATTTTTATGTGCACAAGCTGTTTGCCTGCAGGTGTGAACACGCACCATCTGCATGAAGTACTGTTGGAAGCCAGAAGAGGGAGGCAGAGCCCTCGGGAACGGAAGTTAGAGATGGGGGTGCTGGGAACCAACGAATCGTTAGTGAGAGCAGCCGGTGTGCTTCTCCACTGAGCCACCTCGCTAGCCCCCCAGCTGAGTGCCACGTTTTTTAGAACGTAAGTGTAACACGCTATTGATTTCCAAAGAGCGGGGGATGGAGCAGCACGTGCACTCTCTCTTGCAGCTACGACTACATGCAAGTCATTCTCAAGCCTTAATTGAAACAAGTCATAAAACACAGCTAGGAAAGAAGAAATTATTCTAAGTGAAATCTGCTTTTAAATATTCCTGAAACACAGCTTTATATGGCCAATAAGAAAGGCTTGGTTTTTTCAATGGCTACAAAACCTAGCCCTGTCCAGTGCCACATCCAGAAGTGTGGCCAAACCGTGCTGGGAGAAACCGATAATCCCAATTCTCCCTTACATCTCAGAGATGCCTGCGTTTGGCTCGCTTGGGTATGTGGGAGGGTCTCGGTGCGGTCTCTGATTTTCAGAGGAGGTTCTTGCAGTTCATCCTCTGGTACAGAGACCTTCACTTGAGTTACACTGTTTCCACGCTCGAGGGCATTCTTAACACTCATTAAATGGAAAGTTCTGTTTAAAATGTTATAAAATCTTTAACAATCAGGGAGATGAGAACATGCACTTTTGCTTCCTCTACTTCAGATTTTGTTTGGGTATTCTGTGACATTTCTCACACAAGAACGCCTCTAGTAAACCTTTGCTCAGTAAATATAAAAATTGAGATATTTGTCAGACATAATTTTTTTGAGAACTGATTTCGGATTTTTGTTTTAAACAAGCCAATACTTTCACATTTTTTGAAAAGAAAAAAGAACATGACTCAGCTTAATCATATTTTGACATCTAAAAAAGAAGGAAAGAAAGAAAAAAAAAACCCTCATGATTTCATGATAGCAAAAGCCAGATGATCCAGCGTGGCTTACATCTATAACAAATTATAAAAAAGGTTAATTTTTACATGAAAATTAGATCTACATAAAAATAGATTTCTGGAACAATGTTATTGACAGTTATGTGGAAGGATGAATGCATCTATGTAAATGTCCTTTCTCAGGCAGTTTATTAAATATGTTGACAATACTGTTCTTTGAAAACAACCATTTTACAGAAACCAGATATTAATACAAGAGTAAAGATACTGTAGCTGAGGTACACTTCCATTCAAAATAAGGAGCATGTGACAATTTTTTTCTTGAGGTGTACTTACTGATGCGCACTGCAATTAAATTTAACAACAAACATTCATGCTTTGTTATCGTACACCGCCCACAGAAGGAGAACAAAAGTCGAGTAGTGTCACATGTGGATCCTGTGCAAGTGCCTGTTAACTACCGGTGGTCTACAAAGGACCTGAGACGTTGAGTGCTGGCAGTGGCACCTGTGAATGCCACTGCTTATTCACTGCTATGAACACAGTGTGGGGAAAGAAAACACTCATGGAGAAACAAATGTTTTACCCATGATCATTAATGACTTTAACGAAGCAGATCTCCCATTTAATTTTGCTAATTGTTCAATCCTCCCAGGACAGTTACTAGCATGATGTATCTTCCTACCTCTTGTGTTGACACCAACATCTGCTCAGAAACAAGGAATCAGTTAGCTGAACCTGGTGTTCCCACAGATTGTATCAGTGCCCCAAACATAATTTCAGTTTAATATTTAGAGAATGTCTGCCTTTCATAGAGAGAAAGGATAAACATGATTCCAAATGAATTGGACCTAAAATTAAGCGTTCAGTGACTGGTGCAGTGAGAAGGGCTTGATACCAAGCTGGGAGACACCTGTGAGCATCTACTGTGGGTAACAGCAACCTAAATGCCTTTCCTAAATATGCCAGCCCATGTCTGCCACGTTTCCTATATTAGAATACACAAGAACTTCAAGCAAATACTACTTGAAAGAAAGCATCTCTAACGTTTCTCATCAAATGCTTAAAAGCAGTAAATAGACAAGAGATGCTAACAGAAATCCGCTCGTTAATGAGCACAAATTTGGTTAAACCTGCAAACTTTGAGGCTGTTAATAATTAATTGCTCGGGGATCATTTTACATTGCTGACCAATGAGTACACTCATAGTCTTGGGGAAAATGTTAACTCCATACGTCTTATTCAATGTTGCATCGTACTGTAGCTGTATTTCAGAACTGTCTTAATGTCAGTTTTATCGGCAAATAGAGGCAAATCACTGTCCTCTCTCTGGTCTCCATTAGGGGAATTCAGCAATTTGCAGCAAGGTTTCCAATATGTCAGTCTACTGTCACTGTTGTCAGTAATTAGGAAAAAAAAATATTGTTTCTACTAAAAGCACAAAGGTCCGCCAAGCAAAGAAAACCAAAGCAGTAAAATTAAGTTTGGCAATCAGCAGGTGCAGGGCAAAGTTCCCATCTTCCAACAGGGATCTGAAGAGCTGCACCCCGCAGCCATACATCGTGTCCCCTGCTTTGTGAAGTTGGGCTATTTTTGTTTGTTTCAAGCTGTAAGAATGTTCTGTCCGACACCATCACCCAGGCCGCCAGTTAACACACACCTATTTTAATTGTAAGTCTTATTCCTTTCCCACACATCTCAGCCCAAGAGGACCACTGCCATCACAGCAGGCAGTCAGGACCGAACACTTGGGAAGACAGCCCTCGCGGTGAAGGTGGCTTACCGCCAACACTCCTCACTGCAGTCTATTTTGTCACAGAACCGTCAACACTATGGACTCAAATAACCCAGACACTACTGGCATCTCATTGCACAACCTCATCTGCTGAGTACTAAGAACAAGCTTTGGAAGGAACCGCTGGGGTTTTTCCAATCACTCTCTCTCCCATTAGGCTGGGAACTTCAAGGGAAAACCTACCCTAATTAAAGACTCCTAGAGAGAGCCTGGGTCCTTGGCTAACTCGTGCCAGCGTTCAGACGCGGTTTACCCTGGATTCCGGTTCCCTGCGCTGCCTTGTCACTACTATGTTCCAAGACTGTCTTCCCAGAAGCGAGTGTCCATACAGCCAGCGTTCCGGTAAGTGTTTAAGAATAGTTAAAGGACCCCAAAGTTCACGTGCTTCCAGCTCTGTGCACATATGCAGAAATTTTAGTCCTCAAACTAACACCTCAGTGTTCAGGGAGGAAAAATAACCGCAGTGAGATAGCCTTCCTGGCTAGTCGCTAGAAACGCAAAGCTTTCCAGAGCCTCCCATTTGTTTTAGGAACTCGGTGTTTATAAACGGCTGATTTTCTTGGGGGAAATAAAGAAATAGATAAATAGGTGGCGGTGCCAGCATTCTTATAAAAACCAGCTCTTGACGGGCTCTGGCAAGTTTCAGCCTGGAGTGAAACGCCGCCGTGCAAGTTCCAAGCACGGGATTTCGGGTTTCAATGGAAATGCTGACCCAACCTTCCTGAGAGCAAGAAAACTGCAGTCTCCCGCTGCTCTGTTGCTGTTCTCCCAGGCGCAGCTCGGAGGGTCCATGCCCACTCCCCTCTCCGACCGACCAGCGTACGCTCACACACACGCGGGGACGGCAGGCTCCACGTCGACCCTGCGGCCACGCTTCCTGCTCCCGAGTGCCGGAGACTGCAAACACACCTGGCAACCTCAGGAGCTGGCATGTTATTATTATTATTATTTTTAAAACACCGAACACAAATGACCTTTGGAAAACACAGGCTCGTGAAAGTCAAACCATTCGGAAAGACACCCGGCACTTTACCTCTTCAAACTCCTTAGAACCCCAAGGCTGAGTAAAAGGAAATGGAGAATGAGCCCAGGTCCGAGCGGTGATGGGGGGGGGAATCCAACAACCCAGGCGGGTGACAAAACAATAACAACAATAATAAAATAAAGAAACCCCACACGGCAGGGACCGCTAGCCACGGCTGCCGCGAACGCCCCGCAAACCGTCTCCGCGGCCGACCGCCGCGCTCCGCTGCTGGACTTCCTCGGCTTCCGCCCGGGGCTGCAGCCGCACTTCTCAGAGCCGCATCTCCGCCGGCGGGGGCGCCGCGCTCCGGGGAGGGGCGGAGGAGGGAGCGGAGCCCGCGCCGCCCGCGCCGCCCGCGCCGCCCGCCGCCGCGCGCGCCAC
>NW_026596091.1:7728634-7804334 GCF_907164565.1 Psammomys obesus | reverse complement strand
CCAGGCCGCGCGCTCCGGTTCGCCGCGGCGCGCGCCGGCGCGTCCTCCCCCGGCGGCGTCTCCGGGCAGCGGGCGGCGCTCTCCATTGTTCTGCGGCCGCGGAGGGCGGGGGCCGGGGCCGGGGAGGCGTCCGCGCCCGGGGCGGCCCCGCGGCTTACCTCCGAGTCCCGTGCCGGGCGCCGGGCGGGCGGAGCGGTGCCTGGCTGGGCCGGCTGGCGCGCGCGGGGGCTCCGTGCTCCGGCTAGCCCGCGCTCGGCGCCCCTCGCATCCTCTGTTACTATGGATATCTCCGCGCCTCCGCCGCCCCCTCCTCGCGCTTGGAGACACCGCTGGGGCGGCAGCTCCACAGGCGCCCAGGTGACCAGCTGGGGAGCGGCGGCAGGGGTGGCGAGGGCCGCGCGCACCGCTGCTGTCACCTCCCTGGGGAGAGGTGGTCAGCGGACCAGAGTGGGGGAAGGCAGGTCCTGCCCTCCCCGGGGCCACCCCAGGATTCCCTCCCACTGACCAAGCTGCTTTGTGTTTGCAGAAACCACCCGCAGTGTAAAACTGAACTTGTGTGGACCGCGCCATCCTGTGTGACTTGGGTTCCTGCGGTGTTCACAAGGCCTGACGTTGGCCCAGGAGGCTACAGGGTCTCGGTCAGGATTTGCTAAGGCTCGAATAAATTCTGCCTCCCCGCCCCCACCCCGGTATCCACCAAAGTAGCTGTTGCACTACCACCACCATGTGTGGGAATTTTACTTTGGCCAATGCTTCGTTTCCAAATTATGCCAATTAAAGGAGGTGCTCCAGATTTTAAACAAGGCTTTTCTCCCATTTTGAAAAAACCCCAGTGTGTTTTCCTTAGCATAAATAAACAGAAATAATTTGTGTCTTAGCCTGCGTAGTGCCATAATGGTTCCAGGAGCCGCACATCTGCCAACCCACACATCTTTGTCCGGGGTTCTTCAACGTTGAATCTGCAAGTGTTAAGCTTCCCACTTGGGAGCCTCTGGGAGCCACGGATTCCCACGGAGGGCAGCAGAGGTCCGAGGTGCAGTTTACTGCACCTCGGAGACAGGGTAAAGACCGTAATGAATAGTTAAGGAAACGACCAACATGATCACTCTCTAACAATGCTTGTGCGGGGAAATTCAGTTTTTTTTTTTCTTTCAGCTTTATCAGTGTGCATTTGTTGCTTTCAAGCCAAACAAACAAAGGTTCTAGAAGGCCAGCTGCAAAAACTCAAGGACCGAAATAGAAAGGTGACTCTTGTAAGAAAGTGAACTGAGCACCTACAGTTTGTCAGGGATCTGTGCATTACCTCATTTCCATTCCCACTACCCTGTGATTAAGTTCCATCATTACTCTCACTTTGTAGAAAAAAAAAGTCTTAAAAGAGTGATGCAACTAGTAGTTCTTTCAGAAATGAGGAACACTGTTTACTTTCAGTCCTCTGCCATGTCACTGCCGGCTTTTGTGGGGTTCACACAGTTCCCAGGGCTGTTCTGCTAACAAGAAGCAGGTCCAGGGCATCAAGTGGGGGCCGCCAGGCTTGCAGAGTATGAGCATTTAACCATACAAAGTTCACAGTTCCATTCTCCTTTACATCAGGAAAGAGAAGTGCTGGGGAGTGAAGACAGACCCTTTTACATTCCAGGACAAGCACTGCATGGCAGAGCTGCCTTGCCAGCCCAGAGCCTTCTGTTTCTACATCTTACCCAGGCACAGACTCAGACTGTATGCTACCTGTGTGCTAATGAATAGTAGCTGACTTCTTTGGGGGAGGGGTTGGAGGGGTATGTGTTTTGGATAGCTTCTTTTGAGATAGCACACTTACAGTGAATGGCTTTGAAGGCAGGTCATTTAGTTCCGTTTTCCATTCTGGGGCTTAGGTACCTGTGCGGTGAGGTACGAGTCTTTTTGGTTTTGCAGTCACAGAAATGGCTGAGAAATACTATTTCCCAGAGTATTGCTCTCTGGTGGATATTATTTTCAGGTTCCCAATATAGGGTTGTCTAGAGAAAGTGTCTGCTAGGAATGAACTGCAGGCTGATAAGGAGGGATGTGAACTATCGTTTTTTCTCCCCTGAGTGGAGTGCTCTGCACTTTGGAAATAGCTGAGACCTAGGTCATTTCTATGACCTCCCTAGCCAGGAGGGAAAGTTGCTGTCCATGGTGGCCATCACCATGTCCCATTCAGCAGTACTAGTCAATTCACACCCAAAATACTAGGTGTTTGTGAATTAACTTCAACGTGATACTAAGGGAATCTGGTAGGAACCCCCGGGTGTGCACACTGAAATATGAAGGTATTGGTAGGGGATGGAGGGCCAGCCGCCACGGTTGAGAGCCCTTGCTGCTTGCTCTTGCAGAAGGCCGAGGTTTGGCTCCCAGAGCGTACACAGTGCCTCACGGCTGTGTGTAACTCCACGTACAGTAGATTTGGTGCCCCCTTCTGGCCTCTGGCCTCTTCAGGCTCCAGGCATGCATGCAGTGCACATATGTGCATGTATACAAGGCAAAGCACTTATACACATAAAATGCCTGCACTCAGAAGGCAGAGGCAGGTGGATCTCTGTTAGTCTGAGGTCAGCCTGGTCTATAGAGAGAGTTCCAGGACAGTCAGGGTTCCATGGAGAAACCCTATCTCAAAACATATATATGCATATATAAACATATAGATGTATATATCCATATAATGTATACGTATCATATTCATATAATATATGCATGTACTATAGAATATATATTTTATACATATATAGTGTAATCCCCTACTCGAGGAGAAATATTAAATAAGTCACAGAAGAAAAGACATTTTGCTCTGAACTAAAATAGATCCAACTTATTAAAACTTTAGACTTTTTATATTCCAGAAAAGCTTCAAGACCTAGCTCCTAAAGCCCAGAGAGACTAAGCCTCTTGACTAAGAACCATCCTTACTGGAGGCAGCACACAACCACAAAATCTTGGCCATTTGTCCTGACACTTATCACGACATTATGGCACTCCAGTAAACTCAGATTTTTTTTTTCTGCTAAAAAATCATTCACGTTCTCGTTTATGTCAGTTGAAATTTGGAGACTCTAAACACTCATGTTTCTCATTTATAAAATACTGTAGGCATTTTAAGTGCAAAATGATACAACTTAGAAAAAAAGAAAACCCCTTCATGACACGAACACTCAGCCTGTATGTATCCTCAGAAGAAAGCAGAGTACTTGTTTCAATACAGACCATCAAGAATGCAACCTTCTCAACATAAACTGGTTATTCAAGTTCAGTCATTTTCTATCAGACAGACTAACATTAGAGATGTTAGCTTTCTAAATTCTTTCTTTGTGTTAAAAAAAAAAGTACACTGAAGACCAGATTTTTGTTTTCAGAATTGGTAGTAACTTTGGCAAGAAATGTGTAAAACATTGATCTAAGGTGCCTTTGTAGACATTTAGAGGAACAATGTCTAATCTCTTACCCATTTAGTGGTAGCACACAGCATAGTTTGGCTCTGAAATTTGGAACTGTATCTGTGGGTTTGAGTTATGGTTATTCCGCTGAAATGCTCTGTGATCTTACACATTCTATATAACTTTTCTGAGCCTCACCATTCCAATTTGTAAGATGAATGGGACAATAAATGGAAGCTACCTCAGAGAGTGTTAGCTGGGAGGAAAGTAATTATGTGTAATGGTTTTCTTGGTTTGGTAACTTGGCTGCCTTAAAATTCCCAGTTATTCAAACACTAGCATAGGTGTTGCAGAGTGTTTTGAAGATGTAATTAAAGCCTATGGACTTTAAGGAGATTGTCTTAGATGATCTGATTCAATCAGAACTCTAAGAGCAGAACTGAAGATTCCCTGAAGGAGTGTAGCAGTTGGAACCTACCCTCCTAACTACCCTGTTCATAGACTGCAGGCTTACTTGGTGAACCCCCTTCATATAGGCTGATCCTTTGCAATTTCTCTCTTGGAACACATTTCCTATTGGATCCCCATCTCTGACTGAACCCTAACTGAGACACCACGTATGGTAAAACAGTAACAACAGTGTCTGCAAGGAAAGAACTGGAAAAGTTAGCTAAATTTTTTAAAGTTACTAAACATCTCTCCCAGTACTGAGGTTGCTGTTCAACTTTTTAAAAAGATCTTTGAGGAGCTGGAGAGATGGCCCAATGGTTAAGAGCACTGGCCGCTCTTGCAGAGGACCTGGGTTTGGTGACTCCCAGCTGTCTGTACCTCTAGCTCCAGGGGCTTCTGCTGCCCTTTTCTGGCCTTTGCAGGCACTGCATGCATGGGGTTCACAGACCTACATGCTGGCCATACACCAACATACATAAAGCAAAAATAAGTCCACCTTAAAAAAAAGAGCTTTAGATAGAATCGGGGTATTTACCTATCAGTGTCAGTGACAGTTACCCCAGTCAGAAATGGATTTAATGTTCTTGTAAAATTTCTAGAGCATGGAAAAAGTGCTAGTTGCATTGATGATCCACCTAGAGTGGTGTGGGAGAACTGTGCAAGGGCAGTGTGAGTTTCCTGGGGGAGGAAGATGATGAACACAAAGGCAGGCACTCCTCTCCCAACACACCCTACAGATTTACTGCCTGAAATCGGGAGGGTTGGTTTCCATGAATCAAGTACGGAATTCTGTGAGATAATGCAGACTTGTGCATGACTTAGTCTTCAGCAGCCAAGATTATATACCCAGGAGAATGGCTTTGAGGCATTATAGAAAGATATCCCCACATATAAGTACTGCAGTAAAGTATTTCTGATCTCAATGTTAGCTTGTCCTTGTGCTTTACATATTTGTGCCTTAGATTTTTTTTTTTTTGTCATTTGTTTTGAGCATTTTTAAGTAAGGGAAAGCTCTTTCAGAATATCGTTGAAAAACATGCATGGCACAAATGCATATATTCAGAACTGCATCTGTCCTTCAGAATTATAATGCAAAGTTTGCAAAATAAGCCTGGCAGTGCATCAGATAAGTGAAAAAAAAATCACCAGGGTGGTGTCAGGAATAGGATTAAAAGGTGAGGGAGCTACGAGATTGTGCCTTTCAGCCCTGGAGCAAAGCCGGAGTCAGAGGTGTAGATGTGTGTTTTTAGTGGCGTGTGTGCACGCATGTGCATTTATGTACATGAAGGGTAGAAAGCTGTCCTGGGATTCTTAATACCTCATTACTGGATTTTTTTCAAGGATAGTGATGAAGTACTTTTGGTCATTTATTCATGCCTATGTTTCAAATGATGAGGTGGCTGCTCAGCAACGGGAAGTTAAGTCAGAGTGGGGCTCGAATCTCACAGAATGCTTACAATTTATCATTATGAATCTTGACTAATGTGCAACTTTCCTTAGGAATGATTTTATATTTCTTTCCCTCTGAATTGACCCAGGAAGTACCTTTTTGCTGACAAAGTAAGATTTCTTCCATTAATATTGCATTCATCATTTAAAATCTTTATTTTAGCTATAGATCTTGTAAGAATGTGTGGGCTGAGGTGGGCATAGTGGTGCACATGTTTAATCCCAGGCAGATGCAGATGGATCTCTGTGAGTTCCAGGACAGCCAGGGCTACACAGAGAAACCTTGCCTCAAAGGGGGAAAAAGTATGGGGTGTAGTTATGAATTCTGGTTGCTCTCCAACTAGAAACTAAGAAATCAGACAATATAAACCTGGAACCCAGAAGGGAGAGAAAAATCTACCACCTGCCAATTCCTGGTAGTTGGAGGCCTTGGGAGTGGATTACCATCAACTACAGTTGATGTAGAATAAGTCAGGAATGACTGTTTCAAGTCAGAACTCTGGACAGCGACCTCATTGTCCATCTTTCGCAGCACGTTAAAAATCTCAGTAGATTAGAAGAGTTCTGGGAAATCCCACCCGCAAATCTTTTCAACACTGTGGATACATTTTCAGTGGACAGACATTCCAGAGCTACTCCACTGCAGAGATAAGAGTACGATCAATATGGATTTAGAATCTCCATGCTGTGGAGTTTTTTTATCTCCCAGTATGCAGAAAGCGGGGCTTGGGATTTTGATGTGTTTTGACAGAGGGCTTGGGACAGAAATAAGAGGAAATGAAGAAGATGAAGGAGACTCGAATGAGGCAGGAGGGAGAATGTGCGACGTGGAAGCAGCAGAATGAAGGTGTTTGGGAGAGTCAGGCAGTGGGGAAGGCTTCGGTGCTGAACAGCCCTGTGCGGTCCTTAGTGATGCGAGCCTCCATAGAAGTAGGCCTGTGTTTCTTTGAATGCTAGGCCTGCTTATAAGCAATGAGACAAACAAGGTGCAGAATGACTTCTGCACGCATAGATGCTGTTACTTTTATTGCCCTATCATGCTCTCACCATGGGGAAAATCCCTGTGTTTAGATAGCAATTTTGAAACAACTTGCAGACCTGCCTATTAACCGTGGTATATTTACAGATCTCACTCCCAAGCTGGAACAAGCCAGAGTGTGCAGAAGGGACTTAACACTTTTTCCTGAAGGCAAGCAGGCTTGCAATCCAGGGGGAATGAATGTAGACACCGAGGCCCATCTGCTGGAAATGTTCTGCCCCAGTCTCCTGAATTAAAACCTAGGGACTTTTTTTTTTTTTTTTTCATGTTAACTGCATCCAGGGCCAGAACCACACACAGCTCCACCAAGCCATAGCTAAGCCCTCTGCTTACAGTCAACCCCTGAGACTTAGTTTCAGTTGCAAAACACAGGTGGTAAGTACCTCACCCTTTTAACACCTTTAACAAACAAAGTAGCCATGTACGACAGACACAGCTACCTCCAAGGGAAGCGTCAAGACCAAGCTTTGGGTAAACTCTTTCTCTAAGTCACCATACACCCCAACTTCCCCAGGCTATGCCTTCTTAAATGGGTCAGGCTGTATGGTATGCTTTTCAGTAGGTAGGAAAACACATTTTAAGGCACACCAGAGACTCATATGGAGAATTCCTAAGGATGGCTGGCACACAATACAGTCTCATTTCAGTCCAGTGTGATTGTCCCCCATTATAATAAACCTTGAGCAATTGATTAACCTTGAGGCACCCCAGTCTCTACATCTATAAAACAAATGTGGCTGGTCTTTAAGGATGTTGCTTAAGGTTGAAATGAGTGCAACCTGTGGAAACCTAGCATCTGCCTACAGCACAGAAGTTACCCATCCAGAGAATTAACTCATCCTAGTGGTAATTCATGAGTCGTCATAATCATGAAGCCACTCTACCTCATCACCAGAACTAAACAGCGAGGCTCACCCCCTCAACACCTCCTCCCATGCTTATCAGCTGAGCAAACAAGGAGGGGCACATACACCTTGGAAACCCTTTACCACAGATGAGTAACAAAATCCCATTTTTTTCCCCTCAATAGGATTTGGCAGGGGATAAAACAGTTTTATAATTATCTGGCAGTACATATTAAATGTATTGAACTGTGTTCGAAGAACAAAGGAAAGAAGAATTACAAAACAAATATAAATAATAAATATATTGGACTATGGAGCGGCTTTCGGATCTGCCGCCAGGTGACAGGGTTCCATCAGCTATCTGCAGTGGTTCATTTGGGGAAGGGAAGGGCAAGGACTCCTCTGGGGCTTTTGAGAAAGAGGAGGTCTCTTTCCACTGGGTTTTCTGAGTTGATGGAGTTGGTGTTGCCCACGTAGTATCTGCCTGTGGGTGAAGCTGGTAGAGAGTCAAGATAAAAAGCAAAGACACAGAATGAGAGGCCAGGTGTGATTGCTCATGCCCATAGTTTCAGAACTGGGGAGACTGAGGCAGGAGACCCACACACTCCAGGCCTGAGACTCGATTTCAAGAAACCCATCAGTCAACAAACAAAAAGTCAGAGGTGGGGGCGAACTGGGGAGGTGGATCAGTCAGTGAAGTGCTTGCCTAAGCAGGCACAGGACTTGAGTTCAGATCTCTAGAACCAACGTAAACGCCAGATGTGGCCGTGCGTGCTGCAGTCCCGGCACGGGAGGCCCAGCTAGAGAGTCACTGGCCTGCCAGTCTAGCTCAGCCAAGGAGCTTCAGGTTGAGTGAGAAACTCTTGAAATATAATGCCAGGAGTGGTAGATGAAGGCATCCGATGTCAGCCCTGGCATCTGTGTGCGCACCCTTCCCCTGCCCAATATGGACAGAGATACAGAGTGATTCTAGTGATAGTTCTTGAGGCTCAGGGTACAGTGATGTCTAAAATCTCCAGACTTTCTCTCTTGTGTGAGTGCATACATTTCTCATTTTGTTTGTGCCATTTTGAGGTTTCTGGCGCTGAAAGTGTCCTGACTGATCGGAAGGAAACTTAAATATTAATACGACAATCTTTTTGGTTGGCAGTTAGGCTTCTCTTCAGTTCCTAACAAGGTATACAACTAAAGCTTGGATTCTTCCAGCAACAGAGAGCTCATTACCAGCTGAAGAAAGCTATTACGTTTTTTGGACTTTCTCCATGAAATATGTGTGCCGAGTAGATATTTATTTTCTACAGTTATCACCAATTTCAAACACACCAGAGGCTATGCTCTATGGTATAGTAACAAGTATAACATTATCTCATTTAATTTTAAAAATCTCCTTGAGATATAAATTCTAACTTGGAAGACACTGCAAAAAACTTTACTCGACTCCGTTGCAGCTTTATGCCGGGCAGACTTCTCTACAACTTGGCCCTCAACAGCTCCTGGCAATGCCAGCTCACCAGTGCAGTGGAAAGAGCCCTTCCTTTCTTGGGAGTTCCAGAAGAATCCCTGTTCTCACACTTCCTCAACAAAACACTGTGGACGGGTGATGGAGCCCTCTCACCTGCCGTGGATCACAGATACACTCCACAGCTGGCTTCTGAGGGGCTATCGGGGGCTGAAGCAAGGGCGATGGAGATGGCATAAAGAGGTGAGGACAAGTACACCGAAGTACATACGAGTGACTGGATGGAGGATGAGGGCTAGAGGGGAAAGAATGCAGTCAAACGAACCCCTGAAATGAGCTGTGTGTAAGAACGTCAAGCAGGAACAGAGAGAAACAGCTTGAGCAGGTAAAGAGGAGTGTTCTGATTACTGTGGTAAACTGAAAGACAGGGTCAATAATTCCAAGGGCACTCGACAGCTCCACCAATGTCACTAAGAATTGAACTGAATCTTGTTCAATATGAGGAAATCGCCAAGAACAGAATCAGATGCACAACAAAACGAGTATTTCAAAAGGACAGTTTGTGCGGAGACCTTCAGCGGCAGGACAGGTCAGAATAACACGCTCACGGCCGGTGCTACAGCTGTCTCCACTCTTCCTGTATGTATGTGCATCAGCGGAAGATGTTTCTGAGTGGGAGGGAGGGAAACAGGGAAGGAGTGTGTCTCTTGTGTACCTGCTGTGTACCAGGCCCTTCACATGCATCGAGAAGCCCACAGAGCCAATGCCATTATTTTACTACTGTTTCTTTCCAGATTAAGAAACTGTCTGGGACCTGCGAAGTTGAGAGTTCCTGTCCTAGGGCTGGAGAGACGGCTCTGTGATTAAGAGCCCTGGCTGCTCTTCTGGGATGCATGGCAGCAAACAACCATCTATAGTGGAATCTGATTCTCTCTTCTTATGTGCATGAGGACAGAGCACTCATACATAAAATAAGTAAACCTTTAAAAAGATTCCTGAGAACAATATTAAAAAAAGTTATTTCCCTAAATTATCAGGGGCAATGGTGGTTCCTCATCTACTGAGAAGAACATTCCAAACCCCAGTGGATGCCTGGAATCAAAGCTAACACCAGCCCCTTATGAACGGTTTGCTCGTCTATATATGTAAATTCACTAATTGAGCACAGCAAGAGATTAACAACAATAACAGTAAAATACGCTGCAATGAAAGTTACTTAAAATTTGTGATTGCTTATTTATGGAATTTTCTACTTGCTATATCTGGAGCACATCTGACTGAAGGTAACTGAAACCATGAGGGAGGAGCTACTGTATGTGATATTTTCTAATTCACAGTATACAAATGAGCATCCAATCTTTGAAGTGATATAGGAAGTTGGAGTATTGATAGTGCTCCTATTACGTAGATGAGGAAATTGTTCCCTGAGAATGTCACTGGCTCAAGGTCATGCCAGGTGAGTTGAAACAGGGGGAAAGCTAAAAATTTCTCGTTCCAAGTGTCATGTGTTTTCCCATAAGTCAGTTTCCTGGGGCAAACTGTTAAAAGCTGGTCTTTGCTCAAGCAAGGGCAGTATTAGCTTGGCCATAAAATATTCCTTCTCTTGAACCATTCCCCAGCCTGATGCTTGGTAATGACTGTTTTCTCCCTCATTGTCTTTTAGCACAAAGACTCCAAAGGAAAATGAGACATAGGGGTTTCTGACTGCGGGTGGAAAGGAAAATCCTTAATGGAGCCCAGCCCCTTCCTATTGAACAGCAGGGTGTGTGTGGTCTGCCATTCAGGGTTTGAGAAGCTATTTAATCTCCTAGGTCCATACTTACTCAGGTTTCTAGATAAAATGAGCCTGAGGCCCTTTAGGACAATAATGACTCTCTGAATAGAAGTAATGAGGAAAGCCCATTAACTCTTTCAGGCCATTAGGCTATCATTTAGTAAATTACTACTTTCCTCTAAATGGTTCCTAGTGGGTATGGAGGGTGAAAATATCCCAATTTGCCACTTCCATCTCTCAGCTGCGTCTTCCAATTATGATAGAATCCTAGAAGCTGTTTAATAACTGCTCTATCTTGAATCACTGCACACACACATGAAACGTGTGGAGTGACACCCGTATGTGAGCCACACGGGAGGAGCTGTGAGAAGTGGTCAGGGTGCCCCTGCGTTAGCAGGCTGAAATAATGGTTGTGTACAATAAAGAACCTTTTCCAGCTGGGGTGGGCAGAAAGGAGTAGATGCTGCCAGAAGCCCTGGGCCAGGAGTCCTTTTCTTCCTCATAGCAGGGAAGAAAGGTTTTGGTCTGAGACGTCAGCATCTCTGCCATGTGTATTCCATGGGAGATGCTTCTGAAGGGCAGAGTGTTCCCTGAAGACTGGCTTCACCCTGTCACTCCGAGTGCACTGAACTGAGAACAATCCTCCTCCATGGCGGGGAGATAGAAGCGCCAGCCCTCCCCTTTGCGCTTGTAAATCTGCGGCTACTAAGTAAAAGCCCTATAAACTTGCTAGGGACCAATATTATTACATAATGATGGCGATAACAGTAATACTTCGCATTTATGCAGCATTAGAAGATATGGAAGCACTCATTGGCTATTTTTTGAATTTGCTTTATTTTTTCTCCAACTTTATTGAAATATAATTGGCAAATAAAACTTGTCGAGGTGGATGTTGTGAAATGACTGCCATAAACAAACAAATCCATCCTCCTGCCTAGTTTTTTTCCTCTTTCTTCCTCTGTATATATTGAGACTATTCATGACACAGTGAGTTTCAAGCACATCATACACTATTATTAATGAGTTATTATGCTGTATGTTGTCTCCAAATGTGCTCGGCAGTTTTCTTTTTTGAGCGGGGGTTGTATGTGCACAGCCCATGTACACGCCTGTGTGCAGGCACACACGCCTGTGTGTGCCTGTGAAGGACAGAGGGGGATACCAGGACTTCTCTATCACTCTCCAATTTAGTTTTTTAATTAGTTTATGCATTTATTTGTTCACTTTATATCACAGTCATAGCCCCGTCCCTCCTCCCCTTCCAGTCCCACCCTCCTTCCTTCACCCCTCCCCTATTTCTCAGGAAAGGAGATCCCTCCCTGCCTACCCACTCCTCCAACTTAGTTTTGACACAAGGTCTCTGGATGAACTAGATGCTCTCTGTTCAGATGGCTGCCATCAAGCTCCTGGTATCCACCGGTCTCCAACCCCGTATGTGGTTGCAGGCATATGCAGCAATGCCTGGCTTTTTTTTTTTTTTTTTTTAATGTGGGTTCTGGGGATTTGAACTCAGGTCTTCTTGATTTACAGCAAGTGTTCTTACCCACTGAGCCATTTCCTGGCCCTCTCATTCATCTTATACCATCAAGTCTGTACTCTTAGAGCAATGTCTTACTTGTGTGCCCATTGTTGATCAGGCTAGCTTTGTGGCGGTGTTCCAGAGTTATCTTAGAGCGCCCATGATGGCTGGTCTTGATTTTCAGTGTTATGGCATTGAGAAGACACTGCTCCGGGCACTGTTGTGAGAGTGTTTCCAGAGGTTAAGTGGGGCTGGCCGGGAGGCGCATTCCCAGAGTTGTCTGTTATTCCTGCAGTCCTCCTTGGCTGCCATTAGATTCCAGCTTCTTTGGCAGTTCTTTAGGGACCTTTCAGACTTTCAGCACCAGCTTGGGATCACTGAAGCACTCCCAATGGGTTCTGTCTTTTCAGTGAGCAGACAGCGATTGTTGCACTCCCTAAGCCCTGTCGTGTAAGCATATCCAATAAATACCCTTTTGTATTATATACACACTCACTTGGTTCTGTTCCTTTGGAGAACCTGCCTAACTCAGGGCCTAGTGTTTAGATTAACGCTCTACAGTCACGGTTCATTTATTCTGAATAATTTCGACTTTGACTTTCTGTCTTCTAAGTGAAGTCTGATGGGATGTGGGGTGCCCGGAATCTCAATGCCTGTGTGGTCTTGGCACGAGGTTCCAGTTGCCTGTTTCTCAGCTTGTACTCCATGCATGGACTCTTCTCCCTGGCTTGTCTCAGAACCATCGCTACTTCTTGTCCAGGCATCATTTAGTTGGCATTAACAGGAGTTGGGGAGGAACTGGCCGACGTTCAGTCCTTTGACTGTTTCTTTCCTTGGTGTTGGTACATAGTCTTTACATAGAGGGATCCCCACCTTGTGGCTTCTTGGGGTAAGCAGGGTAGTGGCTATCCTCGCCCATAATTTCAGTATCTGGGTTTGCTTAGTTGGCAACTTGGTATAGTCCTCTTACCCATTCTTGATCCAGGTACCATGCACACCCAGTCTAGAGATTACAGTCTTCATAGGTCATCATTTATCTACAGTAGGTCAGAGAGACAGGGTTGTGGGAAGGGGACACTGGCTCTCCTGGCCTTGACCTATGTTTTCACTGAACCTTGCAAACTATATAGCTGGCGCTATGGTTGAAATTCATTATATTGTCTGTGTGAAACAGACAGGACCAGGATGCCACTCATAGTATGTTTATTTCTGTTATTATCCCTTCTGGAGGAAGCTGCCATTGCCTTCTATGTGACTTCTGCTAGGACCAGCCCTTAACAATCCATCCTCTAATATAATTGTTATAACAAATATTCAAGGCAGGGCTTATACACTGAGATGATTCCCTAACTGCTCTGCCTCTTTGTTCCCCCATTTATAAAACTGGCATAGTAATGCATACTCATGAAGACAGGGTGAGAATGAAATGTGATGATGTGTGAGAGTTTTGCCTGTCTGTATCGTTCCATCACTATTTGTTTGGAAGAAATATCTTGGTGCCCTGTTTGAAGGGTGGAGTGAGAGCTCATGGTGATGCAGAGGACTGCTTAGCTTTGTGCACATCTGATGTAAGGTTTGGATTGTTTCACGACAAAGGAAGCATCAGTGAAGGCAAGGGGGAAAGATCGTAATGACAGTGTGGTCTTTTGTGAATGTAAGTAATGAGTGGAGCTTTAAATGAATTGTTTGCATGGAGTCTATGCCGAACATTCACACCCAGCCACCCTCACAAAACCTTCACAAAGGCAAAGAAGCCGACTGCTGCTCCTGTGTGTGATTAGATTACCACAGGGGAAGGAGGTCGGTGTCTCAGAGAGATGCTGAGATTCACATTCATGTTGGCACAAATGGAAACAGACAGCATGTGCTGGAAGATGAGTGCAGAGCTGATGCTGAGTTACAACCTTGCCCCTGGACCAGTTCCTCTTAGTGCTCTCTGCATTTAGGGTGGGGGTGGACCTTAACAGAAACTCCATGTGTTCTGCCTCGTTTATATTCTTTTCCAAGCCCCTCCATCAGGCTTAGTGCAGAGCAGACACCTAAATGTTAGTGCTGATCGATCTCAGCAGTGCATACTAATGGAAAGAAACTGACACAGCTTTGTGCAATCATTTCAATGACCCTGTGATACAGGGATTGGTCTCTTCCACTTACCCAGGAGCTCTAGGAAGTTCAAACAGGCTACGATGCTTGGTTGGTATCTACTAAAATAGATAAATAATAACAAAATACCCATGTTCAATATAGGCTGCTTTGCTGGTCATATAGCCTCCTTTAGCACAGTTTTTGGAGTTTTAACATTACCCATATATGTGTGTCTTAAAATGCCACCAAGATAAGAAAGGTAAGCCAAAGTGACCATAAGCATTTCTCCAGAATGAAGAGTAGATAAATGGAAGAAGAGCAAAAACCGAAGCAAAGACACATAGCCCAACTCAGTCACTGCTTAGACCACTGTAGAATTACATTAGCATTAGTCGCTGGACTGCAATGGCACCAAAAAGGGAAAGTGTGCCAGGTAGTTGCAACCCATTGTTCAAGAGAAAGTTGCCTCCGATGTGCCTGAAAGCATGGTTCTTTCTTCAGCCAAGTCAAGTTCAAAGGAGCACATGAATAATTGGCTGCAGCTACCCTTTCAGCAAGTGCCAGCTCTCTCTGTTCATGTTGATACATCTCCAAACCTCAGGGAGCCGAGAATCAGCTGCCAGCAGCCAATGGGCTTGCGAGCATTCATAACCAGACCAGGTGCTGATCCATCAAACTAATTAGCAGCCTGTGGGCCCCAGTTAGCTGGAAAGGTAGAGGCTTTTTAACTCTTTTCCTGACAGGCTCTGTGTGTTCTGAACAAAGTTCGGTCAGTGGACCCCACAGAGAAGAAAGGACAGAGGATTCGAAAGGAGGGAGGCTAAAGGAAATACATGTTTTCATTAAGTGTGATTCACAAAAAGAGACACATGTATGCATACATAACAGATGATATTTCTTCATTTACTTAGAACACCACCATTACCATAGAAGGAGCAGTCAGTAACTGTTTATTTGCATTGATAACAATATAGTGATTTTAAACAAAATTTTTAAAAAAAGAGAGAGAAAGAAAATGGGACAGAATTGCACTGGAGCAAGATATATAGTCCATTGGCACCTAAAATGTATTCAGTCATCGGGTTCCCCAAAGAGGAGAGGCAACAGAATCAGCTTCCACTGCAAACAGAGAGGACGTGTTGAGAGTTCAGAAAATGGAAGACTGACTCTAGCCAGGAGAGAAGGGGATGGGCAAAGTGTCATTGCAAATTGCCCAGACTTATAAGCCAGTGTGTAGATCAGCATAGAATAAGCGTGTTTTAGTGACTCCGTAGGAATGTTGTAAATAGCACATTAAGAATTAGTTTTATTGTGATGAGAAAACGGCAAGACAGAACTAACAGTCAAGCCAGCATGGCTCCAAATGTCTTCACTGATACAGGGGAAACATTCCACAGCCAATTTGTTCAATATTTATGACTTTAGTGAGGTTTTGTTTATTATAGATCCAGTAATCTCCAATGGAACTGTTCCAGCCCGTGATCCAGAGATATGAGGAAATGAAGTGTCCCAGTGCTGGAGGTAGCCAAGCAGGAACATCTGAGAAAATGGAAGGCGAGACGCTGGCAGAGCCTTCAGACAGCGTTAACATTTGCAGAGATGTCTGCATGGGCTCTGAGTCAACATATGGAGAACCAAGGAAGGGATTCAAAGGAAGCGGGGTTTCAGTGGCTCCCCTAACACCACCATCTGGAGATGAATTCTGCGATAGATTTTTTTTTCCCAAAAAACTGTGACATCTTATTGATGAACTTTGTATTAATGACAAGATGCTAGCCAATGCTCTCTTGAACTACTTACTCTTCAACTGTTGCTTGATTTTGGGGCTAAAAATGTGTTTATGCTTTGATTGGGAACAAATGTCATTGTATTTGTAGAATTGAAGAACAAAGGTGATAAGACTGAGATGTTTTCAGCATCTTCAGGGACCTAACGAAAACATCATATAACTGGAGGAGGTTAGGATATACTGGTAGCAATGTCAATTCTATGTCAGGAAAATGAATATACATGCTGAGATTACCAGCACAAATCTTTCCCCAAATATTTACTAAGTTAAACCTTATTGAGTGGCTCCCTAGGGAGAGCAGGGCTATGAGCTGGATTACTTTTGCTGTAAGAAATTAATGCGGTACCTTGACTGTAATCAATTTAGAGACTGTGATCTTTTAAATGGACTATGGCAGGTGATTCAGGGTCAATATTCTATTGGATTCATGCCAAATGGTGATTCTACCTAATACTTCCTGCAGCACTGTGTATGGAAGGAGCCGAGGCACAAGTCTGTTCTGTGGCCACCACGTATCCTGGTTGTCCTGCTCTACCAACTCAGCATCTCCACGTCTCCTCATCCCTGCAAACAGTCTGTCCGTAGGTTAGCCTGAGCCAACCCTGAGAGTGCTTCTTTAGTACCTCATTTATTATTAGCCAGGGAAGGGATAACAACATGGCCTGTCCTGCTCTGATCTGCCTCAACTCAGAGATTTCATCAGTCATACCTATTGCTCTCCCTCCAGGGATGCCTTAACTTGGCGTCTTGCCTATGGGACTCAGATAACTGCTCTTCCTGTTACCCTCTCCTGAAAGTGTTTCCTGACAACTCACTCAAACGCTGCACCTGTTTGGTACCAGGTAAATGTTCTATTGGCTGCATCCACTTCTCACTAGAGTGCTGGGAGGTCGGGCCTGCTGTGGTGTCTATTTTAGAAATAGAGGCATTTGAAGATGGGGTAGTGAGAAACTTATTTATGGCCACGGATAAGTAGCAGAGCTGGGGCAGCCTGGCTCCAGCACGTCTGCTCTCCACTTCTGTGAGCACAGAGAGCCTAGAGCACACCACAGTGGCCGGGAGCTAAGACCAGCAGAGAACAGGCTACCGCCCCCGACCCACAGTCTCACTGTAACCTTTCTTTTTGTGCTCTCTAACTTGAACCCAGTCCCATAGCACCACGCCCCAGATTAGGGTGTGTGTGTATCCTTCACTGTCCACACCACACATCCCCACACTAGTCAGAACACACGCTCTCTTGTCTGTCTGCTGTTCAGGCTCTGAACTCTCGTGTGGTCATAAATAGCCTTATCTGTTAGTATGCATAGCAGTGTCTGGCCATGGAGCCACTGTTTAACAAATATTTGTCTGGACAATAGATGGATGGATCCTGTATAGTGGCTGCATTTTCATTCCGTGTCTCTGGCTTCTTGCTTTTGGAGATTCATTTTATTTTAATCTATGTGCATGTGCAAATCTGTGTGTGGGTGTGTGAGTGCCCTCAGAGGCCAGAAGAGGGTATTGGGTCCCCTGGAGCGGGCACTGCAGGCTGTTGTGTGAGCTCCTAGCCCTCTGCAAGAGCTGCAAGAGCGGCTGCCCTTAACAGCTGAGCCATCTCTCAAGCCCTATGGCTTCCAACTGCTACAAGTAAATTAGGAACAAAAGGTCCATCAGAAATCTCCAGGGAATCCCAACAAATGCTTAGCTCCAGTTCAGAAAGAAGCGGAACTCTTTCTATTTCAGTGGGTCAACAGGAAATGACCTGAAATTCATTTCTCCTCGTGGCTCAGATCTGTAGATGCTCAGGCTGGAAGTATCCTTGGATATCACTTAGTCTGGGTATTGCAAACTGGTGGCCTTAGAGACATTTTTTTCCACACACTATTTTGTTTATATTTTTAAACTTAGGACCCCTAGGTGGGGAATGCTTTTATTTCTCCACATTCCATATCATATCCTGTCTTAAGCACCATTTCACTCATTGGTATCATCTCAAGGCATTTGGTATGAAATGTCTGATTTAGTACAGCCCACACTTTTCCTACTGTACAGCAAAGCTTCAGAGTCTGTGCTGAGGGGACCTCCACTTTCTTCACTAACTTATTCCTCTTAGATACTCATCTCATTTTCATATATGGCAAGATGGCCAGTTATTTTTCCTGAATCTAGTTCTTAGTTTGACTTAAATCCCAGGGCTCAGGAACATACTCTGTAGGTTTTTGAAGTAGACATGTGCCCATAGTCCAATAAAATCAGAGTACTTAGATAAAGATACATGTGTAGAGGAAAAATGGCATGAAGGAACACAAGATGAAGGCAATCATCTACAAGCGAGGAGAAAGGCCCAGAGCACCAATCCCATGGCTGCCTTGGTTTGAGGCCTCTACCTTCTGAAACTGGGAGGGTACCTTTGGATTGTCTGTGGCACTTTGTTTTGACAGCCCTAGCAAATTAACATAGTGCTTAGAAATAGTCTTAAGAAAAATGTATGGATGAATAAGTGAGGATTAATTTTTCTGATGAACCCTAGTAAAGGTGAGAAGCTTGCCAGGAACACACAGAGGTGAGATATCAGAGCCAAGCCTCAAATCCTGCTTCTCTCCCTCCCTCTCCACCTGGCTCTCGGCTACCACAGCACACAGCAATGCCCAAGAGGCTTGCATGCGCAAGGGTCCCTGGAGGCTCTGCCTTCCTGCTGAATACCCCCACACAGTCACACCGCCCTGACATTACTCATGCATGTTTGCTGATGTTCCGATCTTCTCTCAGAGGAAAGCCCTGTGTAAGACTCTCTTGTTATTCTGGAAGTAATGGAAGTTGTAGTCATGATATATAGGAGGAAAAGTGATTCATTGCTGAGCCATCGAGCCATGGGGAGCAATCTAAGGCTTAAAGCAGACAATCAGCTAAGATAAGTCATGATGACATCACAGTGGAATAGACGAATGCTCCAGTGGGCTGACCCAAAAGAACAGCACAATTAAACCAGCTCACTGCTGAGCAACTTCTGCATCTGTGAGGGGCTGCACCCCTCTTGATAGCCCTCTTGAGAGATGATGAAGGGGGTGGCAGGAAGCAGCAGTCCACCAGCCTGCTCCATGCAAAAAGATGCGTTTCCAAATTGCGACCTCGTCAGTGAACGTTATTTACAAAGACATATTCTAGAAGGGGTCACACATCTTCAGATGCCCACGATAGGTCAAGCATAGAGTTTTCACTTCAGAATGAAATTACAGAGCAACGGTAGGCATGAGAGACTAAAAGCCACCATGGCTAAAACTCAAAATACTTAAAAAATATGACAGCAGGGGCCATCAAATGAAGGATTAGCAAGGCATGTACATAGATGGGGTGAAACTCTCTTGGTTTGAGTCCTAGAGATGCCCCTCACTCCCTGACTCTTGATTTCAGATTCTTTGTTAGAGAGCAATATACCCCCTTCATTCCAGTGTTAAAGGCTCAATAAATGCTTGTGACCACGGTTCTCAATGATAATATGTATACTTATATGCCATTATTACATAAGTATCGGCAGCTGCTAAATTACTCAGCCCTTACAACAACTATCTTAACTACTGTTGCTATCATTTTACTAAATAAATAAATAAATAAATACTAAGCAAACTAATGGAGAGGTTAAAGCAATTTTTTCCATGTCACACAGCTAACAAGGGCTAGCTTAGGACATAAGAAGATCCGGGTGGTCTGGATAGCAAGGGTTCAGTTCCCTCTCCGTTCTAGAGCATATGATTCCCCACCCCCTCCCAGCCCCTCCAAGCCAGAGAGCTAGCATCCCTGCAGGCCCGATGCTTCTGCCTCACAGTTTTAGTTAAAGGATGGAGGAGATGAGGTCACTGGTGCTCAACGGCTGAGTGCTTTCAATTTCGGTTTAGGTGTCGCCTGCATGAAGAGAGAAGGAAAGACTAATAGAAAAGGTGACATTACCAGTTCAGAAGGCTTGCTTCTCATTTGTTCTCTTAATTAACACCTAACAATTGTGTGCATTTATGGAGCACAGTGCGGCATTTCAATGCTTGTATAAACAGCAGACTAACCAGGATCACTGGGACCTACATCTCCTTATCTTCTCTTCGAGTTTTCAGCCTTCAAGTGCCTCTCTTCTGCTTCTTCATCCCACACAGTCACCCCATGCTAAGAAACACCAGAACTTCTTCCTCCCATCGCATTGTGGCTTTAAAGCAATTCAGTATCAGCTGAGGCCATCTAAGCACTGAATGGAGAGTAGTTTATCCCAGTTAATGAATCTCATGATTTCAAAGATGCCTTCCTGCTTTCAGAGTAGCAATGAGTTCTTGTCTGCTGATCACTTAGTGAAGGAAATACTGCACAAATGAAGAAGGGATGGGACTTGGGATGAAGGCAAAAAGTAACGTTTGTTGAACAGACCCACTCTAGGGGTCTGGCCTTCACTCTTTCCTTTAATTCTTACAGAAACCCAATCACTCAACAAACACTTTCTGACCAGGTGTGGTGACACATTCCTATAATTCTAGCACCCCGGGGAGCTGGGACAGTAGGATCTCAAAGAATTCCAGGCCAACCTGGATACTCAGTGAATTCCAGGTCAGTCTGTGCAACAAAGTGAAGTATTTGTTTCAAAGGCAAGCTGACTCTGAGGGTCCAGGTCCCATAAGAGATATTGGGGTATGAAATGAAATATATCATGGTTCCTGAACCTCTAAGGGAGCAAAGCAAAGTGAAGCAATAAAGAAAAGCAGAGATGCACTCTGGGGCCAATGTGGTATTTTGCTGTTAGAATGCACAGATACGAACTGTGCTGTAACTGCCTGGTCTGCTGCTCCCGACACAGGACTGTTTCCTGCCCGGGCAGCTGTGCTCTAGGCTGGGCAACACCACCACTGCTCCTTCATGGGAGTCCCCGACAGAGTGCCTTCACAGACCTGGTTCTGACTCGGCTACAGGGGTGAGTCTTCCTCTTCTGTGTTTACATTTAGGAAGAATGAAAAGTGGGCACTTGATTCTGAAGGTAGAAACGGAGAAGGTGATCAAGAAAGAGAGATGCAGCAGAAGGGAGGAGGTTAAGGGGAACACGCACAGGGCAAGTCAGCAGGAGCTACGAACTGACAATCTATAAGCACAGAAGACACTTATGAGCCCACAAGGAATCTAGTTGGCACAAGCAAGACAATTGTGTGGAATGAGAGAGTGTACTTGATGTACCATAGACTGCTTAAACATGTCTCCTTGATGTTAGCTCATTCTGATTTTTCTCTGAATTAAAATGAATACCATGATGAATATCCTTATATGCCAATATTTGTGGCATTTCTGATTACTTTCTCAGTGTAGCCTTGGGTTATTTGGTGTTCCCACCTTAAGCTTCTTGAGAAAATATGTGTCTCTATTTCCTTGTAGGGAGTGTTGTTTTCCACTCCTTTCAGTATGATGCAAGAATCTGTTTTAGCTCAATGTAACAGTACCAAGTCTTGGTCCATTTAAAAGGGAGAGTACAGGCTATCGATTTAATTGCCTGCATATTTCTTATATGTTGTGGGACACCTGTGTTTCTCCTGTGAATAGAGTACATATTTTTTTTTGTCCAGTTGTCCTTTGGGTTCCTTACACACTTCTCACTGATTTATAACAACTACCACATAACCAGAGCAATGCTCACTGACATAGTTTGCCAACATTCCTGCACAGTGTGTCATTTGCCTTTGGAATTTTATTTGGAGACTGAAGTTATATTTCCAATATACTGATTTTTCTCCTTTGTGTTTTACTTTCAGAGTATTTTCTTTATCCTCAGAAACTGTGTTCTTTGTATATCAGAAAAAAAATTTTGGTTTGCACCCTCTCAAACTTATTTCAATAAATTTAAAAAGTTTTTGCATTGAATTCTTCTAGTCACTCAAAATGTATTATGATGTATTTTAATCTTTAGGAAGGAAGGTTTTGTACAAAATAAAAAGTAGGATTATGTGATCCTATTCCAGAAATATCTAATCTATGTACAAGCTTGTTCCCTGCAGAATCAGCCACTAGCGACTTCCAGTAGCTACAGCAGAGAGCTGGGCACACAGAGACCCATTGGAGCACATAAGGAGGGTGTGCGGACGCTCATGGGTGGGTGCCATCGTCTGTGTGCTCTGAACAGAACATGCTCTTACTAAATGGAAATTATCGTCTGCTGAATAATTCAATTGACTTAAGCTTTTACCCGAAATCAGAACCCCTCAGTTCCTAGCTGGATCTGGCTGGCTTACAATGGGACTGCTTACCCAGACTGCTCCTCCCTGACCCTGACATCCACTTCCCAATCACCTGCTTTTTCAAAACTGACTTTAAAAAGAGACATCTTTAAAAAGAGAACATTTTGTCATTGGGAGAATTTCTTTTCTGTTCTACTTTATACTCATTGAAAAGCCAGGAAAACGTCAACTTTTTATTTTTGTATGGTCTCTTTCAAAGTGCATTGGTTGAGTGAAAGCTGTATGGCTGGTGAATTACATAGTTAAGACAGGTGTAATTGTGAATGTAGACAATGCAACAAGTACCGTAGGAGCCTAGAAGGCAGGGGCACCTCACACTCTAGAGAAAGACTACACTCTAGTCTTCCATTTCAGCAATTTGAGGGACTGGGGGCACCCCACTAGCCCAGTCACCTGAAGCTGCTGACATATTTACTTGTGACCAAGTCCCCAAAGCATCCTTTAAATAGAAACATCTTAACAGCTCTGGAAGCCAGGGGCCCGCAATGAAAATACGATGGGAAGTTTAGATAGAAAAATCTGTTCCCTGACCCTTTCCCTAGTTTTTGGTGTGTTTTTTTTTTTTTTTTTTTTTTTTTTTTGTTTTTGGCTCTTATTCCCTGACTCCTGTCTTTGTTTCTGTCTCTCTGTCTCTCTATCTCTCTGTCTCTGTGTGTGTATATAGGTACACATATGTATGTGTGTATGTTTATGTGTATATCTGTATCTGTATGTAAGTATATCTGTCTGTGCATATGTACATATATGTGTATGTATATAAATGTATGTATATGCATGTGAAGAAATCTTCTTTTCCTAACAAGGAACTTATCATATCCAAGCCAAGCCCAACTAATGACTTTGTTTTAATCTGAGTATTTCTGTAAAGATGCCCTATCTCTAAATAACATCACTGCTGAAACACTGGGGTTCGGTATAGAAAATATAAATTTAGGAGAGGACACAGCTGAACCCCAAACATAGCTCTGCAGTAATTAATTACCAAGTCAGTTGCTCTGACATGGTGGACAGAACATAGATATCTGTGGACACACTGTTTTCAGCCTGGCTCTTAATAGATCTTATGAGATAACAGTGGGAAGCTTCCCAAGGTCTGTGCAGTGATTTGAATAAAATGGCCCCTATAGACCCATAGGAAGTGGCACTATTAGGAGGTGTGGCCTTTTTGGAGTAGGTGTGTCACTGGGGGTGGGCTTTGAGATCTCAGATGCTCAAGCCAGGCTCATTGTTACTCCCTCCTCCTACCTGCAAATCTAGATGTAGAACTCTTAGCTTCTTCTCTGGTGCCATGTCTGCCTGGGTGCTCCCATGTTTCTTTGCCATGATGATAATGGATTAAACCCTGTAAGCAAGCACTGATTAAATGTTTTCCTTTGTAAGAGTTGCCATAGTCATGGTGTCTTCATAGCAATAAAACCCTAATTAAGACGGTCTGCTTCTCTAACTGCAAAAAGGGGATTGGCAGTCGTGGGAAGGAATTACCCATCTACTCCACAAATGACTGCTCTCCTAGGGTCAGCTATATGTGAAGTGCCTAGCGTGTGCTTCTTTTTCTGTACCTGAACATGCTTACAGCATTAGAATATTCAGGAATATTAAAATACCACCAACCTAAGTATTACTAAATGAAACAAAACTATAACGACAGTTTTACTTAAATGCCTTACTGCTCCCGTGTTTATCATACAAACATCAAGCTTTATATGTTTTGGAGCTATGTCAGAATTGGGACCATATTCAGTTTGTTGTAGAGAGATACAGGCTGAGACTCTTGTTATACTTTACTACTTACTGACTCTTCAAACGTAAAATGTCTTTAAAAGTAGCTCAGACATGTAACATAATCAAAATGGAGTAGAGTCAATGTATCTATCCATGTTTTCCCCTAGTCTAAATGCAGCTGAAACTATAATCTATTTATGCCACTTACGTTTACTCTTTGGAATATGTGATCCAATTTAAAACCAACAAAAAGTTATGTATCATTGTATTATTTCTGTTCACTAAATTTGATGTTTTATTTACTAGGCCACATTCCCTGCAATACTGCAAGAAAATGAAATATCTCACTTCATTCTCCTTGATAGACTGGGGATATGCCAGAGAGAAAACTTCTTTAGATGCCTCTCAAAACTCTTGCCAGGAACGTGCCTTTCCTAAAATCAGGGAATCGTGACCTCCCTGGAAGGTACTTCTTGGAACAATTTCTAAGGTGGTTGGTTAAAATAATATCGTTAACTTTCACAGAAGAGCATTCATTTCTAAAGCAACCCCACACAGATCTTCACACTTCCTGCTCTGGATGGGAGCTATGGAAATCCCTTCTCAGTTCACATATTCTGATACTATGCCAAGAAGGATCTGCAGAAACCCAGCGCTCACTGGGATGCAGTCTGAAAGCCACTATGTTTAGGGCTTGTGCTGGAGAGAAAGTAAAGGCCCTTTGCCCTGCAGGCCTCCACAGCCTAGCACAGTGGAAAGTAAGAATGGGCAGGGGCAGGGGGTGGGGTGGGGAGTGTCTCTTAAAGAAGAGAAAGGGAAGCACATTGGTACATATAGCCTGTGACTCATCTGCAGTTTCCAGCAATGATTCTGGTGACTGCATACAGGGTTTTTTTCCATTAGGGAGGGAGGCGTTAGTTTGAGAAGCTGCCTACAGCTCACCTGCCATTTTGTTACTGGCGATAGGTACTGTGCCGTGAGGTGCCTGCTCTTATATGGCAACCTGACTCTGCATCTGTGCCCTGTTTCCAGATTTGCTCAGCTTTCTGTCTCTAGTGGGAACTCACTGAGGATGGGGGCTTATAACTTTTTCATTCTTATATCTCCCCAGGCTTAACCCAGTAGCTTCCTAGCAGGATCAACGCCTTTATACTATTGTCTGAAAGGCCACTAGAGTCTGTAGAACACTTACTGTCTGAGCAGCTCCACGTTTGCATGCAATTCAACCTTCACATAATCCAGTGAACGCAGTCGGCTCAATTACCAGCCTCTCTTTTCACAGAAAAGAAAATGGGCACAGAGAGGTGGAGTAGCTCACCCAGGCCATTGAGAAGCTGAAGGCCTAGGTTTCAAATCCAAGAAGCTTGTCTTCATTCTATAGTCTATGACGTTTGATGCTTTTGGAAGATATTCGCCCCACCCCCTGTGCCAGGCCCTGTTCTGGGCACCGTAGATAGTTGCTTATTAGAGCAAGTGCTTTTCCCCGCAGGGTTTATATAACACGGTGCTCTCCCAATAGTGCAGTGCAAGTAGGTGTTAAATGTGTGAATTGAGAGATTGTATTTCTGCTTTTACTCCCATTTTCAGGTGAGGTGGCAGAGTCTTGGGGATTCAAGGGACTGTCCTAAGGTGACATAGCTCACCTGTAGCAGAGGTAGGGCTTGGCTCAAATTCAGTCTTGTCATCTTTGAGCTGCTTCTTTTTAGTCAATTTATCTAAACTACTTAAGGCTATCCACGTCAGTGGGAGGGATCCGTATTCTGAAGATCTTCAGAAATACAGATTTCAGGGCGAGTGCTTGGCCCCTAACCAAATGTTTGTGCACACTTTTTTTTTTCTTCACGTTTAACACTCTGTGGTCCAAAGGTTTTGATATATGTGGTAACTTGGTCCAAGCGCTACAAGTTCAGTGAGAGTTGCGCAGTGCCTCATGTGGAGATGTAGTCTGTTACAGGAAGCCTGTGTATGCCTCCTCTTTAGCATCCCTCCAAGCTTCACATCTTGCAGAACAGAGGGCTAACAGCACTCTGTCCATTCAGAATGTTTGAAGGAAACCAGTCAGATATATTTCAGGCTTGGCATCTGCTTCTGGGTAGAGGCCTGCTAGCTACTGGCTGAGGGTGAATGGGAGGGATGTACCTACTCCACAAGCCGGTTGGAGCGGTAAGTGCACAGCACTCAAAGAGTTCCACCTACCTCCTCACCAGTTACTGCCGGACACAGCTGGCTGACTGACAGTGCCCTCTCCTGAGATGTAGGGTTCCATCCACTGATCTCGACGCACAGCTTTAAAGCTGAGAATTTGATGTTTTACTAAATGCTAAGTCTATTAGGTTTCGTGAGAATTAGAAAACAATCTGATAAAAGTCACTGAGAGAAACAAATTAATGCAAACTGCAGTTTTCAAACAAGAGCCAAGACTCGGCAGTGTCAGGGACAGAAAAATAATGCCTAGATTTCTGTTGGAAGTATTTCTTTCTTATCTTCTTGTCATCTTTTCTTTCTTCTTTCCTTTTGATAGTCCCTTCCCCTACCTTTCCTTCTTCCTCTTCATATTTTTCATGCAGTCAATAGACATTCAGAGAGCGTTTGCCACACATCACAGCACATACCTTATGACAAACACACACCACAAAAGCTGTGATAATAAGATGCAATTACTCTCAGTAAACTCACAATCTAAGAGAATTGCCAAGTTCCTTGAAGGCCCCCTGTGTAGGTTAACATTGATTAACGGGATCTAGGATCACCTAGAGGGGCTAAGTCTGGAAGGGATTATCTATATTAGGTTAGTCTCTGGGTATGTCGGTAAAGGCTTATCTAGATTAAGTAAATTAAGGTGGGAAGACCCACCATAATTTCAGGTAGCACCATACCACAGGCTGAAATCCAGGCATAAATCAAAAGGCAAGCGAGATGGGCGTGAGCATTCATTGCTTTCTGCCTGCAGAAGGCAGGTACAATGGATCATTTGCCTCATACTTTGTTACCATACTTTCCGCACCACAGAGACTTCCAAAGTAACTGTGAGCCAGAATACAGCCTTGCTTCCTTAGGTTGCTTTAGCCAGACACTTTGTTTCAGCAGTGAGGAAAGTATCCAAAGCCCATATTATAAAGTCCCTATGATATTTGGGTCAAAGGGCTCATCTCTCAGATGTGTGTGTGTGTGTGTGTTTATGTGCATTGCACCATCCCTCTCTTTTGTCACTCCTTTTCCATCTGGAATTCATCTTAATGGTCGAAGTGTTACAGGACTCAATGGAGCAGTTCAGTATGCTTTCTGTTGGGGCAGCAATTGCAATGTTCTAACCAGGCTTTAAAGAAAATGCTAGACCCTTTGGAGGGCATTTGGTTATGTAAGGAGCACCACCCACCCGCCTGCTTGTCTCTGCATAAAGGGTAGAGGGGATGGAGAATGAGCTAAAGGGCCCTAGACTGACCCTGCTGGGATCTGCCTGCCTACTTTGATTATAATACACATGTTCTCTGAGGAAATCATTTGAAAGGAAGTGATTATAAATGAAGACAAAAATCCATATCTAAAGATGGCAACTATTAACATGAAGAGATTAACTTGAAGAGATCCGGGGCATGAAGAAAAGAACCCACTCTCCAGATTGTTTCAAGTCTTAAATTTTAATAAACTACACAGTTGTCACTAACTTTTTATAGCATTCAAAACAGATCTTAAAGGAAAACACATGTACAGAACAGAAGTATCTTCTCCCTATCACCTCAAGCAATGCGAGGGCTGTCTGCTCTTACAATTTCCATTACTTCACAACAGCAACACGGAAACTATGATTGAGTTAGCCTCCCATGCATTCCGGAGCAGGCTGCTATTACTTGGTGCTCCCGTCTCACCCTCAAGTGGCAGTTCTGCTTCAGAATGATATTTTTCATTATTTAGAGTTTTCTGTAATTTTATTGTGTGGTGTTAATATTTAATCCTACCACGGCTCCAGAGGCATCTTCCCGAAACTTTAAAATGCACACATTTTGTTGTCCCTTTTATGCCTATAGTATTCAGAATTACCTGAATATAAGAGAATTCATATGTTGTTCAGGGGGGAGATTTTGCTCTCTGGGTCATAACTAGCATTCACAGCAGGCTTCCCTTTGAGGACATGACTGGCCCCCTCCCCACCCCTCTGTTCCTAATCACCTAACTCGGCTGCCATACAAGAAAAGGGGTTAAACTGGTAGAATTCTCTCTTAAGATTTTTGACACCAACATCACATCTATACACATCAAAAATAAATTCTGATTTATCTGTACACTTTTGTACAAAAATAAGATTTTCATAGAAAAACACAACACATGGTTATTATATGCAAAAAATTGATTCCCAGATGCTTCTTTGTCTTCCATAGAGTGTAATGGTGTGGGAGGGTGTCAATATAAAAAAAATATGCATTTGATGAGTGCATTTGATCTGCTTGATGTAGAACTACTTTCAGTAAACTCGAAGATTCCTGGATAGAAGAGGAACACAATAAATACAGAGTGGGTATTCAGAAACCACATTTTTTTGATAAATGATAAAATATTGGTGGCTGATCACTTTATCATTGCTCCTAGACACTGACTGATATTTTAAAACATAAAAAGTATTCCCATTTGCATTTGGAACTTGAGGAGAAACAGCATGCTATTTTAACATCAAGGGAAAAGACAACCTTCCAGACTGACTTGGTTCTTGAAATCACAGCCGTTCCATTTATTTATTTATTTACTTACTTATTTCTTTCCGACTTTTCTCAGAGCCATTTATTTTCTTCTAATACCTTGTCCTGTCTTTGGTTTAATGCCTCCTGGGGGCACAGCAGCCATTTCTTTCTGCATTCAGTAAAAACAGGTTTTATGCTTTGCCTTCCTGTTCCATTTCCACTCAGACTAGGAGTGTCACAGCAAATGGAGAATTGGGCATAGGGAACCATAGTTGTGAAGGTTGTCATGTTTGCTTCGACACTCCCCATTTCTTTCATTCTTCCCTCAGAAAAGGAAGGAAAGGTGGTAGACCCTAATTAAAACAGAACCGAGCCACCAAGCCACTGCTGCTGGGCTGAGATTGTGTGCCATCGCCAACATCGCAGAGAGGTTTGCAACATTATCTTAAGAGTAAACCTCCAATATCCCCTCTGGGTTGTCACCTTCCACACTGTACCGGAGTGGCCTTCATTGTCCAAGCTGTTGTTGTCCTCATCTGTTAATAAAGTAGATGATAAAGCCTTTGAGGAGGTTCATCTCCTCCTTGAGATGCTCATTCTTTTCTCTCTTGTGCTCTACTTGGTTTTCTTGCTGCTGTGCTGAGCTTGACAAAATGAGATCCAATGGAAGAAGGGTTCATTTTGGTTCCTGATTTGAGGGCACAGTCTGGCACAACGGGGAAGGTCATGTTATTAGGAAGGAACGGTGTGGCAGCAGGCGGCTAGAGTCTATTCGCTGACATCCGGTGGATCAGCAGAGAAAGAGGACTGCCAGCATTTCCGTGGCGTTCTTTTTGTTTTTATTCAGTCTGGGACCCCAGTGAGGGGGTGAATGATGCCACCCACAATTAAGGACAGGTCTTTTTCCTCAGGAAATGGTTTATGGAAATGCCCTTCTTGACACACCCAAAGTGTGTCTCATTAATGCCAAACAAACCAAGCTGAGATTCAAAACTAATCACCACAACCACCCATTCTGATGTTTGCAACCAAGTAGCTTTCTTCAAATCCTCTGTCTTTCTTTTCTATTTTGTACCACATTGACTAATTTTACATTGCCCATACATTCATTCTGTCAATGCTGGGACACACAGCATGAGGGGTCCACACATGGAATTGATTTGGTTGCTTTATTCTGAGGTCATACAGTTCCTCTGATGATTATTAAAATCTTTTATGGTGTCAAAAGAAAATTTCCATATGTAAGAAGGCTTTAAGGATTTTTAAAAAGAATTAATTTAAAATCAAGGCTAGTTTTTTTTTTTTTCCTTAATCAATTGTCAAATAGTCTCCATCAAACAGGGAAATCACTCTCCCTAAATTCAAGCTGAGACATTATTTTGAAGAACATTACCAAATAATAGAGAAGACTACAATTTTCATAGTCCAATGAGTAGGAAGATAAAGTAAGCAAAGATTTTGATATTTAAATTCCAGATGGGACAAGGAGACAAAGAAAAAATGTTCTGGGTAGACGTTTTCCTAAACCAAAGTGACCTGTAACCACGTAAAATATGGTTCTATTATGTCCATTGACACTTTCTTTGTTAAGAATAATGAACTACAGCAGAATGGCATAATGTGGCAGCTCTGAGGCGATAAGCTCTCAGCAGTAAGAACAGAAAGAGACATTTCTTACACAGTTACAAGTCAACCACTTGCCCTGAGGAAGCGCTTAATGGCTATTACCATTATTAGTAACCTTCTGAAGTTAACTGGTTTCTAATGAATGGGATAAAAATGCAGCAGCTGAGAATGGGGTATAAAGTGGGGTATAAAAATCTGAACTCGGGTTTCACAAAAATGACATTAATACAACTTAACCTTGATATTCTGTTCATTTGAGGGCAGTTCGGGGGACTGAACCAGGGGTATCACACCTGGTAGGCAAGTGCTCTAGCACTGAGCTCTTAGGTCCAGAAGACGTGTCTATTCATATTGACACAAAGGTTCACTACACTACACTTCCTGGATGGGGCATTAAATCCACCTTTAAACCCATGACTCAAGTTTTTACACCTAGTTCTGATCCAAACATTCACCTTCCTACTTAACAACATCTTCATTTATAGAGCTGTATATATTTCAAGCAGTGAGCCCCAAATCAAACCCTCAGTTTTGCCTCTACCGTCCCGGCACTGCCTCTGCTTTTCTACCTTTTCAGGTGCCAACACCTCCATTCACTAGGTCTCCAGGCTTGTAGTGTATGAATCAGTCTTGACTCTTTGGTTTCCTGTAACATTTGTTCAGTAAGTTCTGCTGATTTGCCTTGAAGCCCATATTGCTAGAAATCCCCTGGGATTTCTTTTTGCACTCCTGTCCTTCTATCACCCACTTACCTCCAGGCAAGTGATGGTTTTCTGAGCATGTAGATGAGGTTGTGGCCTTCCCTACTTAACAACTCCTCCAAAGGCTTCCCCTGCATTAACACAACTCCTTTACCCTGCCCTGGCCCAAGATTCCTTGTTAGACCTCATCTTGTACAATTCTCCACCTCTGGCTGTACCCACAAAGCCTCCTCTGATGCTTGGAGCTTCTTCCACACTGTCCTTTCCTAGGGGCATCTAACCATGCTGTAGCTCTCTTCCCTGTGCTTTAATTCATACTGTTCATGCCAACACATACCTATGTTATATATCTCATATTTTTTTCATTGTGTTCCTGCTAAAAAGAATGTAAGTCCCAAGAAGTCAGGACCATTCTTTTATTTATAGTTGTAGCCCAGTGCCTAGAACAGTGCCTACTATATAACAGAAAAAATATTTTTTTAAATGACAAAGTAACTGAATGACTTTTCTACTTAAAATTTTTGCATGACTCTCCATTATCTGAAGGACTGAAGCTTAATTTTTTTTCTCTAAGCCAAATGCCACATGTTCTCTCTCATCTGTAGTTCCTAGCTCCAAATCTTCCAATGTGAGTACATAACATGGAGTAAACACGGAAACCAGTAAAGTATAAAGGGACCATGAGGGTGGGATTTGAGAGGGAGTACCAGCATGCATGTGACATGAAGAGGGAAATGGGAAAAAGGAGGGGGGTTTCTAATTGAGAGGGGGAGGCCAATACGGGAGAAGGCGAGACAAATAACATCAAGGGTGTTTGCTAAAGCCTCTGGAGTCATATATACCTAAACATACATACAACAGATATAAGCATGTATGTATATACACATATACACACATAGCTACTTATATATGTCAAACAGTGCTCCCCACAAGAGCCAAAGTGTAACAAAAATCCCAGTACTAACCATGAGAAATGTCCATTTGAGTTGTTGGTCAGGGTAGTTCAAGTAACTCCAAAGATAATGCAGGTTATTGCTAATACCCTTAGTTGTCTCTCAAGGGCTGAGGGTACGGCCCTATTGCTGCACGCTTAGGACACAGAACTCAGGTCATCTGAGGTGGATCTGACCTGAAAGCCTCCTTCCTGTGGTGTATCTTCCATAGTACCAGAAAGAACTACGGAAGCCTCCGAGGTAGAGAAGCAATCAGTAGTTCTATCCAGCTGTGATGCCCGTGATCCACAGCAATGATACCCTTAAAGGTGCATTAACGGCACCTGTGTTGGCTGTAACTAATACCTGTCTAGGGGTCTCATGGCTCACTCTACAGGAGTGAGACTAGCCACCTACAAGAGGCTAGTGAGGTCACAGATCTTAGAAGAGCCTACTACCATAACTTTATTAGACTAGCACCATTCCTAACTATATTCTAAAACGTATTCTTATACTCACAGATAAGGGCAGCTCTCACCTCTTATCAAAAAAGCTTCTCTGTACAACAAATGGAGACTATTTCGGAAAACCACAATGCAGGGGTCAAAGGACTGTGGGAGCATAGCCCCGGTGGATACATGGACAATACAACTCCTGTGCCCAAGGCTCAGGCAACAGCTCAGAAAAGGGTGGTAGGAAGATTTGAAGAGACAGGGAGCCAGAAGGTCTGATGTGAGACCAGGTGTCCTCAAAATGGCTTCCTAAATAATACCTGAACAATGGCAATATCCATAGACATGCTAATGTGAATGGGGACAATCTCATGAGGTCAAACTCCTTGACAAAGAACTACAGGCAAGTAATGACCACTAAGAGAGGGAGAATTCACTCCTCCTAGGGATGAACCCCCTAGTTAGTTATCTGACAAGTTGGTCAGCCCTGAAATCACAGATACACAAATGACAAAAATGGGCTCAGCAGATTATAGTTACATATTTGTGCATGTACACACACACACACACACACACACACACACACGTATAATAAAGAAAAAGGTGCCATCAATTTGAGAAGGAATGAGGGGTGGCATAAAAAGGATTGGAGGGAAGGGCCATGGGAGAGGTTAGAAGAAAGAAAAGGAAGGAGGGAAGTGATGTAATTATACTTTACTTAAAACTATGTTGTATTATGCTTGGTTACTTATGTTCTGCTTTCTTTGGTAGGCTGTGGTTCATTCAGTTTGTGCTTCTGTTGCCTACAAGAGTGACAGACATATAGTTAGTACTGAGTTAACGCTTGATAAATGAATGGCTTTTTCCAGTTCATCATTCTCTTTGATCTTCCCCTATCCGTCATGGGACATTGCAGTTATTAGATCTGGGTCTCCAGATGTAGCTGGAAGACTTTAACATAAAAAACAATATGGTTGAAAGAAACACTTCCAGAATGGATAGTAAAACCCTCCAAAACTCACTCCTTTATATAAACCAAGAATACTAGCAAAACTGTCAAAATTAGGGGCTGGGAAGATGGCTCATTTGTTAACAGCACTTACTGCTCTTCCAGAGGACCCGGGTTTGACTCTCAGCACCCACATGGCAGCTCACAACTGTCTGTGGACTCAGTTCCACAGGATCCAATGCTCTCTTTGCCCTTCATCAGCACCATGTATGACCTGGTTCATAGACATACGTCGGAGGGGGGACACCCATACACACACATCAAATAAAACAAGTAAAACTGTCAAAGGTAGCTTCCTTGGAACTTTGAATCAGGGAGCTGAGGGGCATTTTAACTTGCCTTATCACCATCTGCCTTGCCACAACTCCATAGCATGCCTGAAAATGCATAGTTTTGCCTCCATGGCAACTGTGAGAACCCACATCCTGGCAGCCACAGGAGAAGATGGAACAGAGCACCCCCAAAAGCCTCATTCCAAGAAAACTCTTGCTAGTTAACCAGTCAGGAGCTCCCCTGAAAGCTTCATTTCCAGGATTTGCCTCAACTCAGAGTTATCTGGATGAGAACAACTCTGTCCTTAGGACGCTGTGGGAGACAGCAGCAGCACCTGTTTTACATCAGCGCCTCTAGAAGCGGTGATACTGAAGAAGGCTTAGAAGAGCACAATCCAAAACCACATTGGAAACCTGGAGAATGAGATGTCGGCAAGGGTTTTGGGAAGTGCTGACGTATCTATGGTAACTGTGATGGCACATGTGCAGGAACTTAGCAAGCCCTAATCGCTAGCTACTGGCCGAGTTTGAGGTTTTTTGCAAGCTTAATGAAAAGGCTGACTATAAACTGTCTGCTAGAGCATTGAAGGTATACACCAATACACAAAGAGATGTTTGCAATGGCGCAGAGACTTCTTGGTTCAAGACATATAAGAAGACCCATCAAGGAGCTTGCCTACCATGTATGAGGTCCCACGCTCAATCTCTAATACAGAGAGGAGAAAAGAAAGAGGAGAGAGGAGAAAGGAAAAAGAGGAGAGAGAGAGAGAGAGAGAGAGAGAGAGAGAGAGAGAGAGAGAATGAGGAGCCAGAGAGAATGCCATGTTATATATTCAAAATATATAGAGTTCAATAAGAAACTGAAAATACGCTGTCATGAATAGCTCACACACAGGAAAGAAGAAATCAATAGTAACTTTCCCAGAAGATGGACTTGCTAGACCAAGGCTTTCAACCATCTCTTATTGATCAATTCAAGTCACTAAAGGAAACTATAGTTAAATAATGTCTCATAAAGAGCTAAAAACTATACAGACAATAGAATCTGGGGTTGAACAGAATAATAGCTGAATAAAAGTGTCACTGCTGTGCCCAACAGAAGAATGAACAAACTCTAATAATGTTCGGCCGAGATGGAAAACTTTGAGAAACAAGGGGAAAAAAGAATGAAGAAACAGTGATGGAGAACTGTACGATTAAGTGCAATAATAAAATCTTATTTATTAAACTAATTAATAAGGTTATTAGGAGACCACTATAGTTATTCTTCAGTAGCCTCAGGAGGTTGATTCCAGAACTTCTTTCAAATCCCAGAATCCATGGCTGCCCAAATCCCACATATAAATGGACAGTAACCTATGCACACTATATCATATAATTCAAATAATCTGGAGGTTATCTATAAGACCCACATACAGTACAAATGCTACACAAATAGTTTTATACTCTATTGCTTAGGGAATAACAAATCTGTTTAACTTTATATATTCTGGATATTAGCCCTCTGTCTGATATAGGGTTGGTGAAAATCCTTCCCCAATCTGTAGGCAGTTGTTTTGTTTTGACGACAGTGTCCTTTGGTTTACAGAAGCTTTTCAGTTTCATGAGGTCCCATTTATTGATTGTTGCTCTTAGAGCCTGTGCTGTTGGTTTTCTGTTCGGGGAGTTGTCTCCTGTGTTAATGAGTTCAAGGTTCTTCCTCACTTTTTTTCCTAACAGGTTTAGTGTGTCTGTTTTAATATTGAGGTCTTTGATCCACTTGGATAGAGTGCAGGGAATCTTATGAAAGAAGGGGAAGATAGAAAGACCTGGAGGGAACAGGAACTCCACAAGAGGAGCAATAGAACCAAAAAAAATTGTGCACAGGGGTCTTTCCTGAGACTGATACCCCAAACAAGGACCATGCATGGAGATAACCTAGAACCCCTGCACAGAAGTAGTCCATGGCAACTCAGTGTCCAAGAGGGTTCCCCAATAATAGGAACAGGGAACATCTCTGACATGAACTAATAGGCTGGCTCTTGGATCACCTCCTCCTGAGGGGGGAACAGCCTTACCAGTCCACAGAGGAAGACAGAGAAGCCAGTCCTGATGAGACCTGATAGACTATGGTCAGATGGAAGGGGAGGAGGACCTCCCCTATCATTGGACTGGGGGAGGGGCATAGAAGAAGAAGAGGGAGGGAGGATGGGATTGGGAGGGGATGGGGGATAGGGCTATATCTGGGATACAAAGTGAGTAAACTGCAATTAATAAACTAAAATAAATTTAAAAAATTAATAAATCTGCCCATATTCACAGATGAAAAAGACTCAAATATTTATGATCCTGGCTGCTTGTCTCTGTGGATGTGGAAGCCAGACATGGAGGACTGATTAAAGGCAAACATTAGTTGTACTTCTAAACTCTAAGAACAGCCAATTTGAAAATGAAATTGAAATTTTTTTCTTATTTAACAACATCACGAATAGAATACCTAGGAGTAGATTATTTTAAAGAAGTAAAAACTTTCATATTGAAAATCACTAAATATTATTGCAAGGAATTAAATAGTACCTAATTAAAGAGAATGAGTATATTTGCATACGTGAGAAGACTACGTATTGTTAGAATAGTGATTGTCCTCAGATTTATCTGTAGATTAAGGGCAGGCACCCTTGCCAAAATATCAGCTGCCTTTATTTGCAAAAAAATGTATAAGCTATTCTTAAAATTCATATAAAAGTGTAAAGGACCCAGGATAGTCCAAAAAACCTTGAAGAAGAGAAAAGGATGGAGAACTCATGCTTCTTATTTTAAAACTTGTTACAAAGTCACCTTAATTAAGGCAGGGTGGTATGAAGATAAACATACAGTGCTGGGCAGTGGTGCCCGCCTTTAATCCCAGCACCCAGGAGGCAGAGACAGGTGGATCTCTGTGAGTTCAAGGCCAGCCTGGTCTACACATTGAGTTCCAGAATGACCAGGGCTACACAGAGAAGCCCTACTTCAGAAAACAAACAAACCAAAACCAAACCAAACCAAACCAAAAGATAGCTATTCAGACCAATAGAATAGAAATGTAAGTTCAGAAATTGACTTTTATACTCAATCATTTTCAATATATATATCAAGACAACCTATGGAGAAAAAAAGAGGGTCAAAAAACATTCTGGACAAGAAAATTAATTCAATAAAAAGAAGAGATAATGTAATTAATAAATGGACAATGGATAGACACTTTTTTTTTTCAAAAGAAAAAGTACAAACGTACAATAAACACATGGGAAAATGTTGAATATGCTTCTCCATTAGTAAAATGCAAACTCAAACTGTGTTGACTGATTACCATGAAAACAACAACAAAAACAAAACAAAAACCAGTGCTGGTAAAGAGCTGGGATGAACGGGGAATCCTTATTCACTGTTGGTGGGAATGTAAATTACATTAGTTCAGTCATTGTGGAAATCAGTATGGAGACACCTCAAAAGGTTGAAAATAGAGTCAGCATGCACCTCTAACCTAGAGCAACTACAGGGTGGAGCAGTAATATTCTAGGGTTCACTGTCCAGCAAGCCTGGCCAAAATGGTGAGTTCCAGGTTCAATGAGAGACTTTGTTAAAAAAAAAAAAAAGGTGGAGAAATGATTGAGGAAGAGCCACCCCAGTGCCTGCCTCTGGTCCCCACATGTATCCACACAGGCAAATGCATTTGCACAAACATGCTTAACACACACACACACACACACACACACACACACACACACAAGAACCAAAGCTCTGTGACAGTTGGATGGTCAGTTCATAGAGGGTGAAATAGACTCTTGCCACATAAGATATCCAAAAATTAACACAGTCATAGAAAACACAGAAATAAATTATTAGTGACAAATGATAAAGAGTCCATAACTGGATTTAATCAAAATTAAAACGTCTTGAGAGTCAAGGACAAGAGTAAGAGTGAAGATGAGAAATGAAGAAAATATCTGTAAGCAAAAATACCTGACGAAAGATTTTGTTCAATATATACAGTTAACTGTTATTGCCCAACAATAAAAAGGCAATCAGATTTTAAACTAGGATAAGAATTTAGACAAACAGTTTTCCAAAAAGATATGCAAATGACCTGTGAATCTGTAAAAGCTCACTCTTACTCACCATTAAGGAGATTCAAACAAAAAGCACATGATTTCCACTAAACAACTGAAATAACAATAGGAGGTGTTGTCTGGAGAAATTTTAAGCCTTGTATGTTAGAGGTAAGACTGTAAGAAAGTGAAGCTACTTTGAAGAACAGTCCTGCAGTTTCCCCAAAAGTTAAATGTAGAATTACCACATGAGCCAGTATTTCTGCTCTGAGGCATATAACCAAGAAATTGAAAGCAATGTCCACAAAGCAATTCATAAATGTTCCAAGCAGCATTAACAGCTGAAGAATGCTAATAGCCTGGGCGGCCATCAATGAATGAGTCACTGAACAGGTAAGTGGTACCATACCTGTACAAAGGAATAAGAGTTTGTCAGTAAAATTAAGAGAAGTACTTATAATATGGATAAACTCTGAAAAAAATTATGCTGTGAAAAAAATAAAATCAGAAAGAACAGTTATCAAATTATTCTATTTCTATGAAATATCCAGGGCAAGGTAGAAGAGAAAGGGAATGGAGAATGATTTTAATAGGAGATGTGAGGCTCTTTTTCAGGATGGTGAAATGGTCCAACATCAGGTAGTAGAATTCATAATTCTGAAGGACCACTACACTGTGTTATGTCTTTCCAAAAGGTAAATTTAATGGTTACTGAATTCTGTTTCACCAAAGTGTTTACAGAAAACAACATGGTATAATTTGGGCATTGGTGCTTCTCACCTTCCCTCCCCACATCTATTTAGACAATCCAGAAGGTTCTATGCTACTGGTAGCCCTGCCAGAAAATGACTGTGACAGCAAGTGACATTTCAGGAATGGCTTTTAAGGCACCAGGAGCAACAGCTTGAGGATAATGAGTTGTTAGGCTAGTCCCTTACCTGGAGAAGGAAAGCCAACCTGATTCTGTCCATCATGGGCACTGGTGACTTGAGTTGTTGATGTATGTTCTATTAAGCTTAACATTCCGTTACATTCTCAGTGTTCAGTCTGATCAACAGCAACTCTCAGACTCATATTTTGAATACTCCCGAAGGGTAACTTCAAAATCAGAAGCATTTGAGGTCTTCTGGCGGCTGGCCATAGGGGAAACCTACTGTCTGTAATATGTGACTTGGAAATTAATTTGAAATGATTTTTTTCAACAGAGAATGAGGGAAAGGTAAAACCACCAAATCTGAGGTTCTGTGTAAATGCAAGTGGCAACCATTCCTTCATCCTGCTTCCTACTAGGACTGGAGTTTAGGGCTGAGCGCTATCCATCATAGCTCTGCAGACTTCAGGGATAAACCAGCCTCCACTACCTGGTCCCACCATCATTGCATCTACCTCACCTTCAGCTTCACCTTCCTGTGTTCTGATTGTTTTCTCAAGTTTCTAAGTCACAGCTGTAGTTCTTTAAAAGCCCAAGGAGTCACTTTCTCCTGGAAGGGATTGGTTATACTCTCTCAAAACATTCTGCGGACACACCTGTGCATTTGATCTTAGTAAGTCTAAATCTACAGTGTGTGGAATACATCGGTGGGTGCTCCAAAGAGCTCACTCAGTCCACAGCTGAACAAATCCCACTGACCTCAGCCTTCTGGGCTCTCATTGGCCACAGCCCTTCTGCCTCTGTCTGTATTCTCCTCACTTCAAAGTCCTTCTTCTGCACCCTCAGGTTCCAGCAGGAGACCATGGTTTATCACAGATGAGCATCACACGCTCCTGGTTTTGACTGCAATTTCCTTTGCAGTACCCTTACTCCAGACAGGGCTGTGTTACCCAATCAACCTGCGCCACACGTGCGGAGAATTCGCTCTGAGGTGCATGCTGTGTTTAGTCATAGTCACTTGAGTAAGAAGGGAAGTTGTTTTGTATGCGGTATACTCATCCTGTCTGCTCTGAGAGCTCACAAGTAAGTGGGATCATTTAATTCCCGGCAACCGCTCAATAACAGCTTTGGTTTTGGTCTTCCCAAAACAAAATTTAAATTTGTAAAAGGGATCAAGTTCGAGGAGAGGCAACTGACAACGCCTAAGGATGTCGGAATCATTGCCATAGCAAAGGCTTTATAATCCTCCCTGTTCTATGCCTGCTAAGTCTTACAAACGGCTGGGACTCATGATTTCGTCTGCCTTTTGCTTTCTGATAATACCACAGAACATACCAAATGGGTCATCTTATTATTATTATTTTAGATAAGCAGTTCTCAAATTGCTTATTTCTCCATGATATTGATATGTATTCTTGGAGACTGGAAAAGTTTGCATAATTAAATAAACCTGAGAAATGTGGGATAAGTCAAAACCAACTGCTTTCTCTCCTGTAGGGCTTCACCAAATCCATGGTTTGATGCTCTTCTTAAGAGACTGTGGTAGAGTGTCTTTGATTTTTTTTTAATTTATAATTATAATTATTTTATTTAGTTTCATTCTCCTAAAAATCAGCTTTAATTAAAAAATTATTTTTGTATCTACCCAGCATATTTTTAAATTTCATTTTATTGTATTAATAGCATATAACACAAGATCTACCCACTTAGCAGGCTTTTAAGCATGTAACACATCTTCGTTGATCTCTAAGCCCTCTTCATCTTGCTTAGCTGGAACTTTGGCCTGTTGCTTAGTAGCTGCCCTTTTGCCTCCTGGCAGCCCTGGTAACAAACCACGGCTTTACTCACTTTGATTTCATGCATTTGACCATCGTAGATAACCTCATGCAGGTTTAGAGTCTTGTACGCTTGCCTCTCTGTGACTGCCTTGTTTCCCTCAGTGAAATGTCCTCATGACTCCTCTGTTTTGTCTAAGATTGCAGAATCTGAGATGCATCTTTTAAAAGCCAAGTGCTGTCCCAGTTGTCCGATGTGTATATACATGACACACTTTATTCTTTCATGTGTTGCTGAGATATGTAGATCACTACCTGTTGTGGCTATCAAAAATAGGACAGCTATGACCACAGAGAGCATCTCTCTTTGATTTTGATTTTAACTAGTAATTGCACAAATGTCTGGAACTGGAATGGCTGGATCATACTGTATTTCCATGCTTAAATTTTAAGGAATGGTCACACTGTTTTTTACAGAGGCTGCAGGAATTTTGCAATTCCCACCAAGAGTGGGGAAGGTTCAAATTTTTCAACATCCCTGACGGTACTCGCTGCTTTTTTTTTTTTTTTCCTTTTGGAAGTAGCCATCCTGGCAGGTGTGAGGTGATATCTCATGTGGTTTTGATTTGCATTTCCTTGATGGTTAGTGACACTGAACATTTTTTTTCATACACCTGTGGTCATTTGTACGTCTTTCCTGGAGATATGTCCAGCCAAATCCTTGGCCCTTTAAAGAAATGTATTATTAATTTAAAGACCTTGAGTCCTAGGAGCTATATCTATATTTTTCAAGATGTATATTTTCAAGATCTTCATCTGATGTGTGGTTTTCAAACATGCCCCCTGCTCAGTTGGCTGCCTTTTCATTTTGCTGCTTTTTTCCTTTGCTGGGAATAAGCTTTTTGTTTGATGCACCAGTCATGTGTCTTTGTTTCTTTTGGTCACCTATCATTTTGCTGTTGCATCCGTGAAATCATTGCCAACACAAATGTCAGGCAGCTTCTTACCCCATGTTTTCCTCTATGAGCTTTTTTCACCTCTATGAGTTTTTAAGTCTTTAAACATTAAATAGTTGTTTTGATGTGATGTTTGTGTCTGGGTGACAAGAGTCAGTTTCATTCTTTTGTGCATTGATGTCCCCTTTTTCCAGTTCTGTTTGCTGAAGAGATTATCCTTTTTTTGTATTGTGTGCTCTTGACATACTTGGTAAAGTTCAGTTGACTATAGATGTATGGATTTATTTATTGGCTTTTTACTCATCTGTCTTTATTCTAGAATCATGCTGTTTTGCTTGCTGTAGCTTGTGACATATTTTTTACCTCCACCAGGGAATATAAGACCTTTGATTTTGTTCTTCTGTTTCATTGGCTATGGGTTTTAGAATTGTTTGATCCACATATGTAAAAAATATCACTAGCATCCTTATAGGGATTGGACGGATTCTGATCAATTGCATCGGTGAATACCCGTATCTCAGGAAAGTAGTGTTTTGTGAAATAATTTGTGAAATGAGGTTTTAGATTTATATTGCGTGACCTACTGTAATATTTAAGAGAGAAAACTTAGTAAGTAGGACTCACATCTGTTTGTTGGTCCTCTACACATTTACTTCACTTAGACAATGAGCAATAATAATGAAATGTTATATACATACCAACAGAGTTCTATTCACCTGGTGTGCTATAATAAATGGTAGCTATTATTGTTTATAGAAAAAAGACAATTTGGTCATTCTTTTCCAAATTTCAAATACCAAGCAAGCATGTTTTATTATACAGTAATGATCTGGTAGAATTTTTCTAAAATGTCTTCTATATGATCTAGGAAAGATGAAACTATATGCAATATTCAGTCCAATTTTAGTGGTTAGCAAGATTTTTATATTCTAATTGTTGAGGTAGGGAATGGGAGAAGACCATCTCTCAAGAGATCATACAGCATTCATCAGTCTTATGAAGTAGAAATTACCCAATTCCACTTCATTGATGAGTAAGTGTAAGTGAATTCCCCAAGTTCATGTAAGGCATATTAAGTGACGGAGCTTCGGTTCAAACTCATGTCGCCCAGAGCTAACACAAGTGTTCAGTCTATCCTATCTTATTCTGCCATCTTTCAAATTTAGTAGCTCCTTCTTATGTGTACTTAAGAGTTCTCTATTGAGAATATTTTATTTCTTGTCCATTTTTAAAAAGCAATTTGCCTACTGGACCTCAATGCCATGGCCTTAATTCAATCGACCTCAGTGGCCTCTTTGTTTGAATTTCTCTATTGTTCAGATACAAGAAAAGATTACATAGTTGAAAGGGAAGCTGAATTTTGCCCAAGTCCTCTTCACAGCAGGTTGTGGCAAGGTGTATACCTCAGGGAAGGCAATGTGGGTGAAATACTGGCTTGAGTTCTAGTTAAAAGCCCTCATAGGCTCTGTGCTCTACTACTCCATGACAAGCTACTCTGTATTTCAGGCTTTAGTCTTTCTGTTATTGATGAAGCCTGACTTACAACAGTTTGACTTAATGATTTTGACTTTTAAATTTATGGTAGTGTGGAAGTGACACGTATCCAGTAGAAAGCACAATTTTAATTTCCATCTTTTCCCTAGCTGGCAGTATGTGACACAATACTCTCTCAAGATGCTAGGCAGAGGGAAGGAGTTACAGCTCTCAGTACACCACATGATTCCTAGGGGGAAACACCAACGCTCGACAGTGCCTTGGGTTGCTGAGCTATGACGGTCCATGGGTAGGTATATTAAGTGCATGCGTGACTTATGGTATTTTCAGCCTGTAATGGGCTTAATGGGATGCAATCCTGTAATAAGTTGAGGTGCATTTGTATTTGTCCAGCCTCCCTCCTTCACAGACTCTGTGAGAGATAGATTAAATATTTTATTGGTTCTCTATGGCTGCAATGTACCATTAAAGTACAATATACACACTCTAGGGATAAGCAAGATGATTCACTGAGGTAAGAATACAGAATCTCATTTACAGTTTCTCTCTCTCTCCCTCCCTCTCTCTGTGTATGTGTGTGTGTATACACGCTCATGTGTGTGCATGTACACGTGGAGGCAAAGGTCAACCTTGGGTGTCCTTTCTCAGACACCTTTTACCTTGTGTTTTAAGATAAGCTTTCTTATTGGTCTGGGCTCATCAACTGGGCTAGGCTAGACAGCCAGCAAATCCCCAGGGATTCTCCTCTCTCCAGCTCCTCAGAGCTGGGATTACAAGTATGTGCCTTCATGCCTAGCCGTTTAGTGTAGATGCTGAAGAGTAAACCCAGGATTTAATGTTTGCCTAGTAAGCACTTTATGCACTGAGCCATCTCTCAAGCCTCTACTTATAGTAACTTTTATGGTGTATTTGGCTTCACTAACTAGTCTGTATGTCTCTGAAGGGCAATAGCTTTATATGTCTAATTTTTATTTTTTGTTTTACCACCTACTATGGCTCTTGCTATGTGCTGCATAAATACTGATTAATTATGCAAACAGAAAATCAGTTGTGAGAGTACTGTACATCAGAATCATTATTGCTAACATATGTTGAATTCCACTGGGTGTCAGTGGAATCTCTTAAAATCTTAATCAAGTGACGTGAGAAAAACCATCGTAACTGACATGGATAGGAGCTAGGTCTCAACCAGCAGTCTGTCTCACCTGGGAACTTTCTAATGAAGCATGGTCCGGCTCCACTTGTGGAAATTTTAACTCCATTAGAATGAGATGAGATTCAAGCATCTGCAGGTTTTAAAGCCAGATGATTTTTTTTTTTTAATGTGCAGCCAAAGCTGAGAAGCACTGCTGCTGAAATGCCATGGACAGAAAAAGAAAGGTTTGGGAAAACCTGAGAATACGAGAATGCAAGTGAGAGTGTGAAAGATTCTCTAGTACCCTGTTTCCTTAGGGTTGAAGTCTTGGGAGAACACACTCACACACACACACATACTCTCACACATACACACACACACTCATACAAAGAGAGGGGAAGGGAGACAAAAGAGAGAGGGGAGAGGGAAAGAGAGAGGCAAGAGAAAGAGAGAGGGAGAAAGAGAGGAAAGAGAAGAGGAGAGAGAGGAGGAGGGAAGCAGAAGAGAGGAGAGGGGAAGAGAGGGGAGGGAAGGAAGGAAGGAGAGGGAAGGAGAAGAAGGGAGGAAAGGAGGGAGGGGAGGGGCGGAGACAAGAGGAAGATTATTTATTGAGGCCAAACTACCGAGTTGCTTAAGCAAAAATGTGAGCATCTATAATTTCCTAGCTGGGTTCACTAAGAATGGACCATGCCACAAAAACCTGACAGTCCTTGGAAGGAAAGGCTGAAGACACTGACAGAGTAGAGCAAGAGATAAACTTGTAAGGAACTTGATGGTTGGGAAATAGGAAAATGCATTCATTTCTCATAAGCAATGAAGTGGAAAAGGCCTTCATGGAAAGGCTGTGGAGGTTAATTGCAAGAAGTCTGGTTCAACAGAGTGGTCAGGGCCACCACAAAAACACAGCCCACAGAGTTCAAGAAATGGGACTCAGGTGGGCTCAAGGGAGCCTGTGTGGGTCTGATCTAGGTCCTTTGCATATATATATTATGGTTTTGTAGCTCTGTGTTCTTGTGGGATTCCTAACAGTGAGAGCGTGGGCTGTCTCTGACTCTTTTGCCTGCCTGTGGGACTGGGTTGCCTTGTCCAGCCTTGGTGTGATGGTATGTGCCTGGTCTTACTGTAGCTTGTTATGCAGCGTTTGGTTGGTGTTTCTGGGAGACCTTTTTCTGAGGGGAGGCAAAGGAGGAGGTGGATCTTGGGGGGCTGAATGGGAAGAAGTGATGGGGGGGAGATGAGGTATGGAGGGGAGAGAGCCTGGGGGGAGGGGTGAGAAGAAACTGCAGACGGTGTAATATATCAACAACAACAGCAACAACAACAAGGCAGGTTCAAGTTTTAATCCAGTGACTTTCAAGGAAGCATTTTGAGAACAGTGAAGGACAGGACATATATTGTTAGCATGAGGTAGGCTTTCTCTAAAATACTCATTGGCAAGGAATGTATCTTGGATTACGTGGCTAATAAAAAGGCAAAACTTTATCAGATCTGACCCTAATTTTTGCAGCTCACTCCCACCCCCTTTTCACCTTGGGGGTGTTAAAAAGTCAAGAGAGATTCCAGGTTAGATTCACACTGCATCTCTGGGCAAAAGCTGTGAATGAGTATCATCTAAAATTAGCCTAGAGTATATGGACTTTGCAGTTTCTACAAGAGTTGTCTTTGAGAAGCCTTGTTAGGATCAGGCATATGTTATCAGCATTAGAAATTCCCAGAGAATCTAAATGAATAGCCACTAAGACAACATTAATTTCCATTCTGAACATCAGGTCCTCCTGAGTAGGAGTTATCTGTTCGCACAGCATACAAACAGAGGCATTGCTTCTGGGCTTGCTAACAGTTTAGCCTCTGCATTAGGCAGGGTTTCTTCTGTGTTAGGAAAGAATTTGCTGAGCAGGTTCGGAGAGCACCAAAGGTCAGTGCAGCTCATCTTTCTAAGACAGAATTTCCAACCATCTCGGTGCCTGGTGCTACAACCCCGCTCTTCAGTACTGGAGTAAGGCAGGCGGCACCTCTAGTGGCGACGGTTAGTCAGCAGTTAGCACCACACACTGCATTTCTCTCAAATGTTTGTTGATATAATTCACCTTTACTCCCACCGCCCCAGTACCTCCCAATTAATCAAGCTTTTTGCCACCCGAGTTTCTGATGTTCAAGTCACTGCACGCTTGATCTGTGCACACATTTCTTAGAACACTCACAGAAAATCACTTCAAAGTCATCCTGTCCCCACTCTGCCAATTGGACACTTGAGACCTTGTTATCCTTTGGATCTAGATCCAAAAGCCTGTGGCTCTGTTGGAAGGTGGTGGGATCTTCCGAGGTAGATCCTAGTGGAAGAAAGGTAGGCTAGGGGGTGTGTCTTTGAAGCAGATGCTGAAAGACCAACCCTTTTCTCCCTCACTCCTAGGCTTTCCTGATGCTATGAGTGAGTAGCTTTGTTCTACCACAACCTCCTATTGTGATATGTTCCTTGTAACAGGTCTTAAAGAAATAGGGTCAACCATGCCACAAAAACATGCTTGTATGTCTGTGTGTGTGTCTGGTCTTGGAGTTACAGACAGTTGTGAGCTGCCACGTGGGTGCTGGGAATTGAACCTGGGTCCTCTTGAAGAGCAGTCAGTGCTCCTAACTGCTGAGCCATCTCTCTAGCCTGACACAGGCATCTTAAAATAATGCTGCCCATTAGGAATAGACTAAAGTCATCAAAATCAATCAATCAATCAGCCAATTAAGTAATTACAGATGGAGCCTTGCTATGTTGCCGAGGCTACACTAAACTCCAGGGCTGACGTAATCTTGCCACTCCAGCCTTGTGAGTTCCTGACACTATGTGATGTCCACCGTAACTGACTTCAACAAATGCTTCCACCTGGTTCTGAACTTTCACGCCACCAGCTTGCTCTGGCATTACACACTGATGCCTCAGAATAGTCACCACCCGCTGAACTTGATCCTGGAAACAATAATGAAAAGTGAGTGTGAGAGCTGCTCTCTCTGGAAAAGGCACATGGAGTGTGGGGACAGGGTGTGGGAATTTACTAGGAGTTTGTGGCAGCCTACCTTGAGCAGGTCTACAGCTATGTCTGATCCCTCTCTTTTGCTGACCCAGAGGGTCATTCAGGCTGGGAGTCTTCAGCCTAACAGAATCACCCCTCATTGCTCTTGCATCATTGTCCTCTCTGTGGTGGTCACGTGTGTGCGGCTGGACAGGAGTCCGGTCCTGGGGTCACAGATGTGTGTGTTGGAGTCTATTGTGGGGAGGGTGGACAGGGGGTGAGGAAGAGAAGCATCTCCTTTCTTCTGCCTCTCACCTGGGAATTTAGTATATTCTAGGTCCAAGTTCACTCAGTGCGAGGATGAGAAATGTTCCTTCTGGTTCGATAAATACTTGTTAAATGAATGAATGAACCAGATATGTGAAAATGTAGGAGCAAGGATGACCTTTGGAATCAATCTACCATCTACTATCAAGAGGGAAAAATCATAGAGATCCACTTAGTGGCATGCATCATTTGAAAGGCAGTATCTTAAACATTTAAGAACATCCACAAATGTTCAAAATGTCTGGCTACGTGAGAAGATTAAGGCACAAAAATGAACAGATGTAAGATACCCTTCTCGGCACAGAGCAAAACTAGTTATTTTTTACTATTGTGTAGAATCTAGAAAGTCACTGTAGGCTCTGAGTCACTGCACATACAGCTAATGCAAGGAACTCAGGCTTAGGTACCTGTCAGCCTTTTGCCATAATATTTCTGTCAACCAATCAACATATGACCTTCTTCTTTATTCCTTGTGTTGCTACAGATCAAACCTAGTTCCCCACACATGCTGGGTAAGTGCTCTACCCTTGAGCTGCACCTCCAGTATTCACAATCTTGTTTCATGTGCATTTCTGTTTAAACATCTTCTTTAGGATATATATTAGTGATCTATCAGCACTGAGCTCAAGCAACAGCTGTGTAATTCTAGCTTAAATTACAGATCTATTTCTCTCTAAGAGACAGCACAGCCTTTTCTACACTTGGGGACACTAGATGACATGTCGGTGCTAGACTTGAGTGCCATTTTAATCAGTGAAATAATGAACACACAGCACAGAAATGTGAACAGAATGACACTAAGTGGGTCATAAGAAAGACACTCTGCCGGCACAAGAGCAGAAACAAGACAGTGTTACCTTCTGCACCTCTGCTGGGAAGGTGAACGCTGGGAAGGTGAACACTGGCCAGGTGTGTTCCCCATGGCACTGCGCACAACCACAAGTGACAAGGAACACATGAGTATTGTTTTGTGGGGTTGTTGTTAAATTTTAATGAGTACGAAACGTTGTTGCTGGGGCATTCCCGAATAACGTGATGCCCGTGGGTCCACAAAGGACATGGAGGTGAAGCACTCTGGAGACAGTTCAGGGAACAGTGTCTGCTGTATTGCACATGAACAACTACTTATATAATGGAAGCCTTTCAACTGTGGTTGGCTAGCACATTACCTTGATTGGACAGTGAGTGCTCACACCACCAGAGTCTGTATGACCCAGGAGACACGGAGAGTGCAGACTCATTCACAGGCCAGCTACCAGCTACTCACACTACTTCAGGATCCAGTGTTCTGACTGCTGGGCATGCACGGAGGCGTGGTGGGCCAGGCTTCTTATTTAGAAGCGCGGTGTGTCAGGTAGGCTGACCACCAGGTCGTGACTGCATCTTCCCCTACAAGGAGGTGCATTTTTCAATGTGGAATCTCCAAATAATGAATGATAATCTATGCTCAAAAAAGAAATAACAACTGAAGGCAAAGACGCTCCCAGAGTTGGGAACAGAGTGAGTCCCTGAGGGTAGACTCAATTGGACCAGAAGGAAGAAACAGAAGCACAGATATGACTTAACTCTGCAAACACATGCCAACTATTGGCCACCTTCAGCAATCCACTGTCCATCCACTGCCACACAAGGCCAGGTGGCCCTCCTCACCTACCACAATCACAGGCCCTCTAGCACACACTTCCTGCATTATAAGTCCCTACATGTATCTGCACTCTCGGCTTGATTTCAAGCCCTGTAATGTCAAGGACTAAATGTTGCTTGTTTGCTTTTGAGTCACACTGCATATGGTATCGCTTGCTACACAGTGAGAGTTCAGCCCATAATGACATGGTCATTCACCAAACATCTCAACAGAGAATGACATCTGTTAGAAGTGTTATCTTTAAACACGAAGCCAAAGCTCACATAACCCCAAACCTCATGCAAAAATACACAAGAGTTCAAATGAGAAATTTTTATAGTCATAACGCAAGGACAATTTTTTTTTCTTTTTTTACAACTAGGTGAATGCAGATAATAGAAGTAAGAGCCTGGCTATGTCTGAGAAGCATACACAGTTCTTACAGTCGCATACTGTCGGACAATCCCCAATGAGTGGTTAGGACACAGCGATTTCCTGAAGTGGCCAGACTCAGAAAGCTCAATTTCTGAGATCTATAAGGTGGATTGGACTCAGCCTTCAATCTACTTCCTTGTCCATTGGAGGATGTTCCCCGTGCAGGGTGTGATTCTATAAAATGATAACTGTCTTAATCATCCATAGCTGTTGTAACAAATTGCCATGGCTTAGTGGCTCAAAACCATTCAATTTTATTTTTTTAGTTTTGTCCATAAGAAGCCTGACACACATCTCACTGGACAAAATCAAGGTGTTAGCAGGGCACACACTGTTTCAGAAGTTCTAAAATGAGATGTCACACCCTTGCAGTCTTCAGAGGCTGCCTGCCTTTCATAGCCAAAGGCCATCATCTTCCATCTTCAAACCTGAGGTATTTTAAAATTACCATCCCTTTGGGTCTTTGGCGTGTGTGTGTGTGAGCACTCGCATATATGACATCACCTTCATGTGGAGGTCAGAGGACAACTTATCAGTCTTGGAGGTCCAACTCAGGTCATTAGGCTTGGCAAAAAGCACCTGTAAATGCTAACTCATCTCACTGGATCCCACCTCCTCTCTCATTTTTAAAGAAACTTTGTGACTATACTGGATCTTTTGGGGTAAATCAGTACTTAAAAAACTCATTTTAAGGGTAACTGTTAGTAATCTTAATTTCTGTCTGCAACCCTAATTTACCCTCACTATGTCACGTAATGCACTCACAAATGACAGGGGTTAGGATGCAGACATCCTTGGAGGCCACTGCTCTGCAGACCACATCCAAACCGCATACCATTATGTTCATGTGCACTCTCAGAGACACAGCAAGTCAGGGAACTGTGTCCCTGGGGTCTGGGGAGATGTCTTCTCTTTCAAGCACAAGGAACTGAGGTGGATCTCCAGAACCCATGATTTACAGAAGTCAGGTGTCCGGGTGTGTGCTTCCATTCAAGGTGCAGTGGAGAGAGGCACAGCCCTGGGGCTCATGGGCCAGCCAAACTGGTCTTCTCTTTGTCCTCCACATACATGTACATGCACACGCAGGTTCACTTACACAGCCATGAAAACACACACACACACACACACACACACACACACACACGAAACCATGTCACTAGCTCAAATATCTCCCCTCCCCCAAAACAAAAGAAAAAGGAAAAGAAAAAAAACTATCCCAGTGTCAAAGCACAGGAATGAAATAATTACTGAATTAAAAACACTCAAAGCTCTTCTTTTGCTATATTGATTTAAGAACATCACCTCCAAGCATGGCTTGCTTGGAAAATACCTGCTCATATCTTGTTTCCTTGAAGTCTTTCTCTCAGTGTGAGTGGAGAGGATAGTGTTAAAATCTGTCCGTTGCTAGCCTGAGCTTGTGTGTACAAATTGGCTTTAGGATCTTGGCTTCTTCATCATTCCTCTCTCAGGAATTGTGCTTATCTTTCTGACTTGATTGGGCAATGCTTTCCTGTCTCTGTTGCTTTTTCAACAGCAGAGAGGTAGACTCGAGACGATCTCAGGGTGAGTGCTTATTGACTGGGAATCTGCAGGGGTGATAAGCCTCTTGGTGTCCCTTATGCAAAGGCAAAACACTGCTGACCGAGGAATATCAGATTCCTTGATCCATACGTCCCCACACCACACCACACACTTAACAGAAGGTCACAGAACATGTGGGGCTCCACAGTGCAGCCTCCCTGCTCCATCTACAAACTGCAAGAATACTGGGCATTTGTTATCATTGCTTTTCAGTGGAGCTGGAATCAATAACAAATTTGTTTTGCAGTCACTCCTAACCATATTTACTGTGTGAATATGGATCAGCAGGGACAGTGTGAGACTGCCACACTGGAGCTGGCCGTCTGTGCAATCCACACCAAGGCCTTCTCAGCGCGGCCAATAAATCACAGAGCTCAAGTGCTTCTGAGCTGAGGCTTCCACCACCAGCAGCATCATTACGATGCTTTCAGCCCTTCTGCTCCAGTTCTTGAACAATGCTCCCCACCCCAGCCACCCTGCCTTCGGTTTCTTTTTCTCAGTCTGTCTCGCCTGGCCAATGCTGAGTAGTGGGCATCAGGTTTGTTTCCTTGTTATCAGCCTCCCCCACTGTGAAGTCATCCTGGAGATGAGATGAACCTGCTCAATGTAGCCCAGCTCCATCACGTGCTTTCTATCCCTCTTTCCTGTGAGACAAAGTATGATGTGCCATTTCTGTGGGCAATAGGGACTGGCTCAATTGGGGCCAATAAGGTTGTGGTAGAGGTCTGATGGAGCTTCTAGGTAATGTCTGCAATCAAGCAAGACATTCAGAAATTTACCTTCAACTACCCTAGGTTTTTGTGGACATCTCGTAAGTACTGATGAAGCCGCTGGCTTGTGAGAACTGAAGGGTGTAGAACTCACTCCCTCACACCCCACCTTTGGAATTGTACTATGAGAGCTGACATATTTCTTTTGCTTAATCCTGTTTGTGTGGGATGCCTTGCAGTTCTGTTCTACAAGCAGCTAGAGGTGTCTGCTAAGCACTGCTGCAGGCATTTAAGGCATTATGAGGGGCAAAGAGGACCCTAGTATAGTGGACTGGGTATGTGTCTCTGGGTGGGGAATCATCTCTCTCCAGAGTTAATCCAGCTGGAAGGTTCATTACCTGGCCAAGGAACTACCCATTAGGAAAGGAGGTTGACCTTAAGCTAAGCTAAAGAGAGAAGAGAAATGATCAATTCTTTTTTTTCTTTTTTTTATTATTATTAATTACACTTTATTCATTTTGTATCCCCCCATAAGCCCCTCCCTCCTCCGCTCCCGATCCCACCCTACCTCCCCTTTTTTCATGAATGCTCCTCCCCACATCCATTGATAGGGGAGGTCCTCCTCTCCTTCCTTCTGATCTTAGCCTATCAGATCACATCAGGAATGGCTGGATTGTCTTCTGTGGCCTGGTAAGGCTGCTCCCCGCTCAGGGGGAGGTGATCAAAGAGCAGGCCAATCAGTTTATGTCAAACAAACTAAGCAAAAGAGAGGACCCTAACTAAAATGCTCAATTCCCATCCTGAAAGGCAAAGAGGATGGACATCAGAAGAAGAAGAAAACAGGAAACAACCTAGGAACCTGCTACAGAGGGCCTCTGGAATGATCAATTCTTTAATGAAATAATATGTTTTTCTTCCAAGAATTTCCACCTTCTTGCCTAGACCGTGTGAGCTATGAGGTTCAGCTGGGTCTGCAAGTAAGTCCTAGTTCTGACTCAAAAAGGTGGCTCTTCTCTCTCTTTCTTTTGGATGCTGACAAAAGCCAAAGCATGCTTTCCTTGATATTTTTGGTTTCCTTACTCTTCTAGGGGATACCTCCCAGCCATATAGCTGCCCTTTGCTACATGGCTGACCCCAAGTCGGTTTGACTCAAAGGCATGGGTTTTTGTTTTTCCTTTCTCCATTCTCTTCCTCTAGGAGGATTTATAACTTACTCATCCTGAAGTTGCTCCCCCCCGCCCCCACATCCCCACCTAAGTTCTTCAAAGCAGAGTTTCTCTGTGTAACAGCCCTGGCTGTTCTGGAACTCTTTTGGATTTTTAGTTTTATTTTTATTAATTACAGTTTATTCACTTTGTATCCCAGCTGTAGCCTCCTCCTTCATTCTCTTCCAATCCCACCTTCCCTCCCTCTTCTTCTCCTATGCCCTTTCCCCAGTCCAATGATAGGGGATGTCCTCCTCCCCTTCCATCTGACTATAGTCTATCAGGTTTCATCAGGACTGGCTTCATTGTCTTCCTCTGTGGACTAGTAAGGCTGCTCTCCCATGAGTTCATGTCAGAGACAGTCCCTCTTCCTATTATTAGGGAACCCTTTTGGACACTGAGCTGCCATGGGTTACTTCTGTGCAGGGGTTCTAAGTTATCTCCATGCATGGTCAATGTTTGGAGTATCAGTCTCAGAAAAGACCTCTGTGCCCAGATTTTTTTGGTTCTGTTGCTTTCCTTATGGAGCTCCTGTTCCCTCCAGGTCTTTCTATCTTCCCCTTCTTTCATAAGATTCCCTGCACTCTGTAAAAAGTTTGGCTATGAATCTCAGCATATGTTTTGATATCCTGCTGGGTAGAGTCTTTCAGAGGCCCTCTGTGATAGGCCCATGTCCTGTTTCCTGTTTTCTCTCTCTTCTGAAGTCCATCTGTTTGCCTTTCTGAATGAAGATTGAGCATCTTACCAGGGTCCTCCTTCTTGTTTAACTTCTTTAGGTGTACAGATTTTAGTATGATTGTAGACCAGGCTGTTCTAGAACTCAGAGAGATCTGCCTACCTCTACCTCCCAAGGGCTGGGATTAAAGGTGTGTGCCCCCATGCTCCGTTCCTGTCGTTCTTTTAAACTCTAATAAAACTTTCCTTAAGCTTTCATTTTAGCCCATCTTCAAACTTTTTTATAAGTGAGACTAAAAACCCCAATAGGGAACGCCAATTCTCTACCTTCTAGAAGGAGAAATTATAAAAGCAAACAATAAATATAACAAATTGAAGCCAGTTTGTGGTGGCACAGAGCTGGAATTCCAGTAACAGAAGGGGTGAGGCAGACATGGTTGTCAGTTCCAGGCTAGCCCGGGCTACAAAGTGAGAGCTTATTTTAAAAACATCAAGGGCTGAGGAGGTAGCTCAGGGATACAGTACTTGCGTAGCCTGCAGATAGCTCTGGATTTGATCCCTTTGCTCTCTGTGGGGGAAAACAGGCAACAAAAAAATACCTCCAAGAAACCCACCCAAACAAATATATAACAAATCAAAAATGAAAAGAGTGGGGTCAGAAGGAGAGACATAGAGTGAGACAAAGGATCCTACAGGGCTAGCGTGAACGAGGTGAGCAGCTGATTACCATTTTAACAGGATGGTCAGGTTTTACCTCACTGAAAACGTGTGATTTGCATAACTGGGGAAGAGCTTTGCAGGTGGGGAAACAGCATAGTCAAATTCTCTGTCTGGCGAGTGAGAGAAGAACGGAGGCCTGTGCAGTGAGGAGTGGGAGTGAAGAAGGTAGTAGCCCTGGGCAACTTGTAGGCCAGTTCACAGGATTGTACAGTGGTGACTGAATACAGTGAGGCATACTGAAGGCTCTGGAGTGCAGCAGCAAGAACCAGCATACTGAAGTCAGTTTAGCAGCTCAGGGCTAGCCTGGGTTAGAGCTGCGGTTGTTGCCGTCCAGGGTGGCATGGAGCTCTGAGAAGCAGTTTGGACTCAGGATGTATCCAGAAGGCAGAACCATCTGCCCTGATAGAGATTATAGGAGATGTGAGAGACAGAAAGGGTCAAAGATGACACCGGCTGACTCATTCGCTCTGACGGACCTGACTCACCTGTAACCCATTTATAACTAATAGATGTTACAAGCCACGGAAAATGTTCACTTGCAAACAAATTCAATGTGGAGGATTTTATGCTTTCACCAACCATATCCCTCCCTTAAAATAGTTTTCCTGGCTGTCATTAGGGAATGAAGCTATCTTCTATGGCCAGTTGACCATTAGCTCAGCTGAGACTAGAGTGACAACTGTCTGTCATAGCCTGTACAAATATACCGCCTTCGTTTCTCTTCATGAGATACGGTTTCTTGTGATCTGCAACCATCTTCTGCTGCTTCATTTCTCTTTCTGGTTGAGGGACTCAACAGCTGTATACGGAATAGTTCGGTCCTGATTTTGCTGATGCATCATCCTAATTGTCTAGCATTTACTGTCTATCACTTGCCAACTGGTGGGGGATATTCTTTAGTTTTCATCTGGTGCAGAACCACAGCCTCTATCTTTAGAAATGATATGTGCTGGGGATTATCCATGTTTGTAATTACGAATCTTCTAGCAGAAGCACGGTTATTAGAAACCTCTGTCGCCCTTTAACCACTGTAGCTGGCATTGCTTTTGCTGCTGTAATTTCCACCTCCCTTCTATTGTAACTTAACATTACCTGGCTCCTCTGTGTCTCTCTACCTGGTTGTATTGCTTAGGCCTCCTGCTGTTTATCCTTAAATACTTTTCCTTCTGTGCTGAACCTCCCTGGCGTGTGTGTGCGTGTGTGTGTGTGTGTGTGTGTGTTTACAGCCTATGAAATCCCCACAGCCATGCTTGCTGCACTGCAATAACTTAGGAGGGCCAGTTGGTTTATGTCTAGCCCGAAGCCACTGAAGGTTAAAGCTGGAGGGCGCTTGGGCGGTTGCTCTGTTTTACGGATGAAGAAGCTGAAGTTCTGGGTGGCTAACTGAATTGCACTTGACCATCTGCATGCTTGTCATGAATCTGGGCCTTGGGGCACCAGGTATGGGCATACATTCAAGGCTAAATCCTTTTACATGCTAATCAGCACTTTGCAGTTTAAACTGATTAACCCTTAACTTGGATAACAAGGCTGGGCGTTAGAAGTGGCCAGTGAATGGTTCTGAGGTAGGAGCTTATCATAGAATACCTGATGTACACAGCCATGTAACACACACACACACACACACACACACACACACACACACACACACACACAGAATTCAACCTTGTAGCACACACACAGAGTACTCAACCTTTTAAGACACACATACACAAAGAGAGAGAGAATACTCAACCTCATAAGACACACACATACATACAGAGTACTTAACCTCCTAAGACAGAGAGTACTCAACCTCATAATAGACACACACACACACACACACACACACACACACACACACACACTTACAGAGAGTACTTAACCTTATAACATACACACAAAGAGGGAGAGTGGGTACTCAGCCTCGCAAAACAGACACACAAGCACAGAGTACTCATAACACACACAGAGTTAGAGATTAACTTCCCATTTTCTCTACCACATCAGGGAAAGAGTACTATTAATTTTCTCGAAAGGGTGAAATGTGAGCTTTAGGTACTTTTAAGGCAGCTGTGAAGCTGGAAAAGTTTGAAAAGGTGGCGATGACCTTAGCAGCCCGGTCTTATGGCAGCTGCTATTTCCTCAGGCTTTTGAACTGTCCTCCCTTTTCCTTTTTGTCTGAGCAGAGCAGACCCTGCTAAACAGCGTCATCCATCTGTTTAAAAAAAACATAGCAGGGCATGGTTGGGGTTACCACAACATGAGAAACTGTATTAAAGGGTCACAGCATTAGGAAGGTTGAAAACCACTGGCTTAAGTGTTCTGCATGACAGCACCACGTGGGACCATCTGGTCTACCTGCCTAGGAAAGGCGATAGCCACCCTCTGAAAGAAAGTGGGTGTGTGGCTTCAAGTCACCGGTTCTCATCAGAATAACCTTTGTTAGTTAAAAATTCAGACTTCTGAGCTTTCAAAACCCTGACTCAGAAGAGGAACATTCCTAGTTAGTCCCTTCAAGGAACCCCAGAGGAATCATGTGGGGTAGGTGACCCTGAGTCTGTAATTGGGGCTTCTGTGTGCTACTTCTGTGATGTTTATGGAGCATTTTTTTTCCCCTTCTTCATGTTCAGTATCTGGGGCTTAATGGATAGGACCTGAGGTGATGAACCTTTTGGCATCATGACATGGCACTCCATCAACAAATGTGTTAGCTCTCATTAACGGGGGCCTGAAAATCTCCAAAAAAATATGTGAAATTTCCCACGAGATGGGAACATCTCAAAGGCACCTATGGTCCTCAGAGGATTTAAGATGGCTACTTCAATTGTCCCAACCACCTCTGCTCTGGCCAGTCTTCCTTTCTACCTTCCTTTCTTAGATAGAAACTTAACATTTAACCATGGGAGTTGGAAAAGAGGCAACCTCTTCCATGCTTCTCTTAAATGATTTCTTCAGAGGGATATGCCTGTGACACTTTCCACAGTAACACTGCTCTCTCATTCTAACGAGCAACTTGAAATGTATCTGTTTCACTACAACACTATTATCTCGTGTTATCCCAGAAGCTTCCTTCTTGGTCAGCCGACCTTAAACAGGGAATTTTGTCACCTGGCTTGGCTGGGATTTTCTTGACCTGCCCTTACCAGACTAAGCTCCTGACTCTTTAATGTGGCATCTGTGCCCTTTATAAGCTGATGGCCTCCTGCTGCTCTCCTAATTGTTCTGTGTTCAAAGCGAAGTGTGTTCTTCAGGGCCTCTTCCCTCTGGGCTTTCATGGCATTCCTTTCCTTTCCTCCCCATCTGTCACGGTTTACCCTTGTTCAAGGCCTTCCCCCTGTCTCTCCCTCAGCCACAGAGCATCACTTGTAGTTGGTTTGCACAGCCTTCTGGCCTTTATTATGTATTGGTTTATTATTCTTGACTCTCATTTCTCTTCTTTCTTACTAGATTAGAATCTAGAACCTGTTCCCACCAAGGCCCTGGACACACTCCATTTCTGGTATATTATCTGCCATAGTACAAAGCATAGAGAAACTTTTTTAAGATCTGAAGACTATATTTAAAAATGTGGCTATTTTAATTCAGAAAAACAATTCTGTTTGTCTCTTTCTCTGGTTAAGTTGGCTAAGCTTAATTATTGTGTTCTCTGTGGCTCTGAAAAGTATTTGAATGGCTTGTTGGATTTGTACTTTTAGAGTTGTTTATGTGCTTTAATTTTGCACAGTATCATTGGGAAGCCTGCACCATGAAGGTAATTCCCTCTCTTTGGGCTGGTGAGGTGTGTGGTTAGCAGGGAGGGAACAGAACTGGGGCTGGAAGTCTGGCCTTCTGAGGACAAGCGCCCAGTGTGCAGTGTTCTAAGAGTGAAGTACAAATGTGATCACACATCGCCAAAGACAATTAAGATGATCGTATGGGTTAAAAAGTCTGACTTAGGTACATTAAAAGGTGAGGGGCATTTTTCTCAGCTTGCCTGTTTTTTTTGTTTTTTTTTTTAAACATGATCATTCCTTCCATTCTGTTCCCTGCATGAGGACATGGTCATGAATCTAGTTTTGAGTCCCCTCTCTGTCTCTGTCCTTCCCTGGAGTTTAGGCCCCTCAGTGACTCGCTGAATCTTCTAGTTTCATCTATCACCACTGTGCTGACTTAGTTGCTGTGGCTTGCATATGGTAATGATGTCCTTCTCAGCCTCACATCACTTCAGGTCTACCAGAAGTTTTTACATGAACTTCTGCCTTTACTTCAAACTCCATATGGCTGACGTCATCGTCTTCTCCCTGACTGTCTCATTCCTTTCTCAATCTGTGTTTTTCTAACACCACTCACCTAGTCATCCAAATTCAAAATCATTCTTACTTAGCTTCTTTATGTAGCCTCTGTCCTTCCCCTTTTTAGGGCCTGTGTGTGCTAGCCAAGTGTCCTTACTGAGCTGTAGCTGCAGCCTTCTCCTTTTTCTTTTTTCTTTTCTTTTTGACAGGCTTTCTCTGTGTAGCCCTGGCTCTTCTGGAACACACTCTGTAGACCAGCCTGGCATTGAACTCACAGAGATCCATCTGCCTCTGCCTCCTGAGTGCTGGGATTACAGGTGTGCACTACCACCTCCTTGCCTTCACTTTCTATTTTGAGACAGGGTTGTTGTCCAGGCTGGCCTTGAACTTGTGACCCTTACCACATTTACCTCCTTAGACCGCACAGGTTTGCACCATTGGCCTACTTACTGGCTATATTTTAGTGATTCTTCACTCAAGATGTCTATAATGTCCACTAAAGGCTCACTTGGACACTTTTCTGCCAAAGATTACATCTTTCTCCCATAACCTCATAAGTTCCTTTCTATTTCAGGGACTACATTCTATCCAGATGTCTGTTGCCTCATCATTAAATCCCTGTAATAAGCTTTTGCTGACTGTTTCTAAGATACAAGTTTTAAAATGCTAGTCCTCTCTGTGCCCACATAGGATCACGTGCAAGATCTTCAGTCTGGAAAACCAAACTCCTCGTAGTCTTGACGACCAATCCTGTCTTTAAAGTCATGGCAGTGCTCTGTCAAAGGAGGACTCTTCCCAGCTCTACCCCATCTCCGGCTACCTTGCTCCGTCCCTTATTCTTCATTCTCAGTCTACCTTTTCACATCCTCCTTACAGTTCCAGATTCAGCGCAGGCCTCTTCTCATTCAAACCCACATCTAGAGAGCCTCTGTGCCTACATCTCTGCTGAGGGAGTGCCATCTGAGGGTCAGCAGGCATTCATACTGCCTTCAAGACGACGAGAAAGACTGGAACTCAAGGTGGCATGTTAGGCCTGTGAATCAAAGTCTGCATTTCAGATCAATCTCAACAGCGCTTCATGAAGGTGGAGGAACCCCAGGCTACCTTACTTAGCTAGACAGTACCTAATCCAAACTCCGTTTACACACTTAGCTGTACTCAAGCCTCTTGTGGTATGGGAACCTGTTTTATGTCTCTATCTCTTGGATATAACTTTGTGACAAAATATGGGCTTAAAGGACAGACTTCAGTGTCCATCCCCTTTCTGTTCCAGTTTGGAAAAGGAACTCAAAGACTTCGAGAAAGTGAACTAAGCCACTGTATATTCAGGTGTGGCTGGTGTGAAAGCATTACCAGGTGGAACCCCGATGAGGAGTTTAGGCCACAAGGCTCAATTGCTCAGGACCCAATGAGATGAAGGCCCTAACAAAGGACGTGTTGATAGGTTAGATAAGAAGTGTCCATCAAAAGGCTTAAGTGCTGAAGCGCTGGTCACAGTGGGCAGTGCTATTGCAAGGTGATCTGATTGCAGGGTGCTAAACCTCCTCAATGGACTAAGCTAGGGATCCATTCAAAGTGGAATGGGTCATCTGAGGGCAGAGCCTAGATGGATGAAGAGGGTCACTAGGGATGTGCCTTGTCCTCAGACCCTCCTTCTGTTGCTCTTTCCTTTTCTTGCTGTGGGGAGGTGGGTGGGTTTGTTCCCATGCTTCCTGCCATGATATTCTATCTCCCCACTTGCCAGATACAGTAGAATTGAGTGTTGATGGCTCTGAAACCATGAGCCAAAAGAAGTTCTATCCTTCTTTTAAGTTTTTTCTCTCTGGGGTTTTTGTCACAGCTGACACAGAGGGCTTCAGGCAGCTTCCCAGCTTGTCTCTCTACCCTTGCCACACAAGGGCACAGAGTTCTCCTCCAGAGCAGCCCTCCTAGGTAATCAAATTTGCTGGCACACTGATCTTAGAATTTCCAGCCTCTACAAAAATGAGGAATGGATATCAGTTCTTCATCACTCACCCATTTTTGCTCTTTAGAGCACAGTATGGCTCAGACTTTGACTGTTGCTTTTGGTGAAAAGCAAGCCAATGCACACTAACTCCAGGTGACAAGGAAAGAAGGAGCAGGTTCCTCACATACCGGCTTGTTGAGAGCATGTCTTTGTGTCCAGTAGACTTGCGTGCATACCTTCCCCCACCAAAACAAGGAGCTCCCAAGGGGAGACGTTATGCTCCAGCCACCTTGGCATGAAACAGCATCCCACCGTGAGTAAAGATACTTAGTAACATCCACTAATTGGATTTAAACATAAACAAAGGGATAACATTTATGGATGAACTGTAGAAATTAAACCTAAGCCTCAGCTGGACACTTCTTACTCAATGCATATTTATCACCATATCCTACATAAATGATAAACTGAGAAAATTCTCAAGTGAGAGACCCACTGCTTGTGCTCAACTCATTGCCACCATATTTCAGCTTTTGAGACAAGACAGGGTTTGTCTACATAGTCCTGGCTGTTCTGGAACTCACTCTGTAGACCAGGCTGGCCTTGAACTCACATAGATCCATCGGCTTGCCTCTGCTTCCCAAATGCTGGGATTAAAGGCATATGCCACTCTGCTCATTTCAACTTTAATGGTTAAAGATGAGAGGAAAAAAAGAAAGGCAAAAATCTCAGGTGAACATTGAAATGCCCATGGCATAAAGCTTAAAATGAAAAGAACATTTTCCTTTTTTTCTTTTGAAAAGAACATTTTCAACGATGAACAGCTCAGTTTTGTGTGTGTGTGTGTGTGTGTGTGTGTGTGTGTTTGGGACAGGGTCTCAAACAGTCTTAGCTGCTTTGGTACTTGTTACAAAGCCTATGCTGACCTTGAACTCATAGAGATCTGCTTGCCTGTGCTTTTAAAGTGCTGGTATTAAAGGTGTGGTACCCCACACTAGGCTGAGGTTTTAAGCATATTTACATTAGAGTGTTTACTGCTGACAAATTCATCCAACAAAATGAGTGCTTGGTCCTTTTCTCATTCCTTCCACTTTTCCACAAGACTTCCTACACATCGCCCAGTGTTTGGCTGTGAGTCTAAAGCCTCTCAGAGGACAACTCTGATAGGCTTCTGTCTGCAAGCTTAGCAGAGTATCCTTTATAGTGTCAGGGGTTGGCTCTCTCCCATAGGGTGAATCTTTCGTTGGCATTGGTTGGACATTCTCTCAATCTCTGCCAGCAGGTAGCTTAGGCTTCTTGTGGGTTCCCTAGTAAGGGAAGCAAGGACTGCATCTGACATGAACTTGGTTGCCTACTCTTTGATCACTTCCCCCTGGCAGGACTGCCTTGCTAGGCCACAGCGGAAAAGGACACAGTCCTGATGCAACTTAAGGAGCTGGGGCATATGGGAAGAAGGGCTTCCCTTTTCTGAGGAATAGGGAAAGGGGAGGGGGAAGGGAGGAAAGGGGGACTGGGAATCAGGAGGGATGGCGCTACAACCAGGATGTAAAGAGAATAAAAGAATGACTAATTGCTAAAGCGTTATAGAACAAAGTAGGATTTGTGTAGCTTGATGGTACAGATTATCTGAGTTTCACTTTGTGTCTGGAAAACAAAGTGAAAGTATTTGGGGAGTGAATGAATAAGCAGGATCTTAACCTGGACTTTATCCTCCTTTGAATGGCTTTGCTGGGCTCACAGGAAGATGACGTGTGGCAAAGTGGAACTGATAGTGTCACTTTACTCTTTCATTAGCCTAGGTTCAAGAAAGTCCAAAGAGAGAGAGGTGACATTTAAAAACGGCACCTTGCAAGGGGAAGGAAAAGAAGGAAGAATAGCTTGTACCTCAAATGGCTGAAGGAGAGAACATATTTGGTATTTGCTACACCTTTGGTCTTTCAGTGATACTTTTGTCCAAATTACCAATGCTCCTGGCAAGAAAACCACCTGCTGAGTGACTGGAGGAGTGAAGGTAAAGGCTGACAGAGGTGAATCCTCTCCACATGCAGCCATGTTGGCTGCCCAGGCTGGCCCAGAGGTAGGAGGAGCTGGGCATCACTGACTGCCCTGCACATCAAACTCTGGGCCACAAGAGGAAACAAGACTAAGACCCCTGGACCTGGAGCCCAGTAAGCCCTCAGGGTTCCTGCTCACACATGGATGAAGATTGGGCAGATTGAGGATGTCACCGCATTCCCTCGACAGCACTCAAAGGAAGGGTAGGGGTCATAGTGGTTGCTATCAGTGGATGGGACTTCTCAAATTATTTTCTGTTAATAAACTGCATTGGGCAAGCTTTAAAAAAAGTTCTAAAATGCTTGAAAGAGCTCCAGCATGTCATTATTACTTCTTTTTCTCTTTGTATGTGTTTGTGTGTGTGTGTGCATGAGAGCATGTGTGTGCACACACACGTGTGTGTGTGTGTGTGTGTGCATGTATATGCATGCATGTGTGTGTATGTGTGTGTTGAGAAGGTGATAAGGATAGACGTGGAAACTCTGGTTAGAAACAACTGCTGCAAAGTGGGTAAAAGATGATGGTAGCTTGGGCTATGGATTCAGCAGTGAGAGAGGTGAGAGGCAGTAGATTCTAGATGTATCCCGAGGGCAGAACCAACAGGATTTGCTGAGAGGCTAGATTTGGAGTATGGGAGGCAGAGAGCCATCCAGGACCCAGGACCCAGACAGCTTCGTTGTGAGGTTTTCGGGGATAATGGGGAACTTAGCCTTGGCAATGTTGAACCCACATTTCTTCTAAAGAAGTGGAGATGTTGAGGAGTCAGGTGAGTGTTTGGGGAGTGAAAGAATAAGCAGGATCTTAACCTGGACGTCAACCTCCTTTGAATGGAAATCAACACTTTCATCTACTTTTTCACAATTTGAAGCACCTTTGGATGTGACGCTGGAGGTTAGGCTTTTGTGACCAAGGCCTGAATTCTAGGCCTGGTTCTCTGAAGAGCCTGTGCCTCTGAAGTGTTCCCAACAGTCTCAACACATTTAAAACAGAACTTGCTTCAGTCTTCTGAACCTCTGTGAATATAGTGAGTGAGTGACGCACAGGAAGGTAAAGAATCTCTGTATCTCTTCATTTGCTCCCTCCCTCCCACAGCTACTGGTCACCAATGAAGCCCTACCTATTTGCCATGTCTAGAAGCCATCTCCCCCTTTTATCTTCAGTCTTTAAAAAGTTGCATTCTCCTAGAGCCTTACCTAGATTTCTGTCAAGCCTCTCTTGGTTTCTGTTTGAAATCCATCCTTCATATAGATCCCATAATGTTTTTTGAAAAGTAAGTGTGGCCATGCTATTTTATGCTTATTTTTTTCTCTTCAAAGATACTTACTAGATTTTTTTCCCCCATACAATATATTTGGTAAGGACATTTGCTCAACCATGTTTGTAGCAGCTTTATTTGTAATAGCCAGAACCTGGAAACAACCCCGATGTCCATAAATGGAGGAATGGGTACAAAAATTGTGGTATTTTTACACAATGGAATACTACTCAGCAATCAAAAAAGAGGAAATCATGACATTTGCAGGCAAATGGTGGGATCTAGAAAAGATCATTCTGAGTGAAGTATCCCAGAAGGAGAAAGACAAACATGGAATATACTCGCTTATATAGACCTAAAAGATATGATAAACATAATGAAATCTATACACCTAAAGAAGATAATCAAGAAAGCGGACACAGGGTATGATGATCAATCCTCATTTAGAAAGACAAATGGGATATGCATTGAACGTATGACAGGAGTCTACCGCAGAAGGCATCTGAAAGACTCTACCTAGCAGTGTATCAAAGTAGATACTAGGACTCATAACCAAACCCTCGGCAGAGCGCAGGGAATCATATGAAAGAAGGGGAGTTTGATGTGGAAAGGATAGGAGCTCCACAAGGACCAAACATATCTGGGCACAGGGTCTTTTCTGAGATGGACACTCAACCAAAGAGCATGAGAGGATAAAACCTAGATCTTCTGCTCGGATGAGACCCGTGATAGCTCAGTAATCAATTGGTTTCCCATAATAAGGGGAACAAGGACTATTTCTAACAGGAACTCAATGACTGGCTCCCTGACCTCCCCACCTCCCAAGGGAAGAGCAGTACTGTTAGGCCACAGAGGAGGACTTTGCAGCCAGTCCTGAAAATACCTGACAAAACGGAGTCATATGAAAGGGGAGGAGGTCCTCCCTATCAGTGGACTTGGAAAGGGGCAGGGAGGAGATGAGGGAGGGAGGGTGGGACTGGGGAGGGAATGAGGGATACAGCTGGGATATAGAATTAACAAAATGTAACTAATGAGAAAAATAAAATAAAATAAAAACAATATATTTTGGTTATATTCATTCCTTCTTCAACTCCTCCTAGATCTTCCCCATCTCCTGAGCCAACCAACTTCATATTCTTTCTTCTCATTCTCTGTCTTCTAGCTATTGATTTAAAAAAATCTCAAGTCCTGACCCTATCTTATAGGGATCATCAGGATCCTGTTCATTTCTCAGACTTGTTGAGATTATTCTGCATATGACACACCTACCCACTGGCCATACTGAGCTGTCTATGATCAACTGTCCTCAAATATAAACAGAGTATTTGGAATGCTATGAGCACTGTGATAAGCTTGGGGATGCGAGGCTGGACATGACAGTCTTAGTTGCTGCTCTAGGGCAATCACCCTAGATTTTCAGTTTCCATAGCCTTTTTCTTTTTTAAAATCACCTGCTCCTCCCTTCATTCCATCCACACTTCCACCACCCACCAGCCTCTAAGAGAACACCAAGTCACCTTTTAGGATTCAGCTCACTTCATCTTTATGTATTAGCACTTTTCTTAATCTTCTTCTCACTTCTGAAAAATAGCATTATTGAACTTACTAGCTCTACATGCGAGGCTAACTCTAGATACATCCCAATGGGGAGTTGTTTTAAAGCAGGACTCCACGGCTCAAGGGATAACATTTTTTTCTTGAGTTTTAGAGGAAGAAAGTCTATTTTCTCTGGATTTGTCCTCTGTCTTTTCCACATGTGGGGCAATAAGTGTTAACTGGCTTCAGAGTGACTAAGCATAATCCTATCAGGTGGCACTAACAGTTGGTACTACAGGATTTTGTAACAGGAAGAAAGGTTTAGTGGTGGCACTAAGGCAGAAACTAGGGAACTTATCTTAAAGCCGAGTCATAGCATGTTCACAATTTCCACACATATTAATGTATTGATATTTGTGATAGTTTGGTGGGAGATTGAAATAGTTGGGGTTAGACTGAGGATGAAGCTCACTGATAGAATTCATGTGTACCATGTACAAGGCCATGGATTCTATCTTTAGTGACATAGAAACAATAGAAGTTAATTTTAAAAAATTAAAAAACATCAAATCCCACAAAGAACCAAATCAATAAATGACTAGTAAATCAGAAAATCCACAAATTATGAAATAAAAAAGCCAATAAACATAAGAAAATTCTTTAATTTGACTAGATACCAGAGAAATGCAGATCAAAACAACATTGAAATTCCTCCTCAACCCCATCAGATTGATAGTTATGAAGAAAACAAACAACAAATGTTGGCATCAGTGTGGTTGTGGATGTGAACGGAAGGGAACCCTTGTATCGATGGTTCTCAACCTTTCTAATGATGCAGCCCTTTAACACAGTTCCTCCTGTTGTGGTGACCCCCTCCCCCCTGCCCAGCCATAAGATTATGTCATTGCTACGTTATAACTGAAATTTTGCTACTGTTGTGAATCCTAATGTGAATCTCTGCTATTTGATCCTCAAAAAGGATGCAACTCATAGGTTGAAAAATGCTGCCTTATTTACTACTGGTAGGAAGGCAAACAAGTCTAAGATCACTGGAAATAAGTATGGATGTTTCTCAAAATACTAAACATAAATCTATCAGATGATCCAGCTATACCACTCTTGGGAATGTATTTAAAGAAATCTAAGTCAACATTTCATGGAGATGCTTGTACATAAATATCCACTGTAGCTCTATACATTACATCTAAGTGTGTCCAACAACAGAGGACTTGATGAAGAAATGTGATATGATTATGTTAGGCAAATTAAGCCAGCCTCAGAAAGACAAATATTACAGATTTCCCCTCTAGCTTATGCTTCCTAGATTTTATGTAGTCACATAAAATCATGTATGGCTATATAAAATGAAAGTAGACATGAAATTGTTTAGCAGAGCAAAGGAGACAAATGAGAGAGAAAAGAAAAGGGAGGATAAGGAGGACAGAAAAAAGATAGAGGCTAAAAAAAACTATAAACTAACCCCTCATGCTACCACTGTACAGAAAGATGGCAAATGACTTTCTTTCTGTATACCTGTTCATCCTTCCCGATGCGTCCTTAGCCGAAAGTCTTAGAGCAGGCACACAGCTTCTGACGGAAATGTAGGAAGGTTCAGTACTCGAAGTAGACGGGTGGTGGGAAATGAGGGTGGGAATCAGGAAAGTAACAGCCTTTCTCACTTGTCTGCTCACATCACCTAAGGATCTGCATGAATCCTGAATGCATGTTTATGGGGTAAGTCCACAAGCAAGGTCTTACTCAAGTGTCTAACTGGTAGACCCAGAAATCTTGTCTATCGTATATGTAGTCTTGATCTCTGTTTCTGTTTCTTCTCCCTCACTTTTTTTCTTGTGTCTACTCTCCCCTTGCCTCCAAGCTCACATACATACAAATATATTCATTCAGATGGTTCAAATATGCTTCTTTGCCAACTACATTTAGTACCTTCTGACTTACAGTGTGTATGTGGCATATCTTACCCTTGAGCTGTAAAGATGGGTGTCTGATCTTTGTCTTGCTGCAGATGTGATCAGGCAGTTAACAACTCAGTCCCCAGTGAGGAGGTTTAAGGATGGTACAAAAACTCTCTGGTTATGATAAAACAACAGTCTCCAGATTGGTCATACAGGTGATCCTGCTAGGACGCTTCTTTGCGTGGCTTTGCTCATGTCTCTACACACAGATGCACACATGAACACATACCCCAAACACCATAGTAGGGTTAATCCTTCCCTTTTCTAATGAGCATTTAAAATTTAAATGCATCAGTTACTGTAGTATCCCTAAGCTGTAAACACACAGACTTATAAAGGGCTCAGCCTAGCTGCTGAGAAGAGCCAGTACAGCCATTGCTAATGTGTTTAATTTATTTAAAGAGATGCCTTCTCTGTTAGCACTTAAAATGGAGCGACATCTATGCCAAAGTGATTATGTATTAATTTGCTACAGCATTTAGATGTATCAATGAGACATTTTGTATATTAAAATCACATCAACTAAGGGGACTGTGTTGATTATGAAGTCTTATTATGTGTGATTATAAGTGCCTTCCAATTATAATAGTTTAATAACTCCTGTGGTTATTCTCTGCAACAAAAGTCACACATTTACTAATATGGGTAAGGACGGTACATGTTGAACAGACAGGTTGAAAAGTATCGATTCTGAAGCTTTAGATTAGATTCCTATTGATCTGATGAATGAGAGTTCCATTGCAGTGTTTCCATGGTACTCAGTTTCTATTGCCGTGTCAGCAATTTCACTGGCTGTGTACAATAGACAAATTAAATGCCAGGACCTGGGAATATCTAGAGCCCTACTGATAACTTTGAATTACTACTGGGGATGGCAAGGTCCTTGCCTACCTCTGTCCCATCTCTGTTCATGTCTCTGAGCCATAGATTTCTGCACATATGTTACACATGTGCTGAGTCAAAAGTGGGGTGGTCCTGCCTGCTATCGAGTAGAGGCTAGCTGAGTATGTGTCACTTCTTGCTGGCCCCACACCCCATAGCTGTGATTTAGACATCTGTCCCAGGTCAGTTTTGAGCAGGGACACTTTAAGTACTTTATCTATCTATCTATCTATCTATCTATCTATCTATCTATCTATCTATTATGTATACAGTGTTCTGCCTGCATGTACACCTGCATGCCACAAGAGGGCACCAGATCTCATTATAGTTGGCTGTGAACCACCATGTGGTTGCTGGTAATTGAACTCATGACCTCTGGAAGAGGAGCCAGTGCTCTTAACCTCTGAGCCATCTCTCCAGCCCCAGGGACACTTTTTTAGGTTGTAGTTGTTGCTGTTTTGAGAGGGGTCTCATGCATTCCGGGTTGGCACCTAACTTACAGCCAAAGTTGGCCTTGAACTCCTGTTTTTTTCCTTATGCCTCCCAAGTGCTAGAATTACAGGCATGTGCACCATATCTAGCTCACAACCATATTATATTAGAGAATATAATATTCTCTAACATACAATATTAATATTTTAATAATAATATTAGAATAATATTAGCTCTAAAGTCGGGCTTATTATTCTTTCACTGAAAACATATTTGTTGTTACGAAGCATCATAGTAGGTGCTGGGAAAATAGTGAGATTAGTAATGGCTTCATAAACGTCCACTCTAATGGCTGCTTATGTTCAAATCATGACCACCATATCATCTTGGTTAAGATGGCCACTGACAGAGCTCCAGTCTCCTGATAGGCACCATATCAGAAGAATCAACTATGGCAAGGCACAGAAATCAAATATTAATTCTGGTACTCTTAAAATATCAGTTTAATCTTGAGCAAAAAAAAAAAAATCATATGCAAGCTGTACATCAATTGAAGTGGTGATGAATGTACTCCATGAGTTTAAATGCCTCTGACTTGAATGCTTTAGGTCAAGTCTGGGTGGGTAGCGTTTATTTAGACTACAGTAATGAGCACATGATGATAGAAAGTCCATTGCTTGTCTTCCTCATGTATTACTTTTTTAGATGATGTGTATGAGATGAATAGGCTGGTGTCTTTTCCTGCAGGGTACTGAGAATAAGAAGAGTTGACTTTTCTTTTCTTTTCTTTCTTTTTTTTGTGAGCCATGCACATACTTTGTGAGACTCAAAAATATCAAGGACAAAAGAAAATCCCTAAATTCAAGACAATATATATTTTTAGTATCAAAGCTGTGGCATTAGAGGCCTTGGATCAGGGATGTTTAACTAACAGACCTTTCCTTTGTATGAAGAAGTTTCATTTTTATCTTGTCATTGAAAGAACTCAAGGAAAAGATATCAATCCAGTTTGTTGTAAGTGCCTAATTAACTATTGAGCTGTGTGATGTTCCCTAATAATTGAATTAGTTGCATCAAAAAACCATGAGGTACTTTCAAGTATTGAAATGAAGGTCCCAAATCGATCACCTAAATTATATACTCCTTTATCAAAATGTCCAGAAGTGTGTGGAGTCTGGAGGTTGCACAAATCCTCTCATTGGCCCAGGGAATGCTGGTTTGTTTTCATTTGTTAGCTGTTAGGAGTCATCTGAAAGGCAGGCAGAGGAGGCTATGCTCTGTGAACTGGGTTAGGGTGGGTACAAGGGCTAGCATTAGAAGAAAATAAGAGGTCATAGTGGAAGTCAGAGGAAACATGAGTTTAAGCTTTCATTTTCAGACAAGAAAACTCGTTACAAATGGGAAGGGAGTACTTAACAGAACCTCAGAGCGTTTTAGAACAGTTAAGAGACTCGTCTGGAAAGAGCCCTTGTTTTATTTCCCAAATACACCTTGTGATTGGTTTGTATTTGCTTACACAGTGATGGGTTTCCTAAAGACGTTGTTATATGAGTAAACAGTGCGTTGTGAGTCTATTCACCCCTAGACCTCCGTCCATCCAGCCCTCTCAGGCGTTTAAAATGTCCTTGTCTGTTTCTTAATCCCAAACCCACTGAGTAGGTGTCTCTGGGGTGGGGAACTGGCAGGGACTGAAGTCTAGTATAGCCAAGGAGGGAAAAAAATCAAGCTTGTTCCTCAGATCAAGACCCTCTTTGCAGCTATGGAAATACAGGTTCTGGGTGCCATCCAGACACACCAGGGCAGAACCCAGGGACCTGTGGTTCGTAAGCTCTTCAAGTGATCCTGCTGTGTGCTCAGTATGAAAATCATTATCTGAGATATGTCGTGTCAGACCCTCCCACTCAAACAAATCAAGGCAGGTAGGTAGGTAGGTAGGTGAAACAGTTCAGGCTGGAAGTCCACTCTGATTCCCTTCTGTGCTTTAGAAAAGAATCAAAACACAGGTACTTCACTCCCCACAAGCATCACCTCAGAGGAGCGGGAGAGTAACCTTCCATTGTTATCTCCATGAAACCTTGTGGGAGGAATCACAGAGCCAAGAAATGACAGACCTCTGCATTCCAACTGGAGCTTGTCATTCTAAACAATATGCAGAGAGTGATCCTGGGAGCCACTGAGACCACCAGAAAGACAGCTGCCCTGGCACCTAGCATTGAGGTAATTACAGGGGGAAAGGGCTTTCCAGACCAGGAAGGGAGAAATCCTTAAAAATAAAAAGAACAGAAAAGTATCGAGAGTAAAATTTTCTTTTCCTTTTAACTTCATGAAAACAGTGGCTTTTTTATGTGTGTGTTTCTGATATGATGGCAAATGGAATAAAGGTCCTTGACAGTTGGCATTCGGTATGAAGCGGGAAATGCATAAGAGCATATTCTAATGATTCTTTGGTTTTCTTGCGGTACCGCCCAGGCCCCAGCACATTCGCTGGCAGCACCCACACGATCCTGTGCTAGGGAATAAGCCTGGAACAAGGCTGGCAGCACAGTGGCCTCCGCCTGCCTGGTGAGAGATGTGCTTGTGACCGGGACAGCCGACTCAGGGTGCTGTCAGAGGATGTCACTGAGCTTGACCCAGATGAACTGGTGTGTCACAGGGGTCTGTACAGCACCGGGAAGAGGGCCAGCAGCCCGAGCCAAGTGGAAGGTTCACACGTCACACTGCGCGGGTTTACTGTGCTGCCTTCTGAGCAAAACTGAATCCCCCCTCCCCATCGGGGATGAATCACTATTTGTGGGACAAACTCTTTATGGGCCTTTTTAAAATTTTTTTAAATTTTATTTTTAATTACACTTTATTTACTTTGTATCACCCCTCTAGTTCCCTCCTTCCTCCCCTCCTAATCCCTTCCTTCCTCTTCCTTCTCCACGCATACCCCTCCCCAAGTCCACTGGTAGGGGAGGGTTTCTTTTTCTTCCTTTTGATCCTAGTCTGTTAGGTCTCATCAGGAGTGGCTGCATTGTCTTCCTCTGTGGCCTGGTAAGGCTGCTCCCCCCTCAGGAAAAGGGGATCAAAGAGCAGGCCAATCAGATTATGTCAGAGACAGTCCCTCTTCCCATTACTATGGAACCCACTTGGACAATGAACTGCCATGGGCTACATCTGTGCAGGGGTCTTAGGTTATCTCCATGCATGGTCCTTGGTTGGAGTATGAGTCTCAGGAAAGACCTCTGTGTTCAAATTTTTTGGTTCTGTTGCTCTCCTTGTGGCGTTCCTGTCCTCTCCAGATCTTACTATTTCCCACTTCTTTCGTAAGATTCCCTGCATTCTGCTATGTTTGGCCCTAAGTCTCAACATCTGCTTTGATAGTCTGCAGGGCAGAGCCTTTCAGCAGCCCTCTGTGGGAGGCTCCTAACTTGTTTCCTGTTTTCTTCTTCTGATGTCCATCCTCTTTGCCTTTCTAAATGGGGATTGAGCATTTTTAAAATATATATATATATTTACTCTAACTAATCCCCTCATACTCACAGATTCTATACAAATATTGTCTTTATAAACCAGTCATCAAACTAAATAAATTCTCATAAGTGATTTATATAGACACAACTAAATAAAGATTGTCAACAAAATCCAAGATAGTTGATTTCTAGAACAGAAATATCTTTTTTTTTTTTTGCCTACGTTCAGTTCATTTTATGAGAAGACAAACACAATATGAGATTATTATTTTAAACACAAATTTCATTTAACACAGTGTTGGGTGAAGCCTCCGGGCTGTAAGTTAGCTACTAATTTCATCTGACTCAAGGCTGTGAAATGCATTTCTGTGAATTATTGTGTGCCGAGACCCACTAGCAATTCACGAACAGACATCAGTGGGCTCAGGGGGAAACAAGATCTCCACAGTGTACCTGTTATTAAAGTGAGGTACTCAGTGACCCAGGCTTATTTTAACTACATAGTTACATTCTCTGATTTTACAAAGATGAGATTTTTGAGGAGGAAAATGAGACAGACTGAGGCATTCACACACATATAACTAGCAATTTGAAGCTGCTGTTAGGATCATTTGATCTCTACATTTCCTCTTTTGTTCATCTCATCCCAGCCTCTGAAGATCCCCGGGGACTATTTATTATTCTTTCCCGTCTAGTGACTGCTATGTTCAATTATGGGCCTCTGTTCTACTAGTAGACTTTTACTTTCAAGACCAGGAACAAGTCTGTGTTAGATATATTTACTCCCTCATGTAAGTTCCATCATTTCTTTCTTCATTTTTCACTATATTGTTCTTGAATGACTTCATTACGTTTTTGTTGTTGTTTGTAATATTTTCGTGTGTTCTTCTCTGGTCCTTATATTCCTCTGTGACATCTCTTCTCACGCTTAGGGTATTCTTTAGAAAACTGCTGAGTGCGTCTCTGCCTCTTTTATTTACACAGCACAGAAGAGCTGTGAGTCTTGCCAATGACAGGCTGCTCTGGCTTCTCTGGCACCTGCTACAGAGCAGGCCCTTAATCAATAACTGTTTAATGACTGCCCAAATGAATGGAACTTAATGAGCTCAGTAATTTAGGTATAAGCTTAAACAAAATCATAAATTAACAATGCCCACCCCTTTCACTGTGTGTCAACTTAAATTTTCTTTAAATTGTCTAAAAAACACAGAAAGAAAGAAATTGATTCTGCATACTATTTAGATGAGAGATATTCCCTGGTTTTGACATCTCATCCTGTAATACTTGATGGTTCCTGTATGGGAACCATGTTTCATGTTCAGCACATAATGGGATAGCTGGTAATAGAATCCCTTCTAAGTGCAACTCATGATTCTTTATTCTACCTGGAAAGGTTTCTTGGGATAAGAACTGTGCCTTCTGGACACCGTGACTGAAATCCAGCAGCAAGGGTTCTTCAAGGATGTCCTGAAAAAACTAGGGCTTTAGTAAGGGATATTAGGGCTGAAATCCCACCTCTGCCTTTGCCTGTGTGGATGAAACTGGCTAAAACTTAAGTCTCTCTCAGTAACCTCAACCCCTTATTAGAAACTGAGAATGATAATGATGATATAGATGGCAGAACCTGAATTAAAACCAAAGTTTTCTGGCTCTGAAGCTCAGGCTCATATTAACAATTATCCTTCCATAACTAAATGAGACAATCAGCTCAAAAATGCTTGACATGGCATAAACATTTGTTAAAGCAGCAGCAAAAACATGTATGTTAAAAAAGAAAACCAGCAGAGAAACGGTGACAACATGCACTACAAGGAAAGGCACCGTAGAAATGCTCTTTGTTTTTCTAGGGAATGTTCAAATCCAAAATTGTCATTGTGGCTGAAAGGGTTAGACTAACTTTGTAACCTATATGTCTTCTAAAGCCTATAGTTTTGAGTTTTAGGTTCAGGTTAAGCTAAGGCTCTTAGTACCTTTCCAGAGAATGGAAAAATGTGACCCTATCTATGAGGACAGATAGAAAAAAAGGCAAGCAAGCAATGACCTTCACTCAGCAAAAAGAAAAACTCCTGTCTTTGAGATAGCATTTCTTAGCAACAAACCTAGACTTCTTCTGAGTAGCTTTTGACCTCCAGCCAAAAGTCTGTAGCCCCTAATCTTCAAGGATGAGCTAACCACCCCCACCTTCAATTGCAGCTGCATCCACACTTGGCAGGACTGGCCAAGCTTGAGCACCTAAAACTAACCAATTATCTTACTTTATAGCTTCCTCGTCCAATCCTAAATTGCCAAGACTGCAACTTCAAATCTCCCGCAATTTTTCTTTTAAAAACCTAAAGGCCTTTGTCTCCTGGTGCTACTCTTTGCTGACCGGCAGGGGTGACCCCATTGCGCAACGGTTAATAAACCTCTTGCTTTTGCAGCGAGTCTTGGTCTGGGGGAGTTTCTGGGAAGGGCGCGATCTTAAACTCCTGAGCTGTGAGACCCCAGGTCTTACAGTGGCCACAAAATAAACAGCAGAAACTGGGGAGGGAGAAGGTGCAAACAGCTGTGGAGACAGAATAGGGGTTCCAGGGATATGGTTTGGGCAGGAACTACATGACTAGGCTCTCGGGACATTCAGACAGAAGGCAGTGTGGGTGTCAGTCTGCCTTGACAGGAGGCTGATTAGCTAGCCTGAAGTGGACAGTCAAGGCTTCCACTGTGCTGGGACCCAGTGAGAGTTTTGTTTGTTCTAAAGCACGACTAAAAGATGGGAAAATCTTCATGGAACATGGCAGTTCTGGTGCTGTCCATTTTCATAGAGGATTGATTTAGTGGCTCAGATAGAGAAGGCTTGCATGGCTCCTCCTGGTAATTTCACTGTAAGTATAAGTAGATCTGTAGATCAAGTATTTGCTGATTCACTGTATTCCTCTGACAGTGATAAGATAGGAGTTAAGTTGGATTACACTAGCATGATGATCTTATTTTTTTTGCTATTAACTTAGACTTACAGTTTAAGATTAATTTATTCATTGGTCTAGAGAAAGAACAATCCAGTATGTGTTCTTCAGAGTCAAAGCTGACAAGATTACATCAAGAGGACATTCCATGCATCACCCCATGTGGTATTCTTAACCACACAGTGAGGTCGACTATGTCATGATCTTCATTTGTCAGATGAGGATACAGGTTCAGGGTCAACTGCAAGGTCAGAACATTGTCCAGGTTGGTGAGAGTTAAGCCTGAGACACAAGTCTGTGGCTTCTGGTTCTACATTCTAGTTTTTTACATTCTAGTCTGTATTTCTATGCTATGCATTTATGTAAGAGGAAAGTATTTTTTTTACATGATATTCTGACTGCTTGAAGATGACGAAAACAAGTACCAAAGACAATGATATTATAAGTGGGAATATAGACTTGCCAATGCATGCCTTTAACGTCACATAGTAGAGAGTATATACACAAATGAGCAGGAATGTCAAATGGGTGTTTCACTTAATATAGGTGTTGCTTAATATGACTGGGTCCTAGCATGTGTCATAGACTCCATTTGTATCTCTGGTGATGTCCATGTCACTTTTAATGTCTGCAGAGACTAAGGATAGTCTAAGGATAGTCTAATAGACTAAGGATATTCTACACTATAGTAGCAAAATTATAAAAGAACCTGGTTTTTATGTGGTAGTTAAAGTTGGAAACAAACCTCAACATTTCTTGGCACCCATTCTTTTTGGTTGATAACTTGAATGTCTGCAAGGCATTTAAAACTTCTATGTAGCAAAAGAGATTGAAAATTAACTTTTACTGGTTATTGGATATTTACCAGCTATGTCCACATATTTTTCAAACATCTTTAACTCTTTGAGGAAGTTCTTTCTTTCTTTCTTTCTTTCTTTCTTTCTTTCTTTCTTTCTTTCTTTCTTTCTTTCTTT
>NW_026596091.1:7699952-7728624 GCF_907164565.1 Psammomys obesus | reverse complement strand
TTTCTTTCTTTCTTTCTTTCTTTCTTTCTTTCTTTCTTTCTTTCTTTTTTCTTTCCCATTTTCCCTTTGAAGCTGCTGCACAGAAGACAAGAGCTGCTGGCAAGGGATACAAGTAGTGTAGAAAATACATAGTAGTAGTTGAAGATATTTACACCTGCATCTTTCTCATAGAGCATCAGTATAATAGTCTTTGTAGATTATATTGACCAGTGTTTTTATTTGAAGAAAGTACATCTTAATCCTGGGGCCTTTTCAAACAAATTTTGCAGATAGTCTTGCTATGTAGCCTAATCTGGCTGGAGCTTTCTTATATAGTCCAGGCTGGCCTTGAATTTGTGATTCTCCTTAGTCAGCCTTCCATGTGATGGGATTGTAGAATTTGCCACCATGCATAGCTCAATTTAGGGAACAGAAAGAACTCATCTTAGGATCCAGAGCCTAGTGGAACAAAGACAAGCTTCCGTGCCTCCTCAATGCCAGCTCAAGGCCGTTTCTGTTCAGTAGGTACCACTCTATCCAGCTTCCACCTCTATCTGGATGACTGAGGTGGAATTGCCTCACTTCTATGGAACCTGATTTCGCCAGATGTCAAATGAAGACAATAGTATGTGATGAGGTTGACTACATGAGTTAAAACTGGCAAAGGGCTCAGAGCCATGATTGCCCCATAATAACCATTTGATAAGTAGCTACTATTTTTACTACTTTGATTTTTGAGCTCCAGGTCCAGGGTAAGGAACTTCTGGAGGGGTAAACTAAAGGACAGATAAGACTGAAAGGTAACCTTTAAGAGACTTGTGAAGCACATATTTAGTCTGCACCTCGACCAGACTAAATTCCACAGGAAACTACGAGGGTTGGAGACCAGCATAAGCTGATGTTGGAAAGAAGAGAAAGCTGGGGAGAAACCAGTCACGCTGGAACATTAATTGAAAGGAACAGTCTACCCCAAAGCAATGATTATTCTCCTGCCTTTCTGTCTCACAGTCACCAAACACTCTCAGAGCCACTGCTCTACTCTGCTATAAATGTCTGAGAGAGACACAAATGGGTGACATTGCTATAGCTTGAGTGAAGAAATGATTGTTTAGAGACAGTAGTGTCATGACTCTAAGGAAGTGGCATTGCACAGACTCCTAAGTGAGATGAAGGAATCAGCCCTGTGGTCACCTCGAGACAAAGTATTTCGGGCAGAGATAGAGCAGACCCTGACTTGCACTGGAAGAGGAGAATGGAATGCCATCAAGAAGACTAGTGTGGCTGGACTGACAACACAGGGTGGGGCAGGGACTGGCTGCAGTACGCTCAAGGTGAGATTTGGACCGAGCAAAAGGAAGCTCCCTTAGTCCAAAGCCATGTGTAGCTGAGTTATGCTGGGCCATACCTCGACAGTGTCCTTGACAGTTACATCTCAGTACAAGTAAACCAAGGACAGAATTAAGAGAATGTGGGTTAGTCAACTTTTGTGTTCTTAAGGTGTGAAAAAGAAAAAAAATATGTATTTTATATGCTCCACGTATCTAGATTTGTATCATGTTAATAACATGTTAAACACATCATTGGGCAGTATGTAATTCCAGCGGAAGTGCTTATTCTTAAATCAAAAGCCTGGTGGTGGGAGTAGGTAGGGACTTAGAGAATTTTAGACAGCTGCTGCTCAGAGGCATAGCTGGTGAGACTGGGATTGGAAAAATCAAGCTTAGACTCTGCAGGTCCTGGGTAATCTCCATTTTGTTTTGTCACTTTGTTTCAGAAGAAGATGCCTAGGCTCAACCTTCTAGAACTGAAACTCAGTTGAGTCAAGTAAGCATGAAAAATAGGTTAGCAACCTGGGATGCAATTTGGTTTGAGCTATGCACACACCCCTCTTCTAATAATGCACTTGGCAGCCTGAGACCTTTACCTCACTAAGTGTACACACACACACACACACACACACACACACACACACACACACCCCTTTCCAAACAACCTGTGAGAAACCTAAGCCCCCATCTGTATCAGGCTGCATGGGTACCTGCTTTAACCAACAGAAATAAGTTACTTCCCATAGCAACCTCATGATAATTTTTCATTTTCAGTCAAACACATCCAGGAATGCAACTTGAAGAGAGGTGGGCTGATCAGACCTCAATCCGTTTTGGTAGCAAGTGCAGTAATACAAACTGTCCCGATTGTACTGTTGGGATGAATCCTCTTTTTACTGTCTTATGCCTATGCATAATTGGCCATGTATGTGATTAAAATCAGATGCATTATGGGAAGGGACATGTGCAGTAGAAAAGACCACAAGTCAAAAATTGAGAATCACCCTCATTATTTTGGTACTTTAAGCAACCAAAGATCTCCTTCTTTTGTGCCTCATTAAAGAAAACCTCATGTAATAATTGGGGCCCATGAGTATCCTCACTTATATGACCTGCTGTCACTCTTGACCGTGTAGTTTCTGATCTGATCTTAGAAAGACAAGAATGCCACAAAGTCTCACTAACCAAAAGTGTACACAACTCAGAAAAACAGTTATCATTAGAATGGAAATGGGGAAAGTTACAAGAGGCTTCATCACAATTCTAGGGTCAAAATGGCAGGACACAACTTGATCAAGTTTTCAACCAGAAAATATTTGCTCTTATGTAGTTTGAGACTATTGTGTTTCTTTGCTTTCGCTTCTTTTATTTTTTTCTGCATTAATGATCAGCTCTATTAAATTATGGCCATGTCAGGGATTTCTGGGAGATGAGTAACAAATGGCGCTGAAGGAAAATAATGACATTTCTCAAACGATCGATGAAAACGCAGTAGCAGGTATAGCATGTTCAGCGGGCGATAATACAATGGAGCTGACATAAGCAAAGGGCACAGCGTTGCTGACTGGTCATAATTCATATGCACTAAAATTCTAGTGGCAGAGATGGGATGTGAATGAGTTTAGTTGTAAATACTTCAAAATTCTAGCAGCACAAAGAATATTATTGGTGTGTGATTAGCATCCTAAATGTAAATTTCAAATTGTTCTATTAGAAAAATCTTGCTCAGTCTATGAAGAAATTTGCATTTCTATGTAATGATGGAACACAGGATCTTTGGCTGAGTTATGAAAGTCAGCACCATTTTGTGGTATATGATTAGCACATCCTGAAAGCAACAGTTTCAGAAAGTTTAAATTTAGCTGGGAAAAACTAAAGGCATTTATCTATTCATGTGTAGGCATGGGATGTAAGCTTCACTTTGCTACTTAAGTGCCATGTATTATCATGGAAATTCTAGTAGATGGGATCACTGGATTCTGACTGCACATTTAAAAGCCAAATAATAATAATAATAATAATAATAATAAACAACTCCCACTAGTCTATAATTAGGTAAACAATCAATTCTGATCAAATAAAATGGTTGTCAAGTATTATGGTTATTTTTATAAAACTATGTTTGTTTCTTAGTTTCTCTCTTAACCTGCCTATCACACAAATAATTGAGACTCTTCTATGTTTGTTTAATATTAAGCTTCACAAAATAATAATCAAATAGTTATTAACTCTATTCTTAATACTCTAAGATAATCTGGTTTTCTCCCAGAGTACATCCCAGAGGTATTTGAACTTCATAGCTTTTTTTTTTTTTTTTTTTGCTGAGCTCTCTCCCCTAACCTTTTCTGTATATCTATCCATGGCTGAAAACCCTGCTTCCTCCTCTCCAACTCCTCCTTCCATGGCTGGCAGGAAATCCAGCCCTATTCTCTCCCCTGTTCAGGGATTGGCTGTAAACTGCTTTATTGGCATAGCAGGGAACAATTGGGGAGCAGTGTTTACACAACATTGAGGCAGGAGATTTTTCAGGAAAAGGATTGAAAGTAGGTATAGAGAGTACAGAGATCTGCACTTAAATCACACAATAATCTTATGCCTATCTCTCCCCTTTTTAGTCTAATAAAAGGCTCTTTCTCTTACAATAACAAATTGCATGTAATAATGACTGAAAAAATTAGATAAGATTTACATTTGTATATTTGGCACCCTTGGATAAAGTATTTTACTATCTATCAATTTATATCATCCTAAACAATTTAAGTTAACTGTGAGACCATAACTATCTAGTCTTCAACCCCATCAGACTTAAGAAGGAATAACTATGGCCCAAATATGAAGAAGTGCAGGCAATCAGCTTTCAAAGGTATAGAAATGACAGAGATATTTGGTTGTTTTTCAGTTTCTTTCTTAACCTAGCTGCCACACAAATAATTGAGACTCTTTTATATTTGTTTAATAATAAACTTTTCAACATCATAATTGAGCAGCTAATAACGATTCTTAACCCTCTAAGATAATCTGGTTTCCTCCCAGAGTACATCCCAGCAATACTTGCACTTTATAGCTTTTCTCACTGAGCTCTCCCTTTTGGTCCCTGTGAGTATCTACACGTGGCTAAAACCCTACTTCCTCCTCTCTAACTCCTTCTCCCTTGGCTGGCAAAAAGTTTAGTCTTATTACTTTCCCTGCACAGTGATTGGCTTTAAGATGCTTTATTGAGATATCAGGGGACAACTGGAGAGCAATGTTTACACAACATTGAGGCAGGAGATTCTCAGAAGAAGAATTGCAACCAGGCATGGCGGGGGAGTACAGAAATCAGCATTTGAATTACACAATAACCTTATGCCTACAGTCAAGGGAAAAAAAATACTGTTTTTGCTTTGAAGATAAGTAGAATATACTTCTTATCTGATATTCTAAGTCAGTAGAGACTAGAGAATCCGAAAGCATGAAGTTTTCTTTTTTGTTCTATTTATTTATTTATTTATTTAAAAATTTTATTATTAGTTACATTTTATTAACTCTGCATCCCAGCTGTATCCCACTCCCTCATTCCCTCCCAATCCTACTCTCCCGCCCTCATCTCCTCTCTGCCTTTTTCCAACTCCACTGATTGGGGAGGACCTCCTCCCCTTTCATCTGACCCTGTTTTATCAGGTATCTTCAGGACTGGCTGCAAAGTCCTCCTCTGTGGCCTAGCAGGACTACTCCTCCCTTGGGGGTGGGGAGGTCAAAGAGCCTGCCATTGAGTTCCTGTCAGAAATAGTCCCTGTTCCCCTTACTATGGGAAACCTTCATGGCAGCCTTAACCTTTGAATTTTTGAAAATAAAATTCAAATACAGGCCATAAAATTTGTTCCTTGTATTACTAGTCAGTAGGCATTGCTGGTCGGTTAGGAAAAAACTGCCTGGGAGGGTCATTTATCTCAGTGATTCTTAACCTTCCTAATGTTTGTGACCCTTTAATACAATTCCTTTTTGGTTGTGGGGTGATCCCCCAGCCATAAAATTATTTTTGCTGCTATTTCATAACTGATTTTCCACTGTTATGAATGGTAACATAAATATCCGTATTTTCCTATGGCTGAGGTGAAAATGTTGGTTAACCCTCCCCGACCCGGAAGGGGTCACAACTTCACAACAGGTTGAGAAGTGCTGATATAGAGTGACTTAGATTCAGTAATATTTGAGTTGTAATTGGTAAGCTTATCAGTTAGGTTATACTATAGAGACAGCTATCAAATACCTATAAAAAGTTTACTGCCCATACCATGGAAAGTACAGTCCAACTTTATCTAATTCACGCACATCTCACATTTAAAGTAAGTTTTTCCATAGCATAGAGCTGAGTATGCCTTTAAATTGCTTTAATTCGATGTTTGCTTGTTTTCTGTGTTGGGGCTCAAATGCATGACCTTATCATGCTAGGCATGTGTTCATCTATGCAGCTAGACCCTCAGATTCCCCAATATCTGTATTTTAATTTATATAATTATTATATTATATAATTTATATAGTTATTGGCTAAGTTTAAATCTTGCTATTTGTTTTCTATTCACTTATTCTTGTTCCGTTTCCCTCTTCTGTTTCTAGATTTTGTATTGATTTTCATATTCCATTTTGTTTTTTCCATTGGCCTATTAACTACACTTTCTTTTACTTGTTGTCTCAAGGTTTACATATGAACTTTTAGATTATCATAATGTATCTGATATCATAATGTCTACTTGGCACATAAGTATAATGTATCATTTTTATGATATGTAGACTTCTGTTTCCCTACCCTTCTTGCTACTGTTAACATTTTGTTTCTTTGTTTGATTTTAAAAACAAAACAAAAAAAAACCCTGTGATATCAACTTTTTTCTTTAACAATAAATAACTTTAATGGTAACTTTTTAAGATGACAAAAAGTATTTTACACTTATCTATTTATTTACTGTTACTGAGACATCACCTCTGTGTAGATTAAAATTCTATTTAGCATCATTTTAGCTCTACTACATTTAGTTATCTTGGCCTTTTTTGTTGTTGCCCAAAGAAGGTTTCAGTTTTGTTTTTGAAGGCTCTTTTCATGGAACACAGGACCTTTATGGAATTTTTTTTTAATTTGTTTTGCTTTGTCTGTTTGTTTTAGCATTAAGGATTTTAAAGATACAACCCATATATTTTTGACATATGCACTGCTTTAATTAGGCATTGCTGGTAGGTTAGGAAATCTGATACATATATCAGATTTATTGATATTACTCCATAGGCCACTGAAGCTCTGTTACATTTTCCATTCTTCTTTTATCTTTGCTTCATTTCAGATTCTATTGCTCTTCTTTTAAGTTCACAAACTTCTTTCTTTTCAGTGTCTATAATTCACAAATTGGTTTGGTTAGTGTACAATCCTGCTGGCACTCTCCTAGCCCAGGTAGGTTAGGCTCACTAGGTACACTTCATCCTACTCTATGAACCCTGAGGGAGTCTTCCTTAACGGCCTGGGTAACTGTAGAGGTCTTTTCGCAGGGACCACTTAGATATGCAGTGCCTTCCCACCCTGTTGTCTGCTCCTATTACTAATCCTGGGTGCAGAGTTTGTGAGCTGGGATTTTTGGTTGTTGCTTATTTGTTTTCTACACACCTTTACTTTCTACATCTTTGCCCCGAGACTTCCAGCTCTGGTCTGACCAAACTCTGCTCTCCATTGTCATTTAAAGCTCTTCGGGCTATCCTTGCTTCTACAGCCCATACAAGAAAAATTTGGAAGCACCTTTAGAACTCCCATCTCTCCTTTCTCTACACAGTGAGTTCAAGGCCAGGATAGGCTTCATGAGGTCCTGGTCTCAAAAACAAAACAAAACAAGACACAAAGAAAGAAACTAGTTTAATCTTCTGAGATATTGAAATAAGTACAAATGAGGGGGCATCTGACATAAAATCGTAATTTTTCACCATTCAATTAGATGGTAATATGATATTAAATGACAGGGATCACACTTGGATTCAGAGAGACGTTTTATGTTACAGCAATTTCCCCTCTCGCTTTTGATAGATAAGGTTGTAATGTAATTGTAAGAAAAGAAAGCAGGGCATATAAAAGATCAGCCAGACAGGCGTGGTGGTGCGTACATTTAGTCCTAGCTCTTGAGGCAGAGGCAGAGGCAGAGGCAGAGGCAGAGGCAGAGGCAGAGGCAGAGGCAGAGGCAGAGGCAGAGGCCAACCTAGTCTACAAAGTGAATCCAGGGTAGCCAGGGCTATTACACAGAGAAACCCTGTGTCGAAAAACCAATACATAAACAAACAAACAAACAAACAAACAAAAATCTAGCCACTTATACAACTGGAATGTGGTGTCAAACATGAATTAATACTTTAAAACAGCTTTCATTAAATATTTATTTGATGCAAAAGAATATTTATGAAATATATGTAAATTTTAGAGTACTACTCTTAAAATTTTAATGTGCAAACAAACCACCTGGGATCTTGTTACAACATAGATTCTGATTCAGGCAATCTGGGGTGGGCAATATGACCCGTCATCCATATTTCCAACAAAATCCTGTACTTCTGCTTTGCAGACCGATTCTTTGAGTCACAAGAATGAAAGTCGAGTTAATGCAACCACCACCTGTGTGAACCACAGACCATCAGCATCTCTGATGGGCCCCATGTTCCCTTGCTGATCTCATCCCTTCCTTTCCTGTACTCTCTTGATTGTTTTCATTTTCATGTTGCTCTTCTAATCATTTACTTGCACATGGTTATCTCCCAAAATCATCTAGTTTTACATGTTTAGAATGCAAGAACTAATAGCATCACTTGTAAATAAACTTTTATCTATGTATTTATGTATCTATCTATCTATCTATCTAGGTATATATGTATGTGTGGTATGTATGTATACATGTATGTGTGTATGTATGTATATATGTATGTATGTATGTATTGTCCTGAGGTTAATTCCTATTCTGTTTGCTTTTAAATCCATACTCTCATGTAAAACCTTAGTCTGTTCATTTTTCTTGCTATATGCAATTCTTCTTTATGAATATGTGTATGTATATATATATGCCCACACACACTCACACATACCTATTTTCTCTTCTATAGACTTTGAAGTTTCAATTTCATGTGGTCGTGAAATTCCTGTTCAAATTACCAATGCACATATTGAGACAATCATGTTATATACATTGATGTTGAAACACTGTTCCCATGCTATGCACATTTTCCATGTTAGTGGCAGTTTTGATGCCGAACTCTTTACAGTGTCTGACTGCTTTATACTGCCACCAACTGTGCAGAGCTGCTTCTTCTCATCTGTGTTATTTTATATCACCGCATAAGAAACTGTCATATGCTTAGTGGTTTATGTCTATAACTGTACTCTATGTGGTGGTTCTGTACATCAGAAGTCCAAGTGGGCTTGTCTGCATCCTCGGCTGAGGGTCCACCAGTCAAAAGTTGAAGTGCCCCCTTGTCTAAAGATGCTATGGGAGAATCTGCTTCTAAACCGATTCAGATTGTTGGCAAAATCAGTTCCTGGACCACTCTCATTTTCTTGTGACCCCTTAGCAGGAACCCACTCCAAATACTGGAGGACACTTTCACATCATTATCCTAAACACCCCTTTAGTCATCCGTGGGGAATTTAAATGCATGACATTCCTCTTACATTTCAAGTCCCTCTGAACTAGAGAAAACTCTCAGCTTTAAGAATGCCTGTGTGAGTAGCTTAGGCCCACTCGGGTCGTCTCTCTTTTGACAGTTAGTATGCTATATTCAGAGGAAAAAGTCTAGGGATGACGATGACCAAAATTCAGTGGTAGCCAAACCAGCCTCAATAATTCGGTAGCCTCCACCGGCACAGACAAATGCCTTCACCACTTCTCCAGTTCACAGCCTCAGTTTGGTGCTCAGAATCTCATGGAAATCTATGTCACAATTATCCAAGTCATCCAAACCACGGGGTAAACAAAGAAGAGGTACCTGCATTAGGCCCCCTTCTGTGGTTGTGGTAGACTAAGATGACAGAAGCTTTTGGCTTACAGCTCCACAGGGGTTACTGCCCACCAGGGTGGGAAAGGCACACAGCAGGAGCAAGGCTAGGCTGGAAGCTGATGCCGCAAAGCCCATGCCCAGGGGTTGTTTTCTTAAGCAAGGTTCCAGCTCCTAAAGTTTCCACAGCCTTTCTAAACAGCACCAGCAATTAGGAGCCAAGTGTTTATACGGATGAGCATATAGGGGTGACAGCTCTCACTCAAAATGCAACAATTTCTGATCCAAAGAGGGACTGAAAGCAAGAACTAGCCAGGTCTGATTTGCTTCAGACCCTGGCAGTCAGTCAGTAGGTCGCAGTTCTGCTCTCTGTGCTCTGGGTTTCACCTCTGAGCCATCTTTCCCTTTTCATAGTATTTGAATAGTTTTTTATCAGCCTTCATCTAAGAAAGTTTAATTAATTAGTTAATTTATGTGCGTCTGCAAGACCATGTGTTCACCTGTGTGGGCATGAGTGCATGTGTCTGTGCACGCGTGGAGGCCGGAAGAGGGTGCTGGACCCCTCAGACTGGAGTTACAGGAAGAACTAGAGGTCTGCGTTAGAGCAATTCGGTGGGAGCTGTGCTACACTGTGCCCGTGACTGCATGATACGCGCTCTTAACCTTTGAGCCACCTCTCTAGTGCCTGTCAGTTCCCCTCTTACACCTTCATGTGTATTCCAGGGATCCAACTCAAGCCATGGGGCTTCTGTGTGGGAAACACTTTGACCAGCTGACCCATCTCCCCGGTTATCAGTCCTTTTCTGCAGCAGGGTCTGGGAGGTCTAACAAGCTTCTCTTTTGTTATGTCCTGTCCTGGTTCCTTTAGTCTTGTGGGTACCATGTCTGCCAATATAATTTCTTCAATAACCTTTCACATTCCTTGTTGGCTGTCACAGGGACTCACTTACCATACTGAAGAACATGCATGCAATTTTTCAAGCAGTCCCATCCTATTTTTGTCCTCTGCCAACATACAGCTGTGAAGCATTCTAAAGGATTCAAGGTTCATTGAGAAGATCTGTGAGGATCATCTCTTCTCCTGGGAGTGTGTTTGGTGGCCTTTCACAAACTTTTGGTGAGTTTTCCTGCTGCCTCAGCATCCGTTTCTGACTTTTTGCATCATTTTGCCCTCTGGTTGGGGCATGGTGGTGGTTCACAATCATTTATCCTGGATTCCTTTAACTTTAACCCCTCACCCCCCTTAGATTAACAGTCTACTATAAGCAGCAACAGCAGCAGCAGCAGCCAGGCCTGAGCTTCAACAGTTTTCCTGGAAAGCTCCTTAGCTGCATATCAAAGCACATCTCATTGTTTAAGGTGTAATTGCAAAGACTGACTCTGCTGACCTGGATTTGTCCATTTCTAACAGCATGACCCTGGCTTTCTTCTCAGCACTCCCTGCCAGCATTCTTTTTCTTTTTATTAAAAATAGGTTTTTCATAAGTCTATTCCGATTAGTTTCTTTTCCAAATTCCTCCCAGATCCTCCCCACCCACCCAAATCCACACAGTTTCTTTATCTCTCTTATTAGAATACAAACAGGCATATAAAAAATAATAAAAAACAAACCAGAAAAGAAAAAGAGCCAGAGATATCACCATCTCCCATGTACCACAGTGCTATGGTAATAAACACAGCATGATATTGACATAAAAAACCAGACCCATCAGTCAATGGAACATTGAAGACACAGTTATAAATGCACACACCTATGGACATCTTATTTTTTTTTTAACAAAGAATCCAGAAATACACACTGGAAAAAAAGAAAGCATCTTTGAATCTTCAACAAATGGCACTAGTCAAACTGGATGTTGGCATGTAGAAGAATGTAAGTAGATTCATATCTACAACCCTGCACAAAACTGAACTCCAAATGGATCAAAGACTTCAACATAAAACCAAATACAATGAATCTGATAGAGGATAGAGTGGACAATAGCCTTGAACACATTGGCACAGGAGATAAGTTCCTGAAGAGAATACCGTTGACTCAGACACTAAGGTCAACAAATAATAGACAGGATCTCATAAACCTGAGAAGTTTCTGTAAGTCAAGGGACACTGTCAATCAGACAAAAGAGGCAGCCTGCATAATGGGAAAAAGAATTTACCAACCTCACATCTGAAAAAGGGAAAGTATCTAAAATACACAAAGAATGGAAAAAAAAAATTGGACAGCAAGGAAACAAACAACCCAATTAAAACTGGGGCACAGATCTAAACAGAGAATTCTCAAAAGAGGAAACACAAATGCCTGGGAAGCACCTAAAGAAATGTTTACTTCCTTAGCCATCGAGGAAATGCAAATCAAAAAAATACTTTGAGATTTCATCTTGCGCCAGTCAGAATGACCGAGATCAGTAACACAAGTGACAGCTTACCTGGAGTAAGGGAGACATTCTTTCTTTGCTGGTGAGAATGCAAACTTAAACAGCCCTGTAGAAGTCAGTGTGGCAGTTCCTTGGAAAGATGGGAATAGATTTACTTCAAGAGTCAGCTGTATCTCTCTCGGGCACACACAAAGAACTCTACTGCCAACATTCTTAAAGTCTAGCTTCTTACTCATTAATTAACCTTATTTTGGGGTGGCGCGCAGCTAGGTCTGACTTTGAAGGGCTCTAGCAGGCAGAGCATGGCAAACATGGCTCTGGCAATCTTTGCCCTTCCCCCATCCCCCCTGTCTTATAAAACCATCAGATTACATCCTAAAGCTAGCCAACAGGGTCTTATTTGGCCACTTTTTCCTCTTGAGGCTGACAACGAAGGTCCAGCTATAGAAGTATTGAAGCCCAGCAATCAAAAGCCCCCTTTCGGTTGACCAAATTAATATGCCCAATCAAAATAAAACACCTCGTCCTACACCGGGTTTTCCTGTGTCCCTTTATAAACTGCCATTTACTAATTGGGCCACATTTGTCTCCTCTCTATCCAGAGGCAGTCCTTTGTTCCTCCAGGGTAAATATTCCTTCCCCGTCTCCCCTGTTCTCTTAACTTTTCTGCAGTCTTCTGCTACTGTCTCTGTCCCCTTTTCCTTGCCCTTTGCCCCTCTAGGGCAAATAAATGTCCTTTGTGCTGAGAACTTGGTCTTGGTATTTCTTGTGCTTATACCTGTCCTCTCAACTTTCACTTAGTTTCCTGTACATAAATATAGTGAGGTCTTACTTTTACAGAGGCTAATTCTGCTTTTTAAGAAGCTACTTGGCCACTTATATTTAATATTTAATTATGATTTACATTAAAAAATCTGTCAATTTTCTGATTAATTCTTTGCTTCCCCCTTTTTTTCCTCACTTTTTAAAGAAATATCTCCTTGTGAATTTAATCTCCACACTTGAAGAAATGTTTTATTATTTTTAGTGATGGCCCTAGGGTTTTCATTATTCATCTTGACTTTATGTCTATTTCTGAAGCATATAATAATGCACATTATTTCACATACAGAATAAAATCCTTGTATTTCCATCTCTCCTCTGTTTCTTATACTATTGCTACATAGTTTACTTCTAATGCATTACAAACTTCTTGAATTGTTTATAATTTTGCTTTAGACATTCAATTATCCTTTAAAAGCAGTAAGCCAATAAACATGCTCCAAGTTTATCACATTTAATATTTCCCATGTTCTTTTTTTTTTCTTTTTCTCTTTGAAGATACCAATTTCTATCTGGAGTTATATTTCTGTTGCTCAAAGAACTTCCTTTTGTGTTTCTTTCAGCACAGGTCTGATATCAGCAAATTTCCTCTTCGTGTGAAATGGTCTCTATTACTCCTTTAGCCTTCAAAGACATTTTGCAGGTTATAGGGTTCCTTGCTTTCAGCCCTTTAAAGATGATTTTCAACCCCCACCCTCCTGCCTTGAGACAGGGTTTCTCTGTGTAGCTCTGGCTGTTCTGAAACTCGCTCTGTAGACCAGGCTGGCCTCAGAGATCCACCTGCCTCTCCCTTCTGAGAGCCAGAATTAAAGGCATGCACCATTACTGCCTGGCTGTCTCCCTTATTTTTCGTAAGAAACACTTAATAACTTGTTGCTGTTATTGTTCTGTGTTTTTGACCGTCTACAAGATTTTCTCTTTAGTGTTGGCTTAAATTTGTCTGCAACGGGATGCAGCCCAGTGGCACAGCATTTGTGCATGTACCAGACCCAGGGTTCAAGGCCTTACTGAGGAAAGGGTGAAATGGGGAAACAAAGCAAGATTCTTCTGTATGCTGTGGCGACAACACCCAGCGTGTGAGAAGTGGGGGCAGCAGAACCAAGCGTTCCAGGCATCCTTAGAGCACAGGCCGGGGTCTAGATGTCTACAGTGTGTCAAGCAGCATGTCTCTTTTCATTAATCTTGGTGTTTTCTATGCTTTCTGAATCTGTGACTTTTAGAAACTTAGAGCCAGTGAGCTAATTCAGGGACAAGTGCCCTTACTGGGCAAGCATGGTGACCTGACATTGACCCCTGGACTCTCCGGAAGTGGGAGGAGAGAACTGACTGTGCGGAGCAGTGCTCTGTCATCCACCTGTGCAGCATGGTGTGTGCCCAGCCAGTACGTACAGACGCTGCACACAATAATACGTTTACCCCTGCTCCGCTGTTCGCGCCCGTCCAGTACATACGGACACACAGCGATACATTTTTAAAAAGTTTTAAAGAAGTTCACAGTCAGATACTTCCTGTGTGGATTTGCCCTCATCCCTTTGCAGACCCTCACCCACACCTTTGAATGCTCTGCTTCTTCTGACTCTTGGGTGTCTCAATGATTCACCTTAGGTAATTTTGGTCGGTGGGCTTTCAAGCCTTCTGACCCTCTCCTTCGCTGTATGAAATCGAACCTTAAATCTATCAGACGAGCTCTGCATCTCTGGCTGATGCTTTTCCTTTAGCGAGCGCCAAGCTTCCCCTATCCCTCGCGCAATGTCTCAGTGTTGTATTTGTTCTCTGTCTTTTCTACTGGATCTTCTAGCATTTGAACCACAGTTGTTGGAAAGACCCTGCCCAAGATTTTTATGTGTGTCCTCAAGTCCAATCCGTTAACCTCTTTATCCTTTGTTTCCCTATTGCTTTGGATATTGTACCATAGTTGTTAAAGGAAAGCTAGAGCCTGCATAAAAGAACAGGAGAGAGGGAGGCTAAAGGTATTTTCATTTAGAGATGGCTTGTGCTTGTTTTGTGTCTGGAAAATGGTCTGAATATTATGCAAGAAAAAAGGATCTTTTTTTTTCTTCCTTAGAAATGAGATATCCAGAGTTTATGTAAATAAGACGTTTACATAATAAAGTGAAGGTCTTAGCTTGCTGATGAACCCAATTAGAATTAAGTAACTTTTGAAATTAAAGTAAGAATAATTCAGGGACAAATGTTCCTGAAATACTTGATCACACTGAATATTTTAGAGAAGTTACGATATTTACAAGACATACGAACAGATTTTGATCCCCACCCCCAAAATAGCACTAGAACAACAGTAACACCTCACATTTGCAAAATGCCTTACGAAAGGCGAAAGGCTTCGGGGAAATCTTTTCTGCGCACCACCATAGGTAGTAGCTGCCACCAAATGCCCGACAAGAAGCAGCTGAAGAGAGGAGGGGTCAGTCCTGGCAGGGGTGATGGGGCGTGGTGAGAGGGCGTGGTGATGGGAGCAGGTCCCTTCTGTGAAAGTAGGAGATGCGGCAGGCTCACATGTGGGTGGGGCACGTGGGTGGGACAGGAAGCAGGAAAAGGCAGGGTGCCAGCGCACAGTCAGGACCCTACCCAGTGGGATGGCGCCACTTACGTTTAGAGTGCGTCCTGTTCCATCAACCTCCTCCTCCTCCCTCAGCCAACTCCCTCTGTGAAAGCCCTGACAAACACACAACGAAGTCTTCTTCGCTAAGGCACCCGTTTATTTTTCAGACCAATCAAGCTGACGGTTGAAGAATTAGAAGTTTCACTGAAGGTATCAATGGTTTCATTTAGCATTATTTATTCATTATTTGACACCTAGTTTCCCGCCTTGGTATGGTAGGCATTGAATGCAAAAATGAATTTGAGAGGCTCAAAGCCCAGTCAAGGCATAGCAATATTCCCCAGTCTGCTCTCATGTTTGTGTAGAGAATTTATCCTTCAGGTATGTACTCACTATAGTGTACTTAAAAGGAGAATTTTGTTGTTTCATTTTAGATACAAAAGACCTGTTGGTCACATAAATTATGGAAGTTCTATGTGTTAACATAATAAAAATACCTAAATTTAAATATCAGTCTGTAATCTGTATTAATAGAAATAATATGAAAATGCAGTGAATTTTAAAGATGACAGTAACTACATAGCACAAGATTTAGATCCTTATAACCCACCAGCATATCAATTAGCCATCCAATAACAATGATAATGGATAGCGTTGTGTGTAAGCATTAAGTGCCATGCAAATTGATAAACCATTTAATCCTCACAGCTACCTTGAGAAGAAAGTACAATCTGTCCTCTCATTTACTAATGAGAAAACCAAATCACCAGGAAATGAGCTTGCTGAGAGCTAAAAAGCTGGTCAGCAATAGCCATTAAGCAATAAAAGACAATATTTAATTCTAGGAAGTCTGGCTCCAGAGCTTAAACTCTTAACCACTAATCTTCATCATTATTGGCTCTACTCCGCTTGTGTTGTCGTGTGCACATAAACACTTGAACTTAGGAACACGATACCTGTAAACAAAATTCTGTGAGATTTTCAGATAAGAACCGCCATCATGTTGCTAGGGAACTTACAATGTCGTGGGGCGAACAGGCTGTTTCTATGTCAAAAGTTAACACCAGAAGACAGTGCACGTGAGATACAGGCAGATAATGCAATCATGCCCTGGTGGTCAGGGTCATGTGCATGTCCCAGCAGTAGGACCTGTCTGTGTGGCCGGGCTCCTGTGCACCTTGTCCTCCTGACATTCAGCACGTAGACACACAGGGATGCTTGTCCTTCATAAAGCCATTCTTCCTCCAGCCTCCGGTCCTTTACACTTTTGGCAACTCCTGGCAAGACTGGTTCCTTTAGTATTCAGAACTCGGGTCAAAGGTGCACTCATCAAAAGAGTGCTCCACCCCCCCCCCCCACGTCCATTGACTAGTTTAATATTTCTTATGAGCCTTGTCCTTGTCTGAAGCTAGCTGCTGGACTGCTTTAGGTCCATCTCTCCTAACTAGACAGCTTGGTAGCAAGAACCTGCCTTTGTTGTGTTTGCTTCTGTTTTACATACTTCAAACAGTTTCTATCTCATCTGAGGAATCCTTCTGAATTTAATGGGTGTGATAGGATGTCTCTCTTCAGAGAGACATGTTTTTAGGCATTGAGCCTATGATTTTGTACGTAAGAAGAGAGTGCTTTTGTTTTTGTTTTCTTCTCATTTTCAGAATGCAGAGTGCTCTGAATATCAGTGAACCCATGAGCATGTTTGGGCTGGTGAGTCTTTTTATTTGTGGTCCTCACCCTCGGAAGTTAGTGATGAGTAACAAAGAGCTTGCTCTTTGGAACTGATCTTCTTTCAAAGGTCCCTCTGCTTCCTGGGTCACACAGCTGGTACAACCTTCCTACATCCTTCCCCATCATTCATCAGCTGTCACAGGACTGCAAACATAAATTAACCCACCAGGCGTTTCAAAATACTCCAAGGAAACTTGGAGCTTCAGGGGGGATTTTATTCATCATTTATAATATATTTAAAGAGTTGACTTTTAGGCTCAGTGCTGAGAGCAGAATGATGAATAATGTGTAGCAAAAAGCTGTGAGTTATAGGCTACTCTCAACTCTGTTTAAAAATCTAATTAACATTAATTTTACTTCATTAATTCGCTCTGTGAAATAAACACATATAAAAATCATCTTTAATCTTCCTGATGAATGTCTAGCATATTCATTTCAAGCCCTGTTTAAAGGAATGTTATCTGAAATGGTGAAGTTATAGTTACACTGAAATAATATTGGTTTTCAATTATCGTGTAATTTTTATACAAGGCTAATTTATTAGCTACCACATTATAATTAATTAAGCCATTATCTTACTTTATATAATATTCCTACTTTTAAAGTGCTTTTGTGTGGGTATGTGTGCTTGTGTGGCTGTGTTATGTCCTGCACAGCACACTTTTAAATGTCAGTATTTGGATCTAGACAACACGAAGCTTCCACCGTTCTTATAATGGGAGCAAACAGCACTGATTCTGCCTGTGACACAGTATGTTACAGGGATTCACTAGCACACGTGTGCTCACAGTTGTGTGTCACCTAGATGGGAATATAGAGTCGGGCATTGCATGAGCCAGGGATGGCCTATGTGTGCAACAGCAGTCCCGTAAGCTTGCACACCACAGTGAGGTCACAGCTGCCTTACTTTGTGTGCGTGCGCTGTGACTGTTGTACACTGGCGGAGCTCCCTAATGAGCCATGTCTCAGAACATATCCCCATCATTAAGTGACGCACGACCACATGTGTGTGATAGTGACTTCTCAGAATATTTGAGATTACGGACAAGATCACTATTATTGCTGCCATTGTACATATGGTGGAGGCTTAGTGTGGTTTAAAAATCTGCTTTTTACAGAAGGTTAGCAGATATGAAGGGTGTAATTTTTTTTACCTTATTAATATTAAGTTGCAATGGTTAGGTGTGTGTGTATGTATGTATGTGTGTGTGTGTGTGTATCCATGTGTGTCTGTATATGTGTTTGTGTTCATGTGTGTGTGTGTGTGTGTGTGTGTGTGTGTGTGTGTGTGTGTGTGTATTGGTTTGCTAGGACACCTAAACAAAGTAATGCAGAGTAAGGGGCATAATAGTCAGCAAAATAATTTTTTTCTTTATGTTTCAGAGGGTTGGGAGTGGAGACTAGTGTGAACAGGGCTGGTCTCTTCTGGGGTCACTCTCCTGCATGTGCACATGGTCATCCTCCTGTCTCTACACAAGCATCCTCCAGTCTCTGTGGTCCCTTCCCTCTGTGCAGGAATTTGGATTTTTCTCTTCTTCTTAGAAGGACACTTGTCATTTTGGAGTAGAGTCTACCCTAATGACCTCATTCTAACTTATTACCTCTTTAAAGAGCCTGTTTTCAAACATAGTCACATTCAAACATAGGTTTCCAGGCCTTAATGCTTTAGAGAAATGCAATTTGATCCACAGTGCTTAGGAAAATTATGAAGAAATTGGTAATTAATATATAGCCTTTTATTTTCAAGGTAAATGCATTAAAGAGGTTATACAAAACAAGTAATCGCTATTTCAGTCAAACTGATTTTTCAGCACATATGGTTTATAGTTTTAAAAAATCCCTTGAATACATTTTCTGATTTATCTAATTTTTAGTAATGTTATGACTTTCAGTATTTTGAAGATACTGCTCACATATATTGAGTTTAGCATGTGCTAGATGTTATAATCACATATATTAATAGCTCAACTATTATAAAATTAGGAAGTAGAAGACAAAGAAGCTAAATGACTTGCTCAATGTTTTACGGCTATTAAATAGAATAGTTGAAATGTAATCCAACTGGATCAATGTTTTTACTCTGTGGTTCTCAGGTGCGCTATCAAATTTTGGCAAAGATGGGGTAATGGGGGCCAGATTTATCCTCCAATCCAGAACAACTGGAAAACCCAAACGTATGTGAAGGAATGGATTATAAGGCACTGGAATTTAGAAGATGAAGGTCAATCATTCCCAAGTAGCAGGAGTCAAATGATTGAGCCGTTTTGCTGTCCAGGCCGGATTCCCAGACAGAATCTCAGGAAGGCGGTACAAAAAGTCTATACTCAGTTCCCTCCATACCCCACCAGCGCAGAGGGCTCTGTCGGTCAGACTGGTTCGGAGACATACGTTAAACAATATGTGAGGAAAGACCTTGATCTATTTGGGGACTACTGTTTGGTTGCTAGGCAGTGCTTGCTTGTCACATCTCTTGATATGCTGCCTGGATCATAGTTTTAGTAGGGAGAGGACTGACTGGCTGGGCAGATGTTTAGTAAGAATTATATACATGTAAGTAGTAGCAGGATACAGGTTTTGTGTTCATTTTTATTAGAAAGAAACACATGACATCTTACCAAACGCACGTTTACCTGGGTACCAAGCATGTTCTACACATATTAAGGATTTTTAGAATAAGCAGCCATTTAGAATTACTGGATCTATACCACCTAACTGTTCTTACAAGACTGTCTCTTTCTCCAGACACTATGTGTGGAGAAGATGGTGACAAAATTACAAGGGGCTTCCTCCCCACTCTCCTATATTTCTCTGAATTGTTTGAACCAATTGGAACAATTAATTATACCTGGTCACTAAAAATAGAACAAAGTATTAACAATGATAACCTTTTCTAGGGGTCAACTTTTTCAGCGTTGTTGGCTTATGTTCAGAAAATGCCTAGTGCTGGCTGTTCCCATGGCCTCAGAGAGCTGCATTTTGTTTGGTCTTTTGCTCTCCAACTGTTGTCATATTGTTATTATTGAAAGGCACCTAAGTTGCTGTGCTGAAATGGCTCACCTCAACATTCATTTTCGTTTTGACTGTGTTTCTTTTCACTTATAAGAAGAGAAGAAGTCAGACATTTGGATTACCTTGTTGACACTCACCAACGTCCTAGCTGCTCCTGGTTGGAATGTTTTCAAGGGCAGGTGGATATGCATCTGGTGTTCTATGAGGAACCTGCCTGTTTCCAGAGTGGTGGGAAGGGAACAGCTGTCATCTGTCCTGTGTGTTCTCAGAACTCAGCACTGTGTTTGGCACCATGGGAGTTTACCCACAGTGCTTTGCAGAAAGACATCTGACATTTCATGATGATCTTTAAGCCTAAGCTAGATACTGGAACTGGAGGAATTAACGGGAAACTGGAAAACAGATTAAGAATTTGAAGTGATTTCTTAAGACCCAGCGTAGTTTAAAAGCAAGCTTTATTTACTAATTATACCCGAAAGAGTAAGGGAAGGTTTTCTCACAAGGATTATGAGAGGAGCTTGTAAACCTGGATCATGTTTTTCAGAGGTTACTGAAGATCATAACGAAAACAGCTGGGAATGTTAAATACAAGAACTGTGGTGCTTTGAATAGAAGGAAAGCTTCACACAAAAATATTTTATTGGAAACATGTGCCTTTGCTGAAGGAAATTGTCTAAAGCGGCAATGAGAAACCGTGGCATGCTATTCATCTGGACACGGGTACATCAATTAATATGAGTTCTTAACCATAAAAATAAGGTTAAATAAAAACGTTTCCTTCTCGTGCCTATGTAAACGGGAGGCAGGGAATGGGCTTCAGTACTCCACAGCAGCGTCTCGCTACCAACAGTAATCCACCGCATGTAATCTAGGATAACTAGAAAACCACAGCTGCGGGGACATTTTCACCTTTCCGGCTTGCTTTTACTTTTGTAAGGGGAGAAAGATGGAGTCAGCCCCTTGGCGCCGCCTGCTTCTGGTTGGAAGAACAGCAGGCCCACCTAGTGGACGTTTCGTTTACTGCACACGGCTTTTACTTCGCCGGCGTCCGGAGGCCAAATGGGCGGTGTCGTCTCCCCTTGCGGTGTAACAGAAACAGCAATAGTTAATCTCCAACAGATAAGTTCTCCGTGACTCCTGAAGGGAAGTCGCCGCGCACCGAAGCCTCCCGCTCAGCGCACGGCTGCAGGCTGAAGGGCAGTCGGAGTCAGCTGGCTGAGGAGACAGACACCCGATAGGCATCTGGAGCTTTCAATTTTCCGTGAAAGTCAATGAGCAAGGTGAACTGCCAGGCTTCCGAAAGCGCCGCGGAGCCGGCCTTTCGGTGAGCAGCGGGGTGGAGGACTCCGCAGCAGAGGGGATACGCTGTGACCTTTGCGTGAATCGGTGGGCACACACACTGGGCTTACGCTCAATTTCGCTTTTTTTTTTTTTTTTTTTTTGGAACAGAGCAACTCATGGGGCTACACTGTACCCAGGCCACTCTGTGTCCTCTCTCCGAGCCAGCTGGGCCTCTGTATCTTGGTGGTCATGACAGATGTTATCCATATTATATTGTAATTTGGGTCAGAGAAATAAGTGCTCTGGGAAAGGGTACTTTGGTGAAGTGTACGAGGCTTCAAAATACAAAGTTTTAGGAAATTCTGCTACTAGGTAAAAGGTTATACCCTTATATACGAGATTTAGTTATTATTGGGCATCAGAAGAAAAGAAGGTCAGCCAGAAAGAGAGCGGAAAGTTGTTTCTGTCCTAACCTGTGGGTAGTTGAACTGGTTGGCAGATGGTGGCTTCAGGCTAGGAGGCTGTTCTGTGGCCAGCACTGCCTGTGAAGGGCACGAGGGAGGGCCTGGCACTCTGTCCTCGGAAGCACGTGATGCTCAAACTGCTGAGTTTACAAACAATTCTAACTCCTCGCCTACCTCTTCTGCATCTACCTCATTGTCTGTCCCTGCCCCTCATTTTCCCCATTAGCACTCCCAGCTGCATCTCTTCCTCCACACATTTTCTTCTTCTTCTCTCTTTTTCCTCTTCTTTTTCTTCTTCCTCCTCTTCCCCTTTTCCTTTCTTCCTCTTCACTTCCTCTTCCTCGCTTCTTCCTCCTCCTCTTCATCTTCTTCCTCTTCTTTTTCCTCTTCTCCTTCTCTCCTTCTCCTCTTCCTCCTCTTTTCTTCTTTTCCTTGGTGGGTGGTGTTTTCCGTGTCCATGGCTGCATCTGACATGTGGGTCAGCCAGTGAGAAAGAAATCCAGGTCTCTAGCTAGAAAGCCATTGCAGCCCACTACAGAGGAGGAGACAGGCATAAAGGTGACCCCAGCCAGCACAGAGAACCCAGGGACAACACAGAAATCATTTTTGGAACTGGTGGTGAGGCCAAAGGGCTTCTTAATAAATATTTAGTATTATCTTAGCATAGAACATGCCTTGTCAGATGTGCTTTCTTAGAACCCTTTTAATCATCCTGGAGAGTGTTGTTAGTGGGGGGAGGGGGAGCTCAACAATTGCAGATGATTTCTACAGCTCATTCTTCTACTGCTGTACTCCAGGTCCTAGCAGCCGCCATCTACCCAACAACTGTATGATGCCCCACAAAGGCAAAACCACATATTATTAATTTTTATACAACTTATTACACTTGCATAGTCTTCAAGGTTCATCCATTTTACTTAAGACAGGATTCTCTTTTTTCCAAGATCTAGTAATATTTCCTTACATATGTAGCACGGACACACACACACACACACACACACACACACACACACACACACAAGCACTTCATCATGAATCACCCTGCAGTTAATACCGAATGCTATGATAGTTTATCCTAAACTATGAGCTTGGCCCAGTCTAGACGCACTTGAGAACAGAGTCTCAGGGACGGACTCTCTAGATTGGCAGGCCTACAGACATGCTGCGGGGCGTTATCTCGAGTACATCCGTTGATGTGGGAAGAGGGGCCATATAGATAGTGTTACTCCCTGGGCAGGGGACCCTGAATTATCTGAGTGGGGAGGGTGAGCTGGGTTCTGGCATGTGTGCACCACTTCATCTCTCTCCAGTTCTTCCTGTGATGTGACCAGCAGTGTTGGGCTCCTGATGCTATGAACTTCCTGCTTAGATGACTGCAGCCTGGAACTGTGGATGAAAAGGACCCTTTCACCACTAAGGTGCACTTGGCACCTTAGTTTTTTTGTTTTTGTTTTGTTTTATCACAGCCACAGGAAATAAATGAACTTCATTTATTTCTCTAAGGTTTGGATTTCAACTGTTTTGGATAAATATCATGAAGTTGGATTGCTGAGTCATGTCATAGTTGTGTCTTCTCAAATTTGTTTTCTAGCTTTATCAATGTAATTGGATAAATAAAATTTACATTTGAGGCCCACACTGTGATAATTTGATATAAAATGGAAAATGATTACTACAATGAAACCAACACACCACACACACATTTATCTTCTTTTAAAAATGAAGAACATGGGCTGGAGAGATGGCTCAGAGGTTAAGAGCACTGGCTGCTTTTCCAAAGGTCCTGAGTTCAATTCCCAGCAACCACATAACGGTTCACAGTCATCTATAGTGGGATCTGGTGCCCTCTTCTGGCATGTGGGCAGAACACTATACATAATAAATAAATAAACAAATCTTTAAAAAAATTTAAAAATGAAGAACATGCAAGATCTACTGTCTAATGATCACATCATTATATATTAGATCCCTAAAACTTAATGTATTATGTAACTGATTATTTTCATTTTATTTTATTTTGAGACAAGGTCTCATGTAGCCCAGGCTGGCCTTCAACTCATTATTAGCCAAGGATAACCATGAACATCCCACCCTTCTGCCTCTATTTTCTGAGTGTTAGGGTTATACAGGGCTGCAGTTTAGTAACACACATTGAATCAACACTGCTCCGCAACATATCTGGAGATCAGAATGTACAATGCCTCAAGTGTTTTATTTCCAAAATCATTTTGATTACATGTGAATTTTAGAACTGTATTTTTCTATTTCTCTAAAAATAGACATCGGTATTTCAGTAGTGATTATAATAATATAATACAATAATAATTATATCATTAAGTCTTCTAATCTTTGAACCAGGTCAAGGTCTGTATAAAGACGAGTTTCTAGCACTGTCTGCAGGAGTTCTTGTAGCCCATGAAATAATAACAAGGAATTGCTGGCTATTCTTAACATTTATTCTATCTTTTAGCATTAGAGGACTTTAAAATCCTGCATTTTGTATAACATTTTTTGGGTGTGGCTCTATGGAGGCAGCCATGTCTCTCCTACTGTAGCACAGTAGAACATAGTGGTTAGAGCCTCATATGGTGGAGCTCCTGGGCTTTTTAAAGAACATCCCTTGATTTTTTTACTCTTCCAGTTTCTCTTGAGGCTGGTGGAAGCCACATGGTATGATTTGGCTAATGAAACGTAAGTAGAAAGCTGGTGAAGGGTTCTGGGAATGCTTTGAATTCTCAGTGAGGACAAAGCCGATGCCAGACAGCATCTGCCCCTTTCTTTACTCAACCTAAAAGTGGGCATGACTCTTGGATACTGGGCAGCCATCATTGCTCAGGAGACAACTGAGCCATCATTGCCAATTCTGAGAGGTGCTAGCTTCAGAAATACTAGGAATTAGTTACTGCTCAGCTGATTGTTACTGGAGAAGGGTTAAATGACTGTTAGTTTCGGCTGCTAGTAATTGGGTTGTACCATTTGCGACTTTCAGGCAAAAGTGATCTTGAGCCGACTTTATTTTACCTTGCTTTAAAATGAGATCATTGCATTATCTTCTTCATGAGATTGTTGCAAAGATTAAAAGAGAATCTATCTATCTGTCTGTCTGTCTATCTATATATATACTCGTAAGGAAAACAAAACTTACACAAAAAAGAACACAGGAATGAACTGTCAGGTTTGTAACTACTTTGGTGACGGGGGGGGGGCTTCGTAAATCTTGGTTGAATGAGTAAATGAGTCGGAAGACGGTCATACTCAGAAGGTGCGGGCTCAACCTAAGGAAGCGCTCATTTTTTTTTTCTGGAAAAAATGAGAAAAGAAAAAATAACTAAAGATAAAGTGATGGGAAGCTAAAGAGGGGTCAGATGGGCTCTGTGTTGGGGCAAAGTGGCCCTTGAGAAACCTCCCATGGTGTAGGGCCAGTGTGTGGTGCTGAGTCACACCTGTGGCCCCAGGTGTCCCAGCCTGAAGACACTGAATAGACATTTGTTGGTTCACTGATTAAATGAATGAACAGCTAGGGTATTAACTAGAAAGAAATTGCTATCCCTTCCTTAAGGCGGAAGAGCTGAAAGCGTCAGGAAGGCTTTTCTCCAGAGCCATCTGTATGCTTTTTATAATATTTGCCTGAAATTGTGTGGGTGAAGATGCACTGCGCTATAATTGCCTATGCCCTTGCGAGGAAGAGATAAGAACATCCGGTGGGGGCAGGAGCAGCGGCAGAAGGAACAGATTTCCCACAGAGTAAATGTTCTGTTTTCATAAAAAAAAAAAAATCCTTTGCTATGACAAGTAAGAGAACGGAGAAGAGACCCTACAGCAGAGCACAGTGGATACCTCCTAATAGAGATATTGCCAGTTTCCCACCAGCAGCCGGCTGCTCATTACACAAGGAACAAACGCTGCGGCCAGCAGGACTGCGTTATGCTCTAGTCTGCGGGCTGGTGCTGCCATTGTAGTACATACAGAAAGGTGTCTAGCTTTCATTGCCGAGGCCCTGGGCACCAGCAGGGCTGTTGTCAGAATCACCCTGTGCAATCAGCTCCTTTTCATCTGCTCCTACCTAACCTTGCTCTGACGCTTGGTGTATTTCTAATCTTTACTTTAAAACATGTACAAGCAGCCATGGAAATTTGAGACCTATGAAATTAGGGATTAATGGGATTAAGAGGGATTAAGAGGCAGCCGCCTCCATATGAGGACCAGCTCTGACAGCCATAGTTCTAGCATTATTTGCATCAGAACTTAGCAAGCACACTAGCTTTTTTACCCTCCATCCCTTTTCCAAAGATCTCAGTTCTTTGGATTACTTTGGCTTGTACCTTGTGTGTACTTTATATGTGGTAATAAGTCAAAAGCAAGATCTCATTCACAAAGGCAATAGTTTTGCATTCTGATGGGAGGTATGTACATTTGCCCCTGTATTCTAAGAAATGAGGCTCATAAAATAAACCCTTATGTGAATGATGCACACATATACATTGGATATAACTATAAACACACACTGATGACTGAGCTTGCTGATGGCATTTTGAGAAGTGAACCCACTCAGCACATCTGAAGGGTTTGCCATGGTGCTTGTTCATGGGAACAAATAGCTGGAATAAAACATGATGCTGAGAGTCTTCCAGTTACTGGAGAAGCGGAGAAAACTCGGTATCTCTCCCCACCTCCACACAAAGCTGGTGGTTGAACATCTAAGTGAGAGTTTCATATCGCTTTTTTGGGCAGATCCCAGCTTAGAGACTCTTTCATGCAGAATCCTTGGGGCTGAGGGGGTAGAGAAAACACAAACATTGAAGAACATGGTGCTTGGACCAAAGCCTATCTCGTTTTCAGACTATGCCAACTGGAGATTAATTTATTGCAGCTACAATGTACTGCACAGAGCCGGCACTTTGAGAAATTAACATATTCTCCTAAAATGCACACTGAGTGTCCAGGACTAGCAATGGGCGTATGGTTCCTGCTGGAAGGGCTTCATGGCTCATTAGAAAATTGTTATTGCTTAGATGATTCAGTCTTGATTGCCGTGTATGAGAAGTTCACTACCTCCGTGTCCTCATTTCCACAAACATCTCTCGTAGGTCCATCTGTACACAGGTTGTGTTGGGTGAAAGGCTAAAGGGCAAACAAGTCCTATTCCACAGGCCAGAGACTCAAGGTCACAAAGAGACCACTTCTCTCTTGTTGCAAATCCTGCCATTATCATTCCCCCATCTACATGAGGAGACTGAGGGACCGAGTTAAAGTCTGTGCTCGCAACTATCTGCCTATCAGTTGAGTTATTGCCACAGGTCACATAAATTATTTTTTGTGTGCACATGCAATCATGGGCGTGCCTGTGGGCGCATGTCCATGGGGTCAGAGGGCAACCTCAGGTGCTCTTTCTCACTGCCCACCTTGTCTGTGACGGGGTCTTGGATTGCAGATGTGTAATTCAGCCTAGCTGGCCTGTGAGCTTCGAGGATCCTCCGAGCTCCACATCCTAACTGCCCATAAGAGCTCTGGGGCTACAGAGGCATGCTGCTGAGCGCAGCTCTGCGTTTCCCAGGGATTCAAACTCAGGTCTTCATGGATATAGCAAGCACTCTACCTGCTGAGCCATCTACCTCCCCAGCCTTATACACTCTTAGTTACCCTGCCGCACTACTCTTCAGCCACACTGCTGAAACCTACATACACTGACTAGTTCTAGTATATATAAAATTTGACGTGATACAGTATTTTTAACAATCAGGACTTTTCTCTTGTTATTGGTTCAGTGTTAACGTTTTTCTCCAAATGAGCCCCAATTTTAAAATCCACAATCATCATGAGGCTGTTCCACGGTTGCTGGGGCTGCCTGCCTACCCATTAGCTATTTTTGAGGTATGATCAGGAGCTAGTTACGAAAGAATCATATTATTTAACCAGATACCGCAGAACTTGAGAAACAATAGACTTGGTGAGTTGGAAAATATGTAGGCAGAGGTGATGTCTCTATGGAAACAGATGTGAAGATTCAAGTAAATAGTAAGCCCGTTAGATCTTTTCATGAAGAAACAATAGCTCTTGCTTGCTTTGTTTGCTTGCTTTTCTAGAAACTGTTTATCACAGAGGTTGCGCACAGCCAGGGGTAAGCTAGAAATGTGGTCTTTTCTTGGTCTGCCCCTAAAATGGCCAGCTCATTGAGGGGACCATCTCTCAGGGACATCATGGGCAGGCACCAGATCTTAGCCATCAAACCTTGTATTTTCTTATTTTTTTTAAACTTATTTTTATTTATGAAAATGTGTCTCTCTGTGTGCACATGGGAATGTGTGTGCGGGTATCCATAGAAGCCAGAAGAAACCATCACATCTGTTGGGATTGGAGTTACAGGTAGTTTAGGGCCATCTGCCATGGGAATGCCACTCCAGAGCTCTGAATGAGCAGCGAGTGCTCTCATCCGCTTAGCCTTCTCGCCGGCCCCTCCACCTTGTATTTTTATAGCTTTATGTCCTTCTGTAGCCGTAGAGCTTTAAATTCAATCAAGGCTTCCACTGTTCCAGTGATGACCAGAGGTGTGGCTTGAGGACCGGAGCTAGGGCGATGGAACAGTGACTCTTTCACTGTGGAGTTTCACCTGCTCTAGCTCTGGCCTACCTTCTCCTACATGACTCAAATCCTTTCACTGCAGAAGTATTAAGAGAGATGAGACGGGTCAAGATAGCTGCTTTCTTTGGTGTCTATAGCTCAAACAGTTCAGCCTCACAGCTGTGCTTGATGAGTCGCCTTATCTTACTGCCATGTGAGGTAACTAAAGGAAGGGTGTGAAGGCAGCAGGAACAGTTTTGCCTCTTCTTAGTAAGCGCTGTGAAGAGAGTCCTCTGAGAGTCCTGTTTGTGATGTGAGATGCTGAGCACCCCTTTCTCCCAGCTTTGGGTCCTATGTTCAGACAGCAAGTAGCCTCTTTTTATGCCCCATTACGATGCTAAACCGATCAACCCACAGGGATACATAAACATCTATATAAATATCACAGTGTTTTCCTTATTCATGCCTTCCTTCCTTCCTTCCTTCTCTCCCTCCCTCCCTCTTTTTCTTTCTTTCTTTCTTTCTTTCTTTCTTTCTTTCTTTCTTTCTTTCTTTCTTTCTTTCTTTCTTTCTTTC
>NW_026596091.1:7655965-7699942 GCF_907164565.1 Psammomys obesus | reverse complement strand
TTCTTTCTTTCTTTCTTTCTTTCTTTCTTTCTTTCTTTCTTTCTTTCCCTCCCTCATTCCTTTTTTCCTCTCCTCTCTCCCATATGAACTAAAATTTGAGTGATAAAAGGCCTAGCAAATCATACCGTCTTAATTCCAATGAGAAAACTTTAGCACAGTAGAGGAATTTGGTCGATTATAAGATAAGAAAACATTTGCTTCCTAAGAAACTGAAGTTGTGCTTTCCCATGACCAGAGAAGCTGCCTTCCACCTGACCAATACTGCAGTCAGCCACTGGGGACTCTGAGCTCAGCTTGCTCTTCTGTTTTGAACTTTCCAGTTCTGAGTGCTTGGTGACTTGTCCAAGAATGTAATTCAAATAAGAATGATGGACTTGCTGGAGAGATGGCCCAGAGGTTAAGAACACTGGCTGCTCGTCCAGAGGTCCTGAGTTCAATTCCCAGCAACCACATGGTGGATCACAACCACCTATAATGAGATCTGATGCCCTCTTCTGGCTGGCAGGTGTACATGCAGACAGAACACTGTATATATAATAAATAAATAAATCTTTTTAAAAAAATGATGGACTCATGACTTTCTTACAAATGCCATTGAAATGCTCCAAAGGTAAACCAAACCAAACTAAAAACCCTAAGAAAAACATGGTATTGGTATGCTAGACACCCCTGAAGCAATTTTCTGTGAGACTTGATGCAGAAGGTTGAAAGAGGGCAGAAGAGCAAGCTTGGTCTGTGTCTATTACCAAGAAGAAAACAATCCCTGCCGAAAGGCGAGCGATTGCATCAGAGAAGATGGCAGCAAAAACGGTCTGTTCTGGTTTGAGCCCAGGATTGCACAGCTGCTGGGGCCTGCATGGATGAGAAGGTGGCACCAGTCTAGTGATTTGCCTGTGGCAAAGATGAGACATTAAGAAGAAGCGGAGAATGTGGCTGCGATTAGTGCTACTGGTTGTCCCTTACGGGGAAGCCACTGGGTTTACTCTGCAAAGCAAAACCAAGCATTTGTTTGTTTCACCTCATTCAGCTCCTTAACAGTTCAGATGCTGGCCAATCCTTCTAATTACAATTCCAAACCTGAAATGCTTCAAAATTAAAAAAAATTATCTTACATACATGTGTATAAGGTATACAACATACATGAGTTTTGTGTTTAGATTTGGGTCCTATCCCCAATATTGTGTATGGATATAGTTTAAAGTCTGATGTCTGGCATGATTCTGGTCAAAAAATTCTGAGGTATTATGTAGCCATCAAGATTATGCAGGAGTGAAAAAATATAGATACAAGTGTTTTCCTTCTTTCACTTGGGCCTAAGAGTTTTGGGTAGTATCTCCCTGTAGAATCACTTTTACCTAAACCCCTGCAAGGACAAACAAGTAGAAATGGCTCAGCAGATGAAGGATTTTAGTGCAGGGAAAGAGGGTAGCTGTGAACTCTTATTCTTTGTTTTCTACCCTTCCTTCCCTGTGGTCTCCTGAAGACTCCACACCCTCATTGCTCTCCCTTATTGTCTTAAAAGATATGTATTTTTTATTGTATGTGTCTGGGTGTTCCGGCTGCATGTGTGCAGCTGTGTGTCACGGGCATGCCTGGTTGCCTGTGGAGGCCAGAAGAGGCTGTTGGATCTCCTGGAACTGGAGTTCCAGACAGTTTGTGAAGGGCAATGTGGGTGCTGGGACTGAACCCTGCTCCTTTGCAGGAGCAGTAAATGCTCTTAACCACCAAGATATGTCTCCAGCTCCTCTTTCTTATTCCCTGAAGGCACTTTGAAGAGGGGTGATACATTTTACATAACATAGCTCTCGAGACCACCATCTCAAGGGCTAAAGGGTCTAGGGTCGAAGACTTCTTTCGCAGGCTCCCTTCCCACAAAACTCCTTTCCAAAGCGTAACTCTGGCGGGTAGAAAGTTATGGGAAACTAGGCTGAACTTGAAGTAAGTGAACAGAGCTGTCAAAGTTTCCTCCCCCATGCTAGTCCACCATTAGGTAATCAGCTCCCTGTTTTGTAGAGGGTTACATCGCTCCTTTTTTTTTTTTTAATTTAAGAGTTGAGTCATCATCTATTCAAAAGAAATACTGAGTGAATTAAAACCCGAAGTCTTTATGAGCTACTGCCTCAAAAGCAATAACGCTGCACCATTTCAGTTAGATTAGGGCTCACTGGGAGCATGTGTAGGCTAAGGAAGTGTTGGAGGTAATAGCAAGGGAGACAATAAGGAAGGGGCCAGAAACTTAGCGGAGGAACTAAAGAGAGGTGGGAGGATCCCTAGACTCTGCCTGTTAAGATCTGCGAGTGGGGTTCTGGCCTACCCTGTGATATTCTAATCACCCCTGCAAGATGCAGAGCATGCATTCCATAGCCAGACTGCTGGGAAGCAGGAAGGTGAGCAAGTGGCCTCTCCCTCTTCCCACCTCAGGAAGTTAGACAGAGTAACTTAACTCCTCCATGCCCTAGTTTTTTTTTTACCTTCCAAATAGGGGTAACATCAGCCCCTGCCTTAAGGGCTGTTATGAAGATTAAGTGAGACAGCAAAATAAGGGATGCAGAGCAGAGGCTAGAATCACAGAGGCTGGTCATTTCTGGTATGTTCTCTATTTCACAGAGACTTCTGCTGGTTGAAGAATGAAAGCCAGTGTATTTTTATACAATACTGTATACAAATACTGTATACTTATATTGCATACAAAACATAAGATCATTTAAGCATCCTGCCCTTATGAAATGGATCTTATCACCCATTATTCCATTGGTAAGAACACTGAGATATCTGAATTGAGCATCAAGTATCCCATGATGCTTTTGACATGGTTGTCTCTGGACGTGATTACATACCTTGTATAACCCTCTCTATGTAGGTGTGGCCATGAGAAGATGATTGGGTTATGAGACAATGGTGGGGAGGCTTGCATGGATAATAAAGGTCTTTAGTTAATTGACTGACTTAATTAACTTGGGCTGGAAATACCCCAACTGGGTGACTTACTTAAATGGACAAGAGTCTTTAGAGAGATTATTCTATGGGACTCGATGAGAAAATGTAGGAATCTGGATAGAAAAAAATGGATGGGAATGTTGGCTCAGTCCTACAACAACATGGGAACTTAATCCTGTCAGCTGCCACTGGAGCTGGGAGCCAGGACACGAGCTGGAGGGGCAGGGAGAATGGTGTGTGTATGTGTGTGCATGTGCGTGTGCGTGTGCGTGTGCGTGTGTGTGTGTGTGTGTGTGTGTGTGTGCACGTGCGTATGCTCAGCCACAAGCTCTCCGTTGGCTGGAAAGGCTACACCATGGGGCCCTCAGTTGTGTTCTAACTCAAGGAAACTGATTCATGGGAACTGAGAATCAAAGTTATGTGGCTTTAAGCTGCTAAATTTGTGTTAATTTGGTGTATAGCAATTAAAAAAGAAAAAAAAAGACACCCACCTAAAGAGTCGGGTTCTGAATTATTAATGAAGGGTTGCATAAGTGAAAGATTCATATTTGTATTTGAGTTGGAGGAGTTGACATTTCACATGGACAACCAGGTGTTTCTGAAATAGTCTTAATGTAGCTATTTTGGAGTCTATCACTTGGTTAATGGCAAGAGTGCTAGAGTTAGGGGTATAACAATGGATTCCAGGGCGTCAAAGTTTATTTCCTGAAAGTGCAGAAAAAGTAAGAATTGTCATTCTGAGAAGTAGTGGGAGAAAACAGAAAATGACTTAGAAAGTTTTATCAAAGTGAAAAATTTGCTGAGAGAATAATGAAGTACACTGATGTCAACCATGGTTTCATGGCTTGTGATTTCCCATGTGTGCACGGCCATTTTCTTTTCTATGTGTGGAAAAATATATACCACTGTATTTCCCATTTGAGCCATTTTAAGCTGAGTAGTTCTGTGGTGCTGAGAACATCCACACAGTTACACAATGCTCTAGAACAGTGGTTGTCAGCTGGTGGTGGTGTGGTAGAACAACCCTCTAACGGGGGTCACCTAAGACTGTTGGAAAACACGGATATTTACATAATCACCCACAACAGTAAAGTTGGAAAATTACAGTTATGAAGTAGCAACAAAAATAATTTTATGCTGGGGAGGGACATCAATATGGGACTGCAATATGAAGAACTGTATTAAAGGGTCGCAGCATTAGGAAGGTTGAGAACCACTGCTCAAGAATTTTCTCACTTGCTCAAGTACACAACAAGGACATTTCCCCAACCATGTTTGTAGTAGATTTATTTGTAATAGCCAGAACCTGGAAACAACCCAGATGTCCCTCAACTGAGGAAGGGACACAGAAATTGTGGTATATTTACACAATGGAATACTACTCAGCAATTAAAAACAAGGAAATCATGAAATTTGCAGGCAAATGGTGGGACTTAGAAAAGATCATCCTGAGTGAGGTATCCCAGAAGCAGAAAGACACACATGGTATATACTCACTTATAAGTGGATACTAGACCTATAAGATAAGATAGCATAAACATACTAAAATCTGCACACCTAAAGAAGCTAAACAAGAAGGAGGACCCAGGGTAAGAAGATCAATCCTTATTTAGAAAGACAAATAGGATGGACATTGGAAGTAGGAGAAAATGAGAAGCAGGATAGGAGGCTACCATAGAGGGCCTCTGAAAGACTCTACATAGCAGTGTATCAAAGCAGATGCTGAGACTCATAACCAAACTTTGGGCAGAGTGCAGGAAATCATATGAAAGAAGAGAGAGTTAGTAAGACCTGGAGAGAACAGGAGCTCCACAAGGACCAAATATATCTGAGGATAGGGGCTTGTCTGAGACTGATTCTCCAACCAGGGACCATGCATGGATATAGCCTAGAACCCCTCCTTGGATGTAGCCCATGGCAGCTCAGTATCCATGAGGCTACCCTAGTTAGGGGAACAGGGACTGTCTCTGGTGTGAACTCAGTGGCTGGCTCTTTGACCTCCCCAGCTCCCCCTGTGGGAAGAACAGCCTTGCTAGGCCACAGAAGAGGATATTGCAGCCAGTCCTGGTGAGAACTGATAAGCTAGGGTCAGATGGAAGGGGAGGAGGACCTCCCCTATAAGTGGACTTAGAGAGGGGCAAGGAGGAGATGAGGGAGGGAGGGTGGGATTGAAAGGGAATGAGGGAGGGGGCTACAGCTGGGACACAAAGTAAATAAACTATAATTAATATAAAAAAATAAAAAAATTGTATATATATATATATAAAAAGAACTTTCTCACTTTCTCTAATGGAGACTGTTCCCTTAGGCATCAGCTTCCTACCCAGCCTTTGATAGCTACCATTTCACTTTCTGTCACTATAAACTTGACAACTAATTTCTTCATGTAAGTTGAACTGTGTAATATTTGTTTTTTTGCAAGTAACATCTTTATTCATATAAAAGCTTTTTGTCTATTATTAATTATGCCTGGTTAGAAGCCTGAAACACTGATAGACATTTAGCTAATTAAATTACATGGCAGTTGACAGCTACTCCTCAAATGTATGCCATTTGTTAAAATGAGTCAGGATATTCAGAGTTAAAAATCTGAAAAAATGATACAATAGATCTGAATTATAGTTTGTATAATGTTTTCCCCATAGTCAGTGATTAAAATGTATACATTAATGATTTTGAATTAATTTACATTAAATGTATTTTTTTCGCCTAAGGAAGAAATGATCCTCATTATTTTTAGTATTTGGCACATAGATTTAAAACATAACAAATAACAAATGACTGTTCTACAGGCACATCGCAGAAAAGTTTACAGGGAGAATTAGTAGACTTATTACAACCTACTTTTTTTCATCTGAATTTCGAAGACTGGACAAACCAAGAAACAAAATCTAAGAATTCAGGATGTGCCTAGAAGGGGAGAGTGGCAGGCTGAACACAGTCACTGAACAATAAGCATCAAATCTAATCTCTCGTTAGCTTCAGTTGTCAACTTGACATAGCTCACCTCTTTGACAGTCTCAACTGAAAGATGGTCTCAGTCAGACTGGCCCTGGTGCACATCTGTGGGGGATTTTCTTGATTAATAAATGATATCGGAGGGCCCAGGGCAGTGCAGTTCCTGGGCAAGGCATCCTGGGTTGTGTAAAAAGACTAGCTGGGCAAAGGCTGGAGAGTGAGCCTATCATAACATTATTCTATAGCTTCTGCTCCAGGTTCCTGCCGTGAGTTCCTGCTCTGACTTTAATGTGGACAGTGACCCAGAAGTACAAGATAAAATAAACCCTTTCCTCTTCCATGTTTCTTTTGGTCATATTATCTATCCCAGCAACAGAAAAGCTGTTAAAACAGAACTTGGTACCAGAAGTGGGGTTTCTGCTGTGGTAGACTTAAGTTTTAAGGAAGATATTGGAGGAGTTTGGATTCTTAAGAAGTCATGGAGTGCTCAGAGACCAATGACCAGTTGTGGGAGCCTGGATGATAAGAATGCTGAGAGAAACACAGATATGGGAGGTCTGGGTATGAAACTTCAGAAGTAAGCAAAGACTCCATCGTGGCTGCTTGTGTGATATTTTGCATTAAGAATATATGGACGTGAAACTTATGATTCACTGGGACAATGGATGCTGGTTAGCCAGCGCCAAAAATCAGCAGTGATTGCTAAGAAGTCAGTGTGGTTCAGCTGAAATATTCTGGCACGTATTTTTTCCATGTCAGCACACAGAATCTGTGGTCCAAGTGGGCCAAGACAGACTCTCAAGCTGTTATCTGGAACTTGGCAATGTGTAAGTTTCCATGTGATACTGGTTTTGTAGGCATGAGCGAGGCAAGATTGAGGAGATCACGGGGAGTGGGTGGAGCCTGACCCTGTGTGGCAGGGTTAAAGGGCATGTGGAGAGACCAGGACAGGGCATGAATGAAAGTGCAGCCTCAGTTTTGGTGTATGCCCAGGACACTGGAGATGGCAGGACTGTGGGACAACCGTCAAGGACAGCATTGGGTGTGCAGTGAAGGCGTGAGCCTATTACAAAAGCTGTGTATGCTGCAGATGGCAGCACTGAAGAAGCGGGATGGCCTAACCCTTTTGGAGCTAGAAGGTGAAGAGTGAATGTCGATGCCAGACACTGATCTGGATGTATACTGTTGGGTTTTGGTTTTACTTTGACTGGATTATAATTATGCCTCGATTCCTCCTTCTTGAAATAAGAAAACATGTAACTTGTTTTTTATTGTAGAGGAGTCCACAGTTAAGAGACTTTATATTTTAAAAGAGAACTTGGGCTTTTAAGTCATTGGAATTTTCTCAAGACTTTGGGACTTTTAAAATTATACTGTGTGTTATATTAATGTGCAATACTGGGGACAAACAGGAAAGGTACAGTTATAACTTGAGGTGATGTAGTTAACAAAAGGTGGAGTCTCCTAGTTATCTTCAGCTGTCCTCTGGACATAGCCCAGAGTTATCTGAGGAAGTCTAAGCTGGGAGATTGCTCACATTAGATTGGCCTGTGGGCAAATCTGTGGGGGCATTTTCTTGATTTGTAATTGATATAGGTGGCCTGTACCATCTCTGGGAAAGGGTTCCTGGGCTGTATAAGTGAGCTAGTTGAACAGATGTTAGTGTAAGCCAGTCAGCAGGTTTCTCCACAGCTTCGTCTCCAAGTTTCTGCCTTCAGATTCTTCAGTTCCTGTCCTCGGAAAGAGGAAATGAACCCTTTCTTCCCCAAATCACTTTTGCACATGGTGTTTCTTATAACAATAAGGAAGCAACATAAGAAAACCCAGGAAACACAGTATTTAACTCCAGTAATAGCGTAAGTCTGGGACTGTGACGAGGAGATGTGGACTTAGACCTAACCATGTCTATAATGCCTGAAGCTGTGTATGCAGCACTTACTCCTATTGCAATTCTCTGAAAGACACATCTTCTCGCCTTCTTGAAGCAAAAGGTAGAAATATTAAGATGCTTGTGTACATTTCCAGACTAGTGAGTGACACAGCCAGAATTCAAACTCATGTCTGTAACATGCTGGAACCCATGTGCTTCTCATTACATCAAATTACGATGTGACTCATACTTTTCTGAAGGACTTTTTTTCTTAACAATAGTACACCAATAAAATTTTAGCCAAACTTTTTGGTACTAGAAATTAATAAAACATATTTTGAGAATATAGGTACAAATTATATTTTCAAAAAGAGGAAAGTTGAGACCTGTTAGGTCTCAAACCAGGACAGGACTCACGCACTCCCCGTGACTCCTCCCAGCACTTCTCACCCCGCCCCTACCCTAACCTCCTCCCTGCCAGGGGCAGGGCTTCACTTTTTTCCTAGGCCTGATCCTTATATAACTCAGACATTTTGGCTAAGCTGGTCTCTTGGGTCTACCACCTCTCTTGGTCAGACTGTCCTCTCCGTCCTCTCATGGTCCAGTGTAGTCTGCTGGCCGTGGTCAATCTGGGCTCTTCCCTCTGCCTGCTTTCTCCCTTATATCTGCAATAAAACTCTTTATATTGAGTAGTCATGTCCTTCTCTTTTTAGTTCATGTTTTTCATTCAAGAACCAGCCTAGGGACACTACTACAAAAGAGTTTTCTGGGATAGCAAGAAACACTTGAGGTCACTACTCATCTGGAGACACGCTTAGAATCACCAGTAGTTTACTACTGTCAAGAGTCACTTAAAATAAAAGAAAAAACAAAAGAGAGAGAGAGAGAGAAAAACATTGAGTGAAGTCAGATAGTCTGGGGCATAAGGCAGGACCACTACTTTGACTGCCAAGAATTCTGAAACAAGGAGCGAGGCCCAGCACACAACCTTTAACGCCAGCACTCAGGAGGCACAGGCGGTGGCTCTCAAGGCCAGCCTGGTCTACAGAGCAAGCTCCAGGATAGATAGGGCTGTTACACAGAGAAACCTTGTCTTGCAAAACCAAAATAAACAAATAAATAAAAACAGAAAAGAGAAATAGAATTCTGAAATAAAATAAAGTTGTCCAACAAGGGTGCCATTTTTGTAATGAGCTAAAATTGCTTCCTGCAGAATATCACACGTTTCTTTAAAGACACAAGATAGCTGTAGCTTGATTGCTGTTGTGTATGTATGTATGTACGTATGTATAGATGAAACAAAAATAAATAATGTGTCAATCAAAAGTAACATGAAAGTTTCTGATTCAGCACATTCTCATTTGGTATTATCAACAGTCTACACTGTTCATAATCTAAAGAGTAAGAATCAGCTCCTGCTGTTGTTTCAATTTACAGTTTTTAATGACTGATGCTGAACATCTTTTCATATCAGTCATTTGAATTTTTCTTCTTTGAATTGGAAGTTTGTATATTATGCAAATATCCAGCCTTCAACATCTAATCTTGTTGAATTTTTCTAATAGATGTAAAAGCTTGAAGATTCTTTTGAAGTTTCTACCCAGACAATATGGGAAAGACAGAGATGCTTATGAAACCTATTTCCCCTTCTTCCCATGCCTGCAGGTAGACCATATTTCCCAGTCTTCCTCCCAAGTGTCCCGTCATGTGACTGATAAAACATGTAATGCAGACAAAAATAGCTGCTTCATAAAACTTACATGTTGAAGGCTCTGAGCATCTTTTAGGGGTCACGGATAAGACAGGAGGATTCGGGGTTCTTGGGTAATCAGATGAAAGTCTGGTCAACTAGGAACTCCCATACTAGACTATAATTTGAAGGAGAAATGAATCTGTTGGGTTAAACTGGAAGTTTACCTTTCATGGTAGCTAAAGTTATCATTAACTATACATTAACATATTATTTGTGAATTACTGCCATATTTCTTCTTTTATCATATTTAGTGTTGCTTATTTTTATTAGGAAGCCAACTGGGGACTCAATGTTCAATGAAATTTGGTAAGTGGCCTTCTTGGTTTTCTACAGATTTTAAGGGATGTTGAAGTTTCTCTATGGAGTAAGCTTCACATAGAAATACCTATATGCATACATATATATATATATATATATATATATATATATATATATATATATATACATATATACACACACAGATATACATAAACACTTAGGCTAATTAATTATCTTTATATTCCTAATTTAATGTGAATATTTTCTTATGAATATGTTTTGAATTTTATCAAATATATTTATCTACTTCTATTGCTATAAGTTACATACTTATGACATTTAATCTTTCCATAATAGTTTTTTTCATAGTAAATAATCATACATTTCTGGCAACCCCTTTTTTATTATGTATATAATTTTATATTATATATAACCTCTCTCTCATATTTATATATATTTATATATATGTATATATGTATATCTATTCATATATATATATATATATATATATATATATATATATGATTTATGAGATTTACTGTGGTCTGGGTAGTCCAACAATGGCTGTCTCCTAATGGAAAGCCCAAGAATCTGGAAGTTGTTCAGTTCACGAGACTGGATGTCTCAGCAGTCCCAAACTAATGTTGCAGTTCTGGGGGATTGCTAGAGAGCTGCTGGCCTTCAGTCTACATAAGAATCCTGGAGAAGCAGGTTCTAATACCAGAAAAGGAACACCTCAGTAACAGCACAGATGAACCTGAGAGTAAGAGTGAGGGGAAAAGGGCAAAAAGTAAAAGCTTCCTTCTTCCATCTCCTTTTATGTAGACTGCCATCAGAAGGTGTAGCCCAGATTTAGGTTGGGTCTTCTCAATTGAAATGGTACAATCAGGTAAACCCTGACAGGTGTCCTCAGCTGCTTGGATTTCAGCTGGTTCTAGAGGTAGTCAGTCAACTGACAACCAAGATCAGTTATCACACCACGGAAAACTGATTTTAGGTTCGACCCCGTCTTCCCAGTTAGTGCCTCCTATACTCGGAGCACCAGCATTTGGCTGTGTGCTGCTTGAGGCACATCGCATGCCTAAATCCGATTTAGGATTTGGATCTCTAGGCTGAGGTTAATTTTCATGTAAGGTTTCCAGTTTAGAGCTTCTCAGATAAATAACCCAAACTTACATGAAGCACTGGCTTAACAGTGGTCACAGCTCTCGGGAATAATCTGTATTCCCTCACTCTCAAATTAGGCTGAGAAGACAACCCACCCTGGTATTTCCTTATGCCTGTGAGTACATTATCTTGTCCATATCCATGTGTTTATTTAATGTGGTGCTCCTCTGGGGTTGATGATTTGTGAGTCATCTCCCTTCTCTGTTCTCTGTAGACTTAGTTATTGTCTCTTTGGCTCACAAGATCACTAATTTTTTTAAAAAGCATTTTTATCAAGATTTTCCAGCTGTCTCAAATAGGTATTTTTAGGCTAACTAGTTATTCTGAATGTTGCCTGAATAGGAAGTGATTGGTTTCCCAGCTACAAACTTAAGTAAAGGGTGCTCAGTAAACTCAGATCTGCAGGGAAAAAAAAAATTACACATACACAAACAGATCAATTAGAGGGAGGGATTTGCATAACAAAAGGTTTCACTGTAGGATCTACTTAAAATAGCCAGGATCTCAGGATGTGCTTCCAGCATCTGGGAGAAAGTCTATTGTGTAAGTCTTTCTGGTCTGTGAATTAGAGAATTGCAGGCATGGATCCTTTTGTAAAGCAGAAAATCCTTCTTAAATGTGAATGATCACTCTCTGATTTGCAAGTTTGTAAGTCTGGGCCTCTGTATATCTAAGTTTTGTCATTTGGTTTCAATGATAGACATCCAGAAAAAGTCCTTTATATAGAGTATAGAATTAGGTCTCCTGAGTATGTTTTTGTATTTTGACATTAGATAATCAAAACAATCTGCATATCTAAAGGATGGAGTAATGAGATCTTTCAAATATTGAATATGTGCATTTCCACATCATTTCCCATGGGTCTAGTTAACAGAAATCCATCCAAGGCATTTCCCATTTAATGATTTATTTCTTTGGATACGTTTACTTAAGCACACAATAAACAACATCTTTACCAGACCATAATTGTTTATTCATTGTGTTCCACATTACTGATGAGATTACTGTCAGTATTAAACTGTTCTTACAGGGTGCACACACAGACTCCTTCATTATTTCACAGAAGACCAGGACTACAAGCATTGAATAGAACAGAAATATTTTTCTTCCTTCTCGAGCAAACAATGATTAAAAAGCTTATCTCATTATCTCTACAATCTGCTCCCCAGATTCCATTTTGATACATCATTAAATATTTTAATAGAGTAGGATATGGAATGCATGTGTTCTGAAGAAAACAGGAAGCAAACAGACACTGCTGCTGTGGGGTTGGACAAAATCTGATTCTCAGTCTGGGCTGCACATTGGAGTCCCTGGAGAACTTTCAATAATCCTGATGCCTGGCTCCTTCGCTAGAGATTTTGATTTAATTGGTCTGGGGTGAGTCTGACATTGGACATTTAATGTGGAGCCTGCATTAAGAACTGAGTTCACAGAGGAAGATAATGCAGCCGATCCTGATGAGACCTGATAGACTAGGGTCAGATAGAAGGGGAGGAGGACCTCCCCTCTCAGTGGACTAGGTGAGGGGCCTAGGGGAGGAAGAGGGAGGGAGAATGGGATTGGGAGAAGACTAGGGAAGGGGCCACAGCCAGGATACAAATTAAATAAATTGTAACAAGTAATAATAAGAAAAAGAAAAAAAATATAAAAATTAAAAAAAGAACTGAGTTTATTCAGTCAAATCTCAATTACTCAGACCCCACCTAATCAGAACTCTAAACTAACTTACACTGGGGAAGAGGAAGGGTGGGCTGGGCTGAAGGACTGAGTTCTTTTTCTGAAAGACAAAAAGCTGTTAGCATACAGGGGATTCTGCTGGCCTGCCCTCAGGGTCCTAGCAATTGCAGGCATCATCCCCTGTCCCCATTGCCAGGTGGGACAGGTGTGTGTGTCCAATAAATCTCTCTCTCCTGCCCGTCCCTCCTTCCGTCCTTTTCTCTGCCCTCATGGCTCTGGCTCTATCCATCTGCCTGCCTACATGTCCACTCTGCCTCTACCGCTTCTTCTGGCCCTCACTCCACTCCTTCCCCCAATACACATCCTTATACCGGATCTGTTGTGTGGAGTAATTTCTCAGGGGCATACCTTGGCATGCGCCCGCCATGGTACCTCCTCACTGCATCTTATACTTCATAACAAAAACAAGCCATTAGGAAAGCTCCTAACAGCCATTCATTCTAGAATATGCTGCTGGGCACTACCGGAACAGAGGTCTCACACGTGATAGACTTCTGATTCACAATTCTGAATGAAATAGGACGAAAAGTTCATTGTGTCCTGCTCTGCTTCTTACCCGTGCATCCATCATGGAGAAACAGAGTGAATTTTAATTGTGTCTTGCTCTCCTGAGCCCTGGCTGGTTGACTCATATATATTGATATAGAACAAGCACATTGGATGTGGATGATTCATGGTTGCAATATTCCAAGGCAGCTCTAGCTATGACTTTAAGTTTATTCAGCGGTACTAGTTTAGCTTCTTTTCGCCTCTGAATCAAAACTTAAGCAGTCTTACTCACTGTTAGAAGTTAAAAAATACACAATGCATACATTGTGATCATTTTAGACAGAAAACCAGTCTCAACTTGGTAATACATTCATCTTATACAATCGTGGAAATCTCCAGTCTTGGGGGGAAGTTGAGCCTCTTGCTGTCCCTTAGGCCCTTGAAGGGGAAGGCTGGTCATAGAAGGTGTGCTGTTGGAGTTGCCTTCCCGATGTGCACTGGCCTCCGTGTACTTCAGATTTAAGTCATATTGAAGGCTGCACAGCCATTTATCATGCTACATTACTCCTCACATACGTACAGCCCACTGTTTCTGACTACCCTTCTCCCCTTTTCACCTCTGACATGTCCATTTGACTTTTTAAAAGATATTCATTCATTTATGTTATGTGTATGGGAGTTTTTCCTTCATGTATGTCTGTGCTCCTGTATGCATTCATGGCCTTTGGAGGCCAGAAGAGGGCAGCAGATCCCCTGGGACTGGTGTTATAGACAGTTGTGGGCTGTCATGTGAATGATGGAAACTGAACCTCTGGAAAAGGCTCTCTGGAAAAGCAGCCAACACTCTTAAACAATGAGCCATCTCTCTAACCCTTGCAGTTTGTCTTTTAAAACCACTTCAGGAGACTGGGGACATGGGTTGTCCAGTAAGGCGCTTGTCACACAAGCATCAGGGTTTGAATTCCGATCCCCAACAGCCACATAAAAGCTTGGGTGGCAGAGTGTATCTGTGCCCCCAGTGCTGGGATGGCAGAGAAATAGCAGGATCTCTGGGCCTTGCTGGCTCCCCACTCTAGCTAAATCAGTGAGCCCCAGGTTACTTGAGAAATCTTGCTGCAGTAAACAAAATTTGGAATGACTGAGGAAAACATCCGGCATGGACCCCTGGCCTCTGTTTATATGCATATATAAGAACACACATACACACACATAGCAGCAACACACACACATAGGTGCAGACGCATATACATATGGGTACACACAAATCCACTCTGCACACCCATCCCCCACGGAGTCCTCCCTTCTGCAGTTAGAGCCAAGAATTTAATAAGGAAGATGTCAGGAGTAATTCGGTAATAAGCAAACACTTATCTGGGGGCCTTCCATGGTGCCGCTTGGAGCCAGAAATCCTTAGATGGCAAGAATCCAAACTGTTCATTTTCCAGATGAGGAAACTAATGAGGTCAAAAGACTGGCTGCATAATTTCATGGCTGCTCAAGGGACTGCATGAAACTTTCAGCATATCATATTGCCTGATTTAATAGAATGGGGCATCCCGCTAAATTAAAAAGGTTGTCAACTCCATGGATGAAAAACTCACGCAAGGAACCATGACTCATCTTGGAGGACGCTAGATGAGTCTGTGTCATGGCAGAAAGAGCAGAGACATGCAATCAGACAGGCTCATGGATTTACTTCATGTACCAGCCTTAGGCAACTTAACTTTTCTGAACTATAGTTTCCCCAGTTGCAAAGCAGAAAATTAATATTCATCCTAAGGGTGTACTGTTAGGTAAACATGAGTATATGAAGATATACCCCACTGTGATATCTTCAAGGTGCTTAAAAAATGTCAAGTGTTATAATCATCACCACAATATTTTGCAGAATAATCAAGCAATGTATTGTAGATACAACTTATTGAGTGTCCCCCACAATTCTCTCTGTTACTGACATCCTCCAATAGTTCCTTACCCAGTTCAGCTCAGAATTGACTCCATAGTTTCCATCTCGTGGCCACAGGAGCTACTTTTTCTATGTGCCATAGTTATTTCAGTTTGCAACATCATTCGTTGTATTCATCCACATCAAAGTGTGTTACTTAGATCAATTTTAAGTGATTAGTATACTTAGAGCAATTAGAAAAGTTTTTTGTAGATAATGGACATAAGGTTACCATCATGGCTGTTATTAATACATCCTCAGACCTTTCTATCCACCCCACTCTGTGAAAGCAAGACTTGACTCTCCTAGTTCCCACTGTCTTGACTGGTTGGGATGCCAAGGACCATGGGCCACTGACGTCGCTCAAACAGTTTTTTCACTCACTGGGGACATCAGGATGCTGCTCTGGGGAGGGAGCACTTGTGGAATGATGCTTGCGGCGACATCAGCTTCAAAGCGCAGCGGCTTTTTATAATACACACACACACCACACTTCCTTTCTCATTAGGCTTTTGTCACAAGAGTCCCAAGACACTTTAATTTTGGGCTTTATTAATGTTCAGAAATCTAGGTGGTAGGAAGACGTTGAGACCACCTGTTAGAATTCTTCTCTCACAAAGTCTAAAAAGAAAAGCCTTCTCCTGCTGAATTGGTACAGTCACTCATGAAGGTTGTTTTCTCTCAGGAGAAAGAATGCTTGGGATGGGCGGTGGTGGTGCACCTTTAATCCCAGAACTTGGGAGGCAGAGGCAGGCAGATCTCTATGAGTTTGAGGCCAGCCTGGTCTACAGAGCAATACCCAGAATAGCCAAGGCTACACAGAGAAACCCTGTCTCTAAAATCAAAAAGGATGAGAGCAAGTACTCATCTGTACAGAGGGTCGAAGAACTGATGATGCTGATCTTTATGTGTGCTCAGCTTGCTCCTTATCCAAGGAGCAATGACTCATTTTGTGCTTGTGGCAGCCATGTTTACGTGTTATTTGCTTCGGTGGGATCTTTATGTTTTTAATGAACACTAAATGATATTTTATCTTTAGAAGGCAATGTGGGTGCTCTTGATTACAGCCAAGTTTATTAAAAATAATACTTTTGTGCACAAAATGATGTATAAAGAAATCAGGGGAAAATCCAGACTCGGGACCGTAGTTATCACCTGCGCTCAGTAAATCAAGCCTGCTTGTAAAGATGCATAACTGTCTCTCTCTCTTTTTTAAATAAAAAAAGAAACACAGATTTTGCTAGCATAACCAACCTCATGTGATAATATTAAAAGTGACATGAAAAGTAGGCTTTTGTGTACTGATTCCTGCTGCTTCTCTTGTGGGGTAGGATTATCAGAAAGGAAAAGAGTCTTCATTTCCCCAGCAAGATAGAGATCGAATAAGGCACAGATCCATCATTAGCCTGGTAAATATCCAATAAAGCCACCTTTCTTTCTCCTGCTCCTCCTGAGCTACCTGCCGCATATTAAAGTGCTCGACATGGGAAAGGCACTGCCACCCACTTGGTCACTGTCACCCCTCATGGTGATGGAGGAGGAGTATGTAATGAAGAGGAGGCTGGGAGTCTGGCACTGCCCGGGGGTCCACAGGTTACCTCTGAGGGAGGTCGGGTCACTCATGCCACAGCCCAGCTCCCCCTCTTCCAGCTCGAACCGTGTGGCATGCTTTTTAGAAGATGCAGGGGGGAAAGCCTCATGCTTAGCAGTTAGATTATAAGACCCTGGACAGAGCCAGGCTCTTCCACAGAAACCAAGCAGTCTCCACGAAGCACATTTGAGATTCATATTTCTCCAGTCACTGGCAAGAAACCCGGAAGCATGAGGTGTGCGTCATGTTTAACAGATATTCTGGGAGATGGCGGTGTTGAACATGATGTAGCAGAGTTATAAAAAGACCGGCTGAAACATGCCTGGGGTCTCTGGAAAGAGGTGTGGATTCCGACAGAGCCGCTGGAGTTTTGGGAGGCTCGAGTTCTGGCCCAGCCACGTACCGCATCCTCTAGGTGTGCCGAACGTGTGTCAGTCTCCAGTCCTTCTGGTGTGAAATCCAGAGGAACAAGGACGCCTACATCCTCAGACCGCCGACGGACAGAGTGCTTTGTCAGTTACGGAGCTAATGAAAATCTTTTCAGGACCTTATCCTGGCCACTCCTCCTCCAGGAAGCAGCCAAGGAACTGTGATTCAGTCCCAGTCCCCACACTTGCTTCCCTCATCACATTGGCTCTCTGTTTGCACTATGGGATCTTCTGTAAGATCAGCCTCGGGCCTCTAGGGCACTTTTACCAGCTGAGCCATCTTGCTGGCCTGAAAGCACCACTCCTACACCCCTTGTTGACCAATGAAATTCATGCCAACTGGTCAGGTTTTAGTTCTTTAAATGACAACATTGTCCTAACGAAGCAGTTCCAGTCCTCACCAATTTAATCCTCGGCAGTTCTCTTTTCTCATCACATCTGACTGCTTTTGCATCCATGAAGTCTTCATTCATTATCACTTCACTTATCTGCAGGTGGAGGGAGACAGTCCTTCCAGTCCTCCATAGAAGTCATGGCTTACAGCTGACTGAGGACTGCTTTCATTTAGCATATGGTATCCAAATTGAGGTTCTTTAACAAATATGACACCATAACATTAAAAATGGTGCCACAGATGCCGATTCTGGAACATCTCTGTATGGGATTCCTAGGGTTGCTGTGCAGGGTGGGGGCAGGAGTGGGGCTGAATGTAATCCAAGTGTCAGAAGGGTGTGCTCCTCAGAGGGCTAGGGGAGAGTCCTTCCTGGCCTCTTCCAGCCTGGGGTTGCCCCAGGTGTCCATGGCAGGACCGTTCCAGTCTGTCTTCTCACGCCCATCTTCTCTTCAGTCTGCGTTCTCTCTTCCTCTGTGGACACTGCTTTACTTTCAAGTCCACCTAGCACATGGTTCTCAAGCTTCCCAATGCTTTGTCCCTTTAATGCAGTTCCTCATGTTGTGGTGATCCCCAACCACAAAATTATTTCATTGCTACTTCATAACTGCAATTCTGTTACTGTTAGGAATCTTGATATAATGTAATGAATCTGATATGCAACCCCCAGAGGGGTCAGGACCCACAGATTGAGAACTGCTGACCTAGATAATTCAGGTTAATCTCCTCCTGAGTCTGTGGCCTAATTAGATTTACAAAGACCTTTTCTTTTTTGACTACTAAGGCTGTATCCACAGGTTCTAGGTAAAAATATCTTAGAAAATCATTCTTACCATTACATAGTATCTTTCTTCATGTTCTAGAAAAATTATTCTGATTGTCTTATTTTTACATTGTTGGTCTTGGGAACATTGAACTGTGTGAAGACATGCTTATGTCAAGTTAAAATTTGTGTCGGGTCAGAATTTAAGGGTGTTTTTAAAGAAATACCAGTTAGGTTTAATATTTTAAAGTAATTATTTTATTGTATCCTATTCTTGATTTCTCATGTTCAGTATGAGATAGACAGCTTAAGATAGATGCTTTTATTGTATCCTATTCTTGATTTCTCATGTTCAGTATGAGATAGACAGCTTAAGATAGGTATGTGTGGGGGGGTCAGAGGTCAGCACACCATCATTAGCAAATGGAAGCAAATAAGGAGATTTGGGGCTATAGATGTGAATACCCACCATGGTAATAAAGACTATTATTTGTTTGCATGCTGAAGAAGCCACGAGCTGATAGATGTGACACCTGAGCTGAAAGGACATAAAACGAGAAAGATTATGATGTAGATGAAGTGACCCAGTCGGTGGGACAGTGAGTTTAGTAGCCCCAAGAAAAGGGCATGTCTTTCTTGCTTTTCTGTTGCTGTGGAGAGACACTGTGGCCAAGGAAACCTATAAAAGAAAACATTTAATTGGGGGCTTGCTGAAAGTTTCAGAGGGTGAGCTGTAACAGTCATGGCACAGAACAAAGCAGAAGGCAGGCGGGCATGGTGCTGGAGCAGCAGTCGAGGGCTTACATCTGAGCCACGAGCAGGAGGCAGGGGAGAGACCCCTGACTGGAAATGGGCTTTCAAAACCTCATGACCCGCTCCCTGTGACACAGCCTCTCCCACAAGGCCATGCCTCTTAATCCTTTCCAAACTGTTCCACCAGCTGGGGACCAAAGCATTTAAAAACAGGCGCCTATGGGGGCCGTTCTCATTTCAAACCACCTCAGGCCATGTTTGAAACTTGCAAAGAGTCAGAGAATACACATCCAAGAATCATCGAGGACAGGTCAGGAGGAAGTAGAAGAGGCAACCTGGGCTGATGCAAGCAAGTTGCCAGTGTCTGGGCTTCTGCAGGGTTTCTAGGTTTTTCTGTTCCGGTCTTGAAGTGAGTATGGTTCCGCTGGCTAAGCTGCTCAGGGAGCATCTCGACACAGGCAGCCTGTCATCTCAGACAGAAGCTCCAGGATTCTTTCAGCTCCAGCGACTCTCTGCATGTCAACTCCCTCTGTGTATTCCAGTCACGCAGGCCTGCACCTCCATCTCCACAGGGGTTTTTTGATAGTTTTTCTAGGTGCACAGTGATTTTAAAGTGGGAGATATATAAGGGGTTACAGCAGCATCCGTCAGTGATTGCAAAAAACTGACAGCTACAATTGCTGCAAAAGTCAGATATCAAAAGTGACTTCATTTGTGATGCTGCATCCTACAGAAGCTGAGGCCTCTCTTGGTGTATGCACACAATATCATCTACGGAAATCAGGAATGGGAGGATTTTCTTTTTTTCTAAAAGAAGACAAACATTGACTCGAGATGTGAACTCTTCATTTGTTCTCTCTCATGATGCTTTGCTTACATGGTATTTTGTTGATTGTTAAGCGTGCGCTTCCTCCTTAAGAAACAATGCTGTGCCACATCAGTGGTACCTTGCTGTGGCTTGCTTATGTAGCTTGTGCACACGTGCTCTATACTCCATGATTAAGCCAGGTATGGATCAGGCTTGTAATCACTACACTAGAGAGGTAGAAGTAGGAGGATAAGAAGTTCAAGGTCACCCTCGGCTACTCAGGAAGTTCAAAGCCAGGCTAGGCTATGTGAGACCCTAACTCAAATACAAGTGACTCCTTCCGCCAAGCAAACAAGCCACAAAATAAACAAGCCCCCACGAGGATCAGCAGACGCTTGCCAAGAATCATCAAAGACTCATCAAAGAGATTGCATACGTGTTCTGTGCTTTGCGGTGGAATGATGACATCTACAGTAACACGCAGACCTGTTATGTGCTCTGATACTACAGAGCTTCCAAAGACCGCAACAAAGCAGAAAAATATCAACAAAGGTTTCTAAGTGGGAGACACAGCAAAGGCTGCTGGGATGGGTTTGTTTGCAGGGTGGGCTTACCATGGACAGTGCTTGTAGCTTGGCACTGTTATTTGTCTTTTTAAAATAACAGTGCAACTTAGAATAGATGCAGTTCAGACTCCAGGAAGCTCAGTGGAACCGAGTGCAGCTTTTGTCTTTAGATGAGTAGCGTTATGCAAACACTAGATCCTGTTTATTTCACTACATTCAAGGGTCTCTGCAGTCCCTTGACATGTCGCCATGATTGCTTGGAAACGCACACCCATCAATTGTCTCAAGCCTGTGTCAGACTGAGGGAATCATTCCAAGGCCAGTGGATGGTTAGTGAACTGGACGTGGCCAAACACATCTAACTATCCTCCTTACTGTGGAATAGAGGTAGAAGATTGTGGAGTGGTCCTAAAATTAAGAAAAAAATGTGCATGCATATGCACTCTTCTGTGTCTGTGTGTGCTCTGTGCATGGGTGTGCACACAAGTGTCAAGGCACACATGTGAGGATTAGAGGCCAGCCTAGCTGTTCAGTCCTCTCCTTCCATACTGTGGCAACTGGGAATTGAACTCACGTCATCAGGCTTGGGGACAGGTGCCTTTTTCTGTTGAGCCATCTTGCTAGCCCTACATGGTCATAGTACGAAATAAAACAGCTTTTCTGGGACGATGATTTTAAATTCGATTTAAGGTAGTCCTTATGTTTTAAAGCTTTGATTCTGAAAATCAGGGCTAGTGACCCCCCCTGTGGCATTCTCTCAGGTCCGTGTGAGAGAACAGTTTGGGAAGCAAGCCAGCTGGAACAGGGTGAAATAATTCACACTCCTGCTGTGGACAATGTGTCAGTCACCTTGTGTGAAGCCCAGCCTTGTTTTTCCTCAGGGTTAAGAGTCATTCTCTTCTATCTGCTCAGGATATGGTCTCAATGTTGGAGTCAAGGGCTCTCCAAATAGCAGGTCAATAGCTGAGGAGCAGCTGCCCAGTGTGTGGTGGAGGAGGAAGGGCAGCCTCTGTGCTCTGAGCCCAGGCTGGCTGCTCTAACACCTGGCTGTGGAAACAAGAAGCCTGTGCGTGAAAGATGGCCTCCTGCAAGCTGCAGGGCACAGAGATTGGATTTGGCCTCCCAGGGGCTTTTTCTAGCCTTGGACCACAACCACTATCAGTAGCATCATTGTTTCCAGTGCGGCGAGGAGCTAGGTGGTTACATGTTCCCATACAATTGCGTGTGTACACTTCCATGGGAAACCTTTGGTAGCTCCCTCAACTCTCCGCATCCCAGCGCAGCTCCTGACTCCAGTTCTCCTACTCTGCATCTCAATCTCAGAAAATAGCTAAGAGAGCATCAGCTAGCACGCAGGCCCTTTCATTGCTCTTTCAACCAGTGCCTAGATCAGTTATTCCCACCTCTCCTCATGAATGCCTTAGGACTGGCCCTACCACCTTGTCCCTGCTCAGCATCTGTTCCTCCCATTGTAGACACAGCCAGCACTCACAGATAGACCAAGCCAAGACTCCCAGCCACTTGAAATCCCTTTGATACTAGTGCTCCTACCTGTTACACACTCTGTCTCTGCATCATTTCAGCCCTGGCCCTTGGCAATCTCTCTGATACCATTTGCTATGAGCCTGCCCTCTAGCTAACAATATTCCTCTTCTTCCCTCCTCCTCATGTGTGTGTGTGTGTGTGTGTGTGTATGTGTGTGGTGTGTTTACAGGGGGAAAAGCACAAACAGATCAGAAGAGAATGTCCAGGAGTCAGCTCTCTCTTTTGACCATGAGACTCAGGTCACCAGACTTGGCAGTAAGTCCTTTACCCATCAGCCATCTCACTAACCTCTCGCTCCTGCCTTTACCTCTTGTCTTGGAGCAGTGTCTCACTATGTTGATTATCTTTGAACTTGTGATCCTTTTGTCTCATCTCCCAAGCAGCTAGGGTGAAGGCGTGCCCCACCAGCTTGGCTGTTGGTTTGGTTTGGTTCCCACTGTCATTTTAGGGCCTAGAATGTTGTCCGACAGAGCGGGTGTTAAACAAACGTTTTCATTCTGGCCTACTGCTTTATAGTTCATACCCCAGAGTCAGATCTTCTGAGTCCTGAAAGGCCCTCATAATTATGTATATGTCTGGTCTGCCTGTCAATGCTAAGACTCAGACCCAACATTCCAGGCGGCCTGGCGATAGCAGTATGTGGGGTGGCATGGGTACATGAGTCATGAAAGTGGCCACTATTGCTGTACCCTCTGCTGCAGATGTGTAGTATGTCTCTGACAACCTTGATTCCCACAGCTCCTTCTGCTTCCTCCTTTTTCACATTTCGCCTGGCGGCAGGCACTCAGAGACAACATAGGAAAAGCACCCTGGGATGGACATATAGCTTAGTCTTCACATGTCAGCTCCTTGAGCAGTGTGGTGTCTGGCAGAAGCAGACGAGCACAGGCAAACAGAAGGGCTGCTGCAGCGCTCAAGTGTCTTAGACAATGTATGGAACCGGAGCGTGATTTTGGCTCACCTAACTCTGAGACCACCCTCTTCTTCACTCTGCTTCCCTGCAAGCCACCACAAGAAGACCTACAGAGTAAACTAACCTGGGCCCATGGGGGCTCACAGAGACTGAACCACCCGCCAAACAGCATGCATGGGCTGGGCCTAGGCCCCCCCGACATATGTGGGGCTCCCCTAACAATTGGAGCAGGGGCTGTCTCTGACTCTGTGGCCTGCCTTTTGAGCCTGTCCCCCACCTGGGATGCCTTGTCTGGACTCAGGGGGTGAGGATGTGCTTAGTCCCGCAGCAGCTTGACATGCCAGGGTGGGCTGGTGCCTATGCCCCCCTTCTCAGAGGAGAATGGGGGGGAGGTCGGGGGAGGGGGCATGAGAGTGGGACTGGGAGGAGAGGAGGAAAGAGTCTACTATCAGGTTGCAAAGTGATTAAATAAATAAATTAATGAAGGAGACAAAGAAGGTCTCTCTTTAGTTTTCTTTTGGTTAGATTTCTGGTAAGAAGTATGTATTTGGATTTTGGCATCTTTCTCTTTCTGTCTCCCCTCACACACACACGCACACATATGTGTACTCGTGGTCATTTACAGCAGTGTACCTCATAAATCCCTCCTGCACCCACCATAAGCCTCGTGTGTCATCTAGTGGCCACCTGAGGATGGAGCTCTCTATGCATGGCGGCAGTGCCCTCTTCCTCCCCCAGCTAGCACTGCTGGACGGTTTCTCTGCAAGGCTCACAGGCTGAGCTTCCTGTTGAGTGTGTGTCCTAAGACCAGCCCGGTGCATCTTCTCTCATGACTCCAGATGTTCATGGCTATGTGTCACCGGGGATGTCCCTCGGCTTCTCCTTAAGACGTAACCAGCCCCTCCATCGGCAAAGCGAGGAGTACAGGAGAGCATGTTCCCCAGGGATGAAGAGATCTGAAACATGTGCTGACTAGCAGTGCTTGGAACTGAGTCTCTCTTAGGTATGTCCCTGGGTCAGTTAGAAAACACTTTCTGGCACTTTCAGTGTGCTACATGTTTCAGTACTCGTTCAGTTTCTGGGAGCTGGGGGAGAAGAACAGAATGGAATACATATACATCCTGACTTTGATGGAGCTGCCAATGGTTAGCAATGGTGATTACTTTCAACTGCCAAAAATCAAACCAAACCATGCCACACCAAACCAACACACACCACACCACACTATACCACACCACAGCAAATCATACCACACCAAACCAAACCATACCACAGCAAATTACACCCAACTAAGCCACACCAAACCACACCAAACCACACCAAACCAACACACACCACACCAAACCAAAACAAATCATACCACACTATACCACACCACAGCAAATCACACCACACCACACCAAACCATACCGCAGCAAATTACACCCAACTAAGCCACACCAAACCACACCAAACCAAACCAAACCACACCACAGCAAACTACACTAAACCATGCAGACCCTAACTACATGAAACTACATTAAACCAACCACTCCACACCACACCACACCAAGGCACAGACAGGCTTCAAATTCCAGCAGCCTGACTCCAGAAGCCAGCTTCCTCAGTACTTCCAGGATGCTTTTGGAGATAGCGCTTATGCGCAGACCAAGCGTATAGACTGTAGGCAGAAAGACACATTCACCCTGGCACATTCTTCTCAAAAGTGAAGGGGCTTCCTGGACACTTACCCTCAGTGGTGTTCAGGAGCAGGACACTGCAAGTGGAGGAGTGGGGGAGTCTGGGGATGAATCCTAGATGGCAAGCTCTTCAGTGAGGGAAACTATGCACAGAAGAGGTGTTAAAACTTTACTGTTCTCATCACACTGCTCCCTGGAACGCACCTAGAAGGTTCAATTAGCCCACAGAACCCAGCTCCACCGAGGACTCAATGGCTGCTTCTCCACTTTGAGCACAGCCTGCACCGCATAGTTGAGCAGAGCATGGGAGAGATTCTCTGTGAGATGGGGCTTTAGAATTTCACCTCCTAAAACAAGTCCGTCAGTCGATGGACAGTCATGGACCCAGCAAATAAATCCCGAGTTTCACAGACCTGTCAGCTCCATTATTGTGCAGTGGGCTCATCATCTAAGCTATCTTCCTCCGATTTCTGGTGTTGACATTCTTGATCTCCAATTTCCCACACATTTAAGACCCAATAGAGTTCCCTCTGCTCCTATTGTTTACTTCTTCCATCTCATGTTTTCGGAGATGATTCTGGTTTCACAAATCCTGAGTCAGGGACTACCAATAATGATACCAATAATGATACCCATAACTCCAAAAGTCCCCGATTTTGTTTGTTTTTTTGTCCATCAAAATTGCTGTGGTGGACTGACTGGCCCAGATTCTCTGTCCTTCCCCGTGCCCACCCATTTCCTGTGTGGATTTGCGGCTTCTCCTGTGAAGAGACAGGCCAGACCCTTCCTCCCATGGTGATTCGGGGTTTGAGAGATAGATTGCTGGGAGACAAGCTATGTGCGGAGGCCACACACAGAGCATGCCGGGGATGGTGGCATGGCGCAGTGGTCAGGAGCACGTACCGCACTTGCAGAACACTCAAGCCAGACACACTGCATTCACGTGCATATAGTCCCCACACAGATCCACACACAGTTATACGTATACACATGGAAAAATGACGCCATTTTAGAATATGTATCTTTGCACGGCTTAGGCGTGCTGCTGCGTGGTAATGATAGACACGTGGTGAATCTTAGCAACATGCAAACTGCACCCTCGCTCGGCCATCTTTAAAAGGAAAACCCGAGTGAAAAGCACCATGAGAACATTTTACTGGGCTTTTTTTTTTCAAACCTGTAAAGAATATTATACGGGAATATAGAAAAAGTTATTATACAAATTTTAGGGGCTCGGAAATAGAGGTTTCAAGGTTAGGTGGCTCTCCCTGGGAGGAATCCCACTTTTGTGAAGGAGCTGGGATCCAAAGCCCGGAAGAAACCTTTGGGAACCATGGTTGCTAACCATTCACTGCCTCGTTCACACTTTAAGACATCTATAAACAGGTAGAGCGCGTGCTGGTGGCTGATATGTGCACATGTAAAGAGCACTGTCCCTCAGATTAATCTAATCACTGCGTGGGTCAGGGGATTTTCTATTTTGTTAAAAGCAATTTTACCCACGTGGTATATGAATTTGCTGTCTACAACATCTACAAAATATCTACAAAAATAAGACTCTAATGAATGACAATGAATGTCTAATGAATGACAAGGAGCCAGACACAGGGAGTGGTACAGAATAATTTCAGTTCTGTGGTTTTCTGAGTTTAAGAATTTGGTTACTCATTTAGTAACCTGCCCTGTACGTTAGGTGTGTTGCCACCAGGTGGCGGTAGAGTGCCAGACATAAAGTCTGTACAGTAAGCGTGCATGCTTTTCTGAGATTCAAGCTAACAGCTCTTTGCCTGAGATCAAAAAGCATTTGAGACCACACTTTGCACTTTAACATAATACATTAAAAAAAAAAAAAAAACCAAAATAGCTCAAATTAAACTTTTGGCAACCTTTACACCTCTTTAAAACAGATATGAATTCTAAGCTACAGAATCACTGACCTCATTATTTCTCTTCCATGGCCTCTGCTTATTCCCATAATGACTAAGAGAAACCTCGTACCCCTACCTTGATGGCAGTGTTGACCTTCCCCATTTTCTCTGACTCGTTACTTACCGTCAGTCTCTGGCATGAAAGAATGGATTATAGGTTTCAAAATTGTGAATAGTTTTTCTTGGGGAAAAGAATTTTCTGGCTTTTCTTGTTCTTCTGGCGTAACATCAGCTTGTCTCTTCACTTGGAGCTGGAAGGGCTTATCCAGCAGAACAACATGAAGCAGCAGTTACATGCATCTATGTGTATTTGCACGAATGGAGGACAGCTCCTTTTATTCTCTATACTCTAGAATATTTCATTCCTCCCTCAGATCTGCTGGAAGCAGAAGCTGTTTGTCACAATTTACCAGCAATATAGCTGAATTTCTTTAGGTACAAGTTCATTCTTAAACAACTTGAAAAAAAAAAGACTTCTTCAGAAATAAAAATATTTACCTGCCATATTAGAAATGTGAGAAAAATAGAGGGGGAAAAGCTCTCATTGGCTTCAGGACAGTGTTCTATATCATGTGATGGGAAAAGTGCAGTTTTAATGAGAAGGGGCCACCGAGCTGCTTTGAAAAGCAGAGGTTCCCACAGTTACAGGTGATCAGGCTTAAAATTTGGGACAAATTCTACACAGGTTTAGATTTATTAGGTTCATGATGACTTGTAGCAGAATGAATCCACAGCCTCTGACTCACTGAACTGTTCTGCCCATTTCAAGAACAAAGATCTGGGTGACTCCAGGTCAACACTAAGGGTCAAAGGTTAGCGTGCACATAGTTGGGGGTAAAGGTCCCAGCAATTTTGTACGTAAGAGTCAATACTGAAGAAAAGGAGGTTGGGTGGGAGATGTTCAGAGACTGAAGTTGAGGATGAGACAGAGACAGAGATGAGGACAGACAGACCTAATTCCTGGAGAACGGCATTCACTCATCAGATGGGGCTACTCATGCTTCTTTCTGGTGAGTTTGTGGGTGGAAGGAGCAGAGGCAACCAGCTGTGAAGGCATGCCCCAAGGGGTCAGCTTCCAGCCTAAGTCTAGGAAAACGATCTGGGGAAGCCAGTGAGAAAAGGCAAAAGAAAAATAACACTAGAGAGAAGAGAACGGGAGAGATAATGGAAGCTGTCATTTGAGCCGGGCAGGAGGCCTAGAACCACAGGCCAGACATTACTGTCCTCTATTTATACACCAGCAACTGAGTCCTAGAGAGGGGAAGTGACTTAAGGCCACATACTGAGTGGTGGATATAGGCTTCAAAGCAAAGCGACCTGATTCCAAAATAAAGATGAAAGAAAAGAGGGCACATTTGAAACCTGATGGCACAGCGTGTCTTAACTCTTTATAAACAGTTAAGGAAAAATTCCCACCTAATAGAAGCTTAGCCTTTGAGGGGTCAAACTGAAATAGCATTAGCCACCATCAATAGCTTCTGTGGAATGTCTAATATTACCATTGTTCCTTTGAATATTTACGCTCATTTACCGTCTTTTTGATACATAGGATTGTAATTATGAAAACTGACTCTATTTACAGACTTCGAAGTCAGGCCTGTTCTTAGTGCTGGAGGCAGCCAATGATGGGTTTTATTACTTTTTTTTTTTTTTTTTTTTTTTTTTGCCTCTGTACCTGATATAGTCATGTCTGGAAATAGCTGTTTGACAGAATTGCTGACTCAGCTCCTTCTCGCAGGCTCAGCTTTGCCTTGCTAAGTATGTCAGCTTCGCCCGTCCCTGCTTACCACTTCTGAGCATGCCATTCCCCTGGTTAAGATCCCTTTAATGGTTCCCCACTGATTACAGAGGCTGCACACAAAAACCGCTCGGGATGCGTTCAAGCCCTCGACGCCCAGCTGCCTCAGGTGAGACCCTGCTGCAGCTGTTTGGATGTGGGACCCACGCTGAGGAGATATGATGGAGCATGGAATCCGAGTTTTGCTCAAGGTGGGGCCCCCAGGATCACACTGACTTTCCTGGCCAAACAAGCAACAATCCAGATACATCAGCATGAGGCATTGGTTTTCATGCTATTAGACACAAGATAACAGGGACAGTAAGGCCTGGAACACCAGCACCAAAAGGCTTCAGAAAGGAGGGCCTCAGAAGGAGCTGGGATATTTTGTGAGATGAACTCCAGCATGGTTAGAATTTTCTTGGTGGAGGGGAGAGAGTACTGAACAGCACATGCTTGTGAAGAATCTATCTGAGGCCGGACAACAAAGCACCTGAAAAGATTGGTGAATATCAATTACCAGCCCAAATCAGGCCAGTAATAGTTTCCATACTATTCAGGCTGGAAAGCTCTGAGGTTTCAAAGACAGCCTTCACGAACTCAGTGGCTTTCCCCAATAGTGGGAAATATTACAACAGAGCAAACAGTATTCCAGTCTCACGTAACAAAGCTTAAACACAAGGTAAAGAATGCACTTCTGATCTAGAGCAATTCTGAAGCATGTTGATGGGGATACAGAATTATCCATCCCTCAGCAGGGTAAAACACATACTGTCTGTGTGCAAATAAAAATTACTAGGCATGCAAACAACAGCAAAGAGAAAACCAATGCACCACAACCAATCCTGGGCTGGTGCAGACTTTAGGATCATAAGAACAATAAAAGTTCTCACATGTTCAACAAGTTTAGAAAAAGGACTGGACATGTTAAACAGAGACAAGAGAAGTGTGGAAAGATTCAAGTCTGAATTCTGGAGTTTCAGCAATGAAAACATACTGGATAATAAGAGCAATTGGTTGTAAGAAGAAAAGAATAGTGGATTCAAAGACACAGCAATAGAAACTATTCAAATGAGCCAAAGAGAGGGGGTGGGGGAGGGGATGGGAGGGAAAAGCCCAAAACCTATTTTAAGAAACAATGACCAAAAACAATTTTTGAAGTTCATTAAAACTATAAGGCTCATATCTAAGTCATATTAAGTCATAACTTAATACACAAGAAATATGAATAAAGTTTACTTAGTATATAAATCATAACCAAATAGAAATAATGCAGAAAGAGCCCAAGTCTGCCATCATCTTTAATGTAGTTACCCTGGAGAATTAGCTTTCAGAAATGAAAGCAAAATAAAGTATGTTCCAGAGGTTCACATGCTCACAGAACTCACCAATAGCAGCCTCACATTATTTAAATGTGGTGGAAGGAAAATGATGCCAGATAGAAACAAAGTCCGCACAGAGGAATGGAGAAAAGGGCTGCCGTCCAGGGTATGGGACGGACACAGGTTTATTATACAAGTTATAGCACCCCTAAAACACCCTGTGTGTGCTTTCATGTTCAACAGTCACTATCTTCACATTTAAAAAAAATCTCAAACAAGGGGCTTTATACTGCCAACATTTAAAGCAATTAAGTCATATTATCAAAGAATGAATGCAAAATTAGCAAGTTTTCCTTAAAAAACTTTCTTACTACATCGTCTTGGGATTAGGTTATCATGGACTTTTCCCAGAAAGGTAGAAATTAAATCATTGACATCAAGAAACCCTAGAAAAACAAGCCGACAGTCCTGCATGAATGTGAAACAGTTCCAGAAGTAGTTAGGCAAGAAGCAAATGACGAACTAATCAATTTGCTGCCACAAAAATAATTCCAAATGCTATTCACGGGAGATGAGAAACAGTTTTGCAGGATACATAGGGGTGTTGCTGTCTTAGCTGCTTTATTAACTTCTACCCAGAGATATTAAAAACCGAAGACTATATTATATTTTTAAAAGCAATTCTGTATTATGAGCAGGGATTTAAGAATGCACTGAAACCTGATTTTTTTTTTTTTTTTTTTTTGCCTATTCAATAAGAATTTTTGCCATTATTAATACTGGAGGATACACAAGGCCTTGGATAGAATGATTTCCTTGGTAAACAATGGTAAAGTCAATGGGAAGAAACTAATCATCAGTTCTACAATGAGATTCACAAGTTAATGAATTGAACAGTGTTCAGTGTTATTTGGATGTACTCAAATCCCTTTAGTAGACACACGGGGGATAAGAGAAATTAACATCGTTCTTTATAATTTCAATACCTTTTTAGTGTCCAGAAAATGAATAACAAGTTATTTACATGGGCCTTAGCTTATTATTTTTAATTTCACAATTAATCTATATGCACTTCACGGAGAAAATATATTCCCTTTTATCTAAGCAGTCCTCCATGCAGAGCTGACGAGGTTGTTGGTAGTAGTGGAAATGCTAGACAAACTGGCTAGTACCATATGCCACAGCTGAGCAACCTCTGAAGGGAAAATAAAATGGACCTTTGAACTGCTAACTCATCAGAATTAACTGCTTGTTAATTCTCTTAACAAGCCTTTGGAGGGACAATAATAACTCAAAGCAGAGGTCCACGAAGCTAGCATCTGCAGGGGGAACAATTCACCTTGCAGTATTTCCTAACGTGTCCCCATTTTAACACTAAAATGTCAATAGAAAGGTTACTGATTGTAACCAAGACAGGAGTAAATGAGTCAACACCAGGGTCTGAAGGTGAAGCCAGACTAAGAGCTAAAAGGGTCAATTGTCAGCCTCTATTTCATGCTCTAATTTGAGACAGGTCTAGACCCACAAAACCACCAGTGCTTCCTGCCTTAAGAGTTTCTCTGTGCTAATGGTGAGTTTTCCATTCTTTTGTCTCCTCCCAACATCTTGGGTAGCTCTGTGTCCAAACCCCTTATTTGTTTATACAAATAAACTCAGTTTTAAAAACCAACAATATACACTACAATGTAAAGGTCTTCAGGGCTTTCCAAATATTAAAGTTTCAACGATGCATTTGTATGTTCAAGGCAAGAATTTGGACACTTTGCACAAGCTTATCACCCTCATGAGAGCAATAGCAAGCCTATCACCGTATACACTGGTGCTCCATCAGTGCTACCTGACAATGCTTATGTTATTTACAGTCACACCAACAGCTGGCCTGCTGGTTCTCTCTTTTCTTCCCTCTACCAGCTGACCTCTGCACCTCTGACAGATGGGGTTTGCTTTTCAACTTTACAGGAGAAATAGCCACCAGACAGTAGTCTGGCTCCTGTTAAATCAGCTGCTCATTTCTGTGGTCCCGGATGGGAATCAGTCACTCCGCAGTGATCCAGGATGGAAACCATCACCTTGCTATAGTGATCTGTGATGAGAACCAGCCAGTCACCACAGTGATCAAGGACGTGAATCAGTCATTCTACACTGAGCCATGATGAGTTCCCTAAAGGCCTTTTCCTTAAATCAGGATTGTGATATGTTCCCTTCATCAGCCAGGAAACAACAAATTGTGGGTACTCAATATTATATTAGTTCAGCCATATGTTGCATGCGGGCTAATACCTCTCTTCATTAGTTTACACAAAGGTCTTGACTTTGTCTTCTCTTTTTATGAGATCAAAGAGAACTTGAGATTACTCAAAAGCTTTGCAAGCCAAAGGCACATGTTGCCCTTCTCACCTTAAAAAGAAAAAATATATCTAATAACCCCAAGCTCCTTAAATGAGGTACCCAGCTCTAGGAACTATGAAATGCTGTATTTTAATTCTAAGTCTAAAGGCTCAGATTTTTGTTTGTTTGTTTGGTTTTCAGTAAGCATGTCTATCTTCCCATATAGATGCCACAGAAATCTAAATCCAGCGAGTTTACTTTAAGGAAAATCTGCAGGTTTGATGGTAGGTGCACAGATCAGAAGAGTGGAATCAAGGTCTTGAACATGGAGACCAGGCTTTCAAGTTCTAAGCAATACCTCTAAGTTGAACCTAGATTTCCAAGTCAGAATTCAGCAAGTGTAGCTAAAAGGGAAACCATTAAAGAAGCATTGGCAAAAAGGCATGAATTCAAAGGGGTTTATGATTAGTCTCCAAGCCCAGGAAGCAAACCTAGGGGTCTCCCAGCATTACTAACCTCACTGTCACTCAACAAGACAGTTACCATAGGGTCCTTCTAGAATCCATTCTATTCATTGGAAAGTAGTGCTTACGCTAGCCAAGTAAATGGCTCATATGCTACTTTGCGCCAGCTCTTCAGCAGGGAACAACTGTACTCCGAGGATATCACACGGGCTTAGTTTTCAGGCTACACCGTTAAGTGGGGTACAGTTCACTTGGAAACTGGCTTGGCTAATCCATGGAAAGTGACCCTGTTAACAAGTGCCTAAGAGGAGCTGAGAGACAGGCTCAAGTCTCGTAGAGAACTGCACAAGAAAAACCTGAGGCAACTTCGGTTTGCTCCTTTGCTACACAGACTAAGAACAATGCTGACCAGAGTTTTAGACAGCGCCTTTCTTCTGGCAATGATAGCTTTTGTGAGGGGATAAAAAGCAAAAAGTTGAGGCCAAGATTCTATCAACTTCATGTGATTATTATTATTTTTTTTTTAGATTCAAGAACAATTTCTTTAGATGTTCTAGGAAAGATGTTATTTTTAAAAATACATTAAAAAAGCAAAGGATAATTATCTAATAGTAATAATGCTGATTACAATAATTAATGGCATGGAATATGTAGAAACCAGTCTCTTGGACAGAAAGCAACAACAAAAAGAAGCAGAAGAGAGTGATGCAGAATCAGTAATAGTTGTTAGATTTACTTCACCTTACAAATGCCTCCCCTCCACCCATCATTATAATATAAATCTAAACAACCTTATAAAACAATGATTTATCCTTGTCTTTTTTAAATCACAAAACATTTACAATGCCAAAACATAGCACAATTGTACACGATTATTTTCTTCTACTTTTTTTAAAATTTTCATTTCTTCACTTAATTGCACTAGAATAAATTGGAATAAAAAGGAAGTGAGGAAGAATAAGAATCCTTCATGAAGACTGAGTTGATCTCTTTGGGCCCGAATATATGGCAACATATGCTGGCCAGCGTTTATAGAAAATTTATGCCAAGTATATGAATAAAACAGAGACAACATATGATTGGACGCCAATTCCAGAAGATAACATTTTTGATGACTACAGTAACCTGTTTAGCAAGAGCAGAAGTAGTCCCTCCAAGCATGGGGTTTGAATTCTAATTAGGAAATAAAGAAACTTGACAGAGTGCTAAAAAGAATGTGATTAAGAAACAAAAAGGTGATAATTTTGGCTTTTAATAGTGAACAGGAGCAAAGATCATATTTTGCCATCACATCTATATACTAAACTGACAAGATTTCCTAAAATGGAAAACCCAGAACTTCTTGGAAGTTTTTGCTTGAGAATGCAAAAATTCTCAAGGGTCCTTCTTCTCTTTATGTCTTACTTCCCCATCTCAAAATGTCAAAAGATAATGACTTCAGAGCTAATACACACACACACACACACACACACACACACACGTTTATCTACAAATCTCTATTAGATGCCCAAACAGTTACAAACAAAGAAAAAGAACTCTTCACCTGCAGTAAAATCCACTTATCAAAAGTAGGACAATTAAGGTGTCAGAAAGAGACCAACTTACATTAATAAGTTCAACTTCCCAGATTTTTTTCAACAGGTCCATTGACGTGTAGCCATTAATGAGAAAGGCTTTGGTGTAGTCACCCAGCTCAATGGAATCCAGCCACTCAGCTACAGAGGTGGGATGGTAGCCATCATGACCAATGGGCCTCATCTGTAATTAAGAACATCACATTTATTAGCCAGCTCCCTTCTGTTCCAACAACAGGAAGCATCTTGACACTCGCAAATTAATCTGATAGGAAACATCAAGATATTTCTGGATAGAAAAATAAGGAAAAAAGAAGACGCTTTGTGAACAATTCTAAATCATTAGTAATCTTCACGCTGAATTAGTTTTCAAAAATACACCCAGAAATTTCCAATTTAGCTGCTAAATTAGCTCTGTGTTTGAGATGATGAAATATGTCAAACTCCGGTTGGAGATGCTGTTGGAATGGAATTTCAGAGTTGCCAGCGAAGGGGAAGGCGAGAGGGACTGCATTTTCAAAACAGGGATGGTAATTCTCATATGCACAACATCAGATTGTGTGAAAATACTGCACGGTTTAAGCGTTCCAAAGGGGTTCACGCTTATGCAAGGCATGCAATGTAGGTGGTGCACGCATGCTGGAGGAGCACGCTGCTGTGGAGAGCCAGTTAAAGCGGCCCGGAGTGTTTTAAGAGTGTGTGCCTTGCCTCAGCTCTACAGAATGTTAGACATGGAGAGGGAACTTGCTGGCAGACAGGCTTCTATTTTTTGTCAGCTATATACAGAGTTTTTTTGTTTTTTTTTTTTTAAAATACTTGAGGGGAACAAAGAAGTGTGACAGCAACATAATGTTTCTGAGTTTAAATTGGAATGTGAAAATAATTTAAGCAGGAAGAACTTCTGGGTTGAAAAATTTATAGAGATTCTCCTAAGCCCTTTAATTTTTCAATTTGAAATCTGAGTTGAATTCATGGTGTTTGAATTTGACGTGACTCACTTCTGAAACTTGGACTCCCTGCATGACGGAGCAGGGTCAGGGACTGGGGTTCCTTGGGAGAGCCTACCCTCTCATCCACTGATGTCAACATTCAGGGAAATACCTGCTGGGAGCAGCTAACTGGTCAAGATGCAGAACTCGTGTTCCTCTTCCATCAAGTTTAAGGAGATTAAACATTAATGGAAATCTATATGATTCTGGTTTATGAGCAGAGAAAAGATTCGTTTAGGTGCCCAGGATCCAGATCTTTAATCTCTGCATCAGAAGCCTTCTGTCACTACGTGGAGTACTCAGTTGAGAGTCTCCTTGGCTTTTCACTTTAAAGTTACCTCTCCCCCATCCCCTCCTTCCTGCTGTTCACTCCTCAAACTAACATACACGCCCAGGTTTAAATGCAGCAATGTTACAGTATAATTCATTATCGGCACCAATGTCTCAGTTGAGTTAATGTTCGTGTTTTGCTTTTCTGTTGACTGACTTTCACCTCCTTTTACCTAGTCACCAAATGCCCAGGCAAGTGGCACTTACTCAGTATTTATTACATGGTGACGATACATGATGAGTCAGAGTTTGCAAAATGAAGCTCAGTGGTGTGTACAAATAACTGAGTGTTGTGTGTAAAACTGGAGGCCTAGAACCCCAGGTGGAGGCTCAGACATATTGGGTCCTTTCCTGTTTAGAAGAGTCAAACTACCCAGGTGAAGTGCATGTTCCCTGCCTTGTTAAGGGTGGCTGAACTAATCTAAACACTTACCCCAGACACAGGAGGCTTCTCTTAGGGAATAAGTGGAGAAAGGGCAAAAGGAAAGACAGAGGAACTCTGGAGTTGAAATTATCAGCCTAGCACAGACATCCTGTTGGTAGTCCACCCAAGAAACTGACCAGCCCAGCAGTAGCTACTGCCGGGAGGCTTAAGGATCCTTGATGATTTTCAGGAAAGTGTCAGTTGATCTTTCCCAGAGAACTGTGTGACAGGCTCTCCATAGGGTGCCTCCAAAGCATCCACACACAATTCCTTGGAAAGGTCAGTCACTGACCACCTGTCACACTTAGGTCCCTTGATGGCCACTGAAAGCTGAGGAATCAGGGATACCCTCCAGATAACCGCAAAGCGAACCTACTGGAGACCAAGGAACTTCACCTCTTCTCTCAAACCTTTTGTTTTGTCCCAGTACCAAACAACTCGAATCAGAACAATGAGGGGAGGCAGTCTGTTGGAAGGATACTGTAGTGTTCGTGTGTGTGTGTGTGTGTGTGTGTGTGCGTGCGCGCGTGTGTAAGGACATGGAAATAAAGCAAGAGGGTTAAAAAGGAATCAGAACTGAATTGTCAGTACTTTACACAATGAGAACATTATTGGACAGATCTAAATTCACACTAAGAAGTAGCAAAGAGAGTCAACTGAACTTGACTGAAGGCAGTGACTGGGAAACACGTTGCACGAAAATCTCACAGAATATAGACTGCTCGGCGATCTGGTTCCTCCTCTTAACAGGCAAGACCCACTCTAAAGAGGCAAGAACGAATGGAATTTTGGTGGGGTGACAGATGGGCTGGGCAGAAGAAAAAGGTGAAGGTCCAATGGAAATGTGGATGTTAGCATGTGCCGGCCAGCATATACGTTCACTTATTCACCAAGTACCCAGCACTTATTCTGATAGATGCTGTGCAAACAGAACAAATCAGTTAGAACCCCTCCCTCAGGGTAATTGTAAGTCTAAATTAAAAACATGAGAGCAGATGACCAATAAATTCTGAAGGGTCTACATACCTGGAGAGAAAAAACCTTTAGAGCTAAATGAAGTTGCAAAATGCACTTGACACATGTTTAATGATATGCAGAGCGGTTGCTGTGCTGCACAGTAACTTCTTCCAAAGAAGTGGTTCCATCTGTTCCTTCATTTCTGCTTCTACTGTTACTACCAGGCTTAGCTTCTCATTACCACTTATACAAACGAATGCAAAATCCTTCCGCTTGGCCTCCCACCTCAGGTTCAGCTTGTACTCAGTAATACCTTAGCCAGGCTTATAAGTCTACCCTTGGACCAGAATACATACCACTTCCTGTTTGAGAAAAGTCTCCATGTTCTATTTGAGTATCCAAAGCTGATTGCAACTAACCCAGCCTCTCACTATCTGCTATACACGCTAGTGACACCACTGAACACGTGTACACGTCAATGGTCATTGAGTTGCTAGCCACTCCCAAAACGTGAATTGCACAAGGCATTATTGATACTTGGCTTATATAATTTTCTATGCCTTCAATGCTCTTTCTTATTTCTAGAGTTATTTTTCAAGGACTGAAATCTTCATGAATTATAAAACACATGTTTAAAATAAATTTTTTAGGCCATCTCACATCTTATAGCCATCATTGACTTAAGTGAAACAACCCATTTATCTTCCTTTGCTTGAGAACCTGGTTCTTACCAGCATGTCTCAGCTAGTGAGGAGACCTTACTCCATTCTCCAAGTAGAAGCTTAGGAAAGAGTCATTATAACTCACTAGAGCGATGCTACCCACTGACTGGATTTCCAAGATGGATTTCAAATCAATCTCCATTTTTTGAAGAGGACTTTGGAATCTGATAGTCCCAGAAATGCTACTGATTTGCTGGTCTGTCTTTGGCAAGTTACACAGCCATTTGAGCCTCACATTCTGCTTTTCTAAAATGTACCGATAGTCCCGACCTCTAAGTATTGTGATATTTTGTGAGATAGTGTGTAAATTGCCTAGCATGATGGCTTGGATTCATAGCTATCCATGACTCTTAATTCTCTTCCAGCCCCACTGCTTTGACTGGTTAACTTTTCACTTCCAGTTAGTATTCTCCTGTCCTCTCCTTCATCTTCTCTCCCCACCGTGTACTCATTCCATTTTTCATCTTGTTGTAGACAGAATTTATTCTGCTAGCATCTTTGCTTCTCCACCTTTCAGCTCACAGCTCCATTTTTAGACATTTCTGTAACAAGGTAATCCAAGGATACGGAATCATTGTTCCAAGTTGTTTGCTTTCCTTCTGTATTAGAATTGCGTGTCTGTGTTCTGTGCCAGCGGAACCACATTGAGTCTCGCTGTGCCTGGAGGTACTTCTCAGTTCCACTGGTGCTGGCCTATAGTTTGGGTAGTTAGAAGCCTCTCTCCTCTCCTGTTCTATTCATTCTTTTGTGCTCTTCCTATGATGTACATATACACATTTCTCCTTACTTTATTCCTGCAAGACTATCTGCTGAGCGCTTGTATAACTGCTAGTACTAGGATATAAACAAAGACTGACAGAGTTAAATTTAACCCAAAGCTTGGAATTAGGTTTGGAGTACAGGAAAATTAAGCCAGGGAACTGCAGCTGACCTATACACTCACTGGTTAGAAAAATAGACATTTTTAACATTATTATCAACTACTGAATTTTTGATATACATGGGGGAGGGAGGGCTGAACAGAGTTACTACTTGAAAGCCTTTGGCATTTATAAATTCTACCTATGGAATCTAACCCAGACTGTGTAACTCATGAATTCACTGGCAGTTGCTAGAACGAGATTGAGGAAGTTGAGCAAAGCCAGCCTCATTATTCTTACTACCTCAAAGCACTTCATCTCTATCCAACCATTAGTAAAGTCAATCTTTATTGCACATGCTTATTGCATGAGTTTGACTATTGGGCACGGTCCTTTGTACACAGCTAACACACACCTACAGCTCTGCTTCAGTTGTTTTCTTTAGCAGGAACCCTGTTTCTACCTGCTCTCCCAAGATTTCACTAACGCTACTCTGCTTTCAATTAAGCATCAATAGCGTATTAACTTCACTGGATTCCCTGCCCTTGGTGAAGAAGTAAGGTCTTAAGAACTTTTTGTTCCACTTTTTGTGGTCTCTAAGGCCTCTGTCAGAACTCCTCACACATGGCAGGCATTTGCAAAATGTTTATTGGAATATTTAATCACACATGGAAAAAAATGACAACTCATTTCAGTGGTTGGTGTACATTTGTGGGAGAATCTACATTCTGTACTTTGTGCCATAAAAATTAAGGGTTTCTTTTTATGACCTAACACTGCTAATATTAAATTTCCGTGTATCAAGAACCAATTCCAGATAGTAGATTGTACTATAAAATGAAGATTAATTAATTCCATCTCCTTGATTCTATCAGCTGTGGGTCCCTGGGTAAGCCACCTTAACCTCTCTAGATTTATTGATTTTTGTCTACAGGGTAAAGGGCCTCAAAACTCTTCTTTACAGTAGTCCCCAAATTTTATAGTTCCATGATTTGTAAATTAATTGCAAGTTAGTGCCTGATTGACCTGCCCAGTTTGAAAACAAAACAAAACAAATAAGCCCAGTTACAAAACTATAAAAAAGGAGGGCAAAAATAGGAAGGACACACAGACTACAGGTCAGATAGTATCCATGTTTCTTTTCCTGGCTCTTTGGCAACACCCTTAGGTAGTAGCATAACTGCTGTTCAAATTAGCAATGATTAAGCTCCTTTTCTAGCAGGAACATCTGGTGAGACCGAGTTAGGAAACGCCAGCCCCAGGGCCTGCCAGGCCGCCAGTACTGTGGAGCATGCACAGGAGCTGGGCACAGTCTGATGTGAGAGGCAGAGCAGTGGGCGTACAGCAGGCATTCCTAACTGTGGTTCACAGTGAGGTAGTTGAGTTTGCCTTGAGAATTCCAAAGTCTGGGGAAAACCTTAGCTGGGACCAAAAATGGAAATAGCAGCCAAATTTTAGTCTTCACTAAAGTCAGATATGCTACAGCATTTACCACATGCCTTCTGGTTGCTGCTTTCTGCCTGGATGTCCTTCGAAAGTCTCTTGGATTATGCCTAGCCACAGACTGTACTGTACCCACCCGAGGGACAAGTTGAGCATGGGGACTACGGGAAAGGGCTCCGTGTTCTTCCGAACTTCAAGGGAGTCCTTTCTGGAATGTCCCCTGTTCTGAGGCTGCCTGCTCTGCTTCAGCTAGCAACTCACATTTTAAATGTTTTGCGTAGGTATGAAAAGGAAGAGATGCTCTACTGGCTTTAAAAAGAAATGTTTAAAACCAGTGAAGCAGAAGGCGTATGGGACTAAATGGTCACTCTAGCCCTTTTCCTTTTCAGTCTCTTTTTATTTGAAATACTCAGCTCTGGAACATATTAATGTACTTACATATATTTGCAGTAACATGAGAGACACAAGAATATCCTTGAACATTGCTATTCATTCAGCGACTTTATGCAAGTGGAGTTTAGAGCAATTCTTGCTACACCAAGGCACTTAAGCAATTGCAGTCATGTTATCTTAAGTGAAGGCTGACGTCAGGTGTGGGTGAGATGGCACAGGGTAACTATATATCCATTCTCTCATTCTTTTTATCTGCTTCTAATGAGCTGCATAGGCACGGCTTTATAAGATGACAGAGGTAGGAGATGGAAGGTAATAAAAACTGATGATAAACTCTGCATAGTGATGGGCTATCTGTAATCTCACAATTGGAGATGGAGGCAGGAGGATCGAGAGTTTAAGGCTAGCCTTGTCTCAGAGTAAGTTTGAGGTCAGACTGCTCTACATGGAGCATGATCTCAAAGGCCACAATACCAACCTCCTCAATCCTCCCTCAAACAAAACCCAGAAACAAACAAACAAACAAACAAACAAACAAACAAAACCAGAGAACCAACTAGCCAACAATAACAGAAAATGGAAAAAAAAAGGATGATATGCATTACATTTGGGATTAAAGAAATATAAAAGCAGTTTTCAGCAAGTTACTAGAGTAGAGCTATGATACTAGCATGGAAGTTAGACCAAGAAAATAAAGAACCCTCAAAGGTGGGTAGGTGTTGCTGTCAGAAAGTATCACGCAATTAGAGACAGAGGTTACTCTGCCAAAAGGGTGGGCTCAGGATTGCTCAGTTAGACACCAGACACATCAGCTTTTTGGTGGCTGCTATTATGAGATATGTTTGTACATATGAGATATGTACAAACAGCAGCCTAATAAAAACTTGGCATGTTACCATCTTCTGAGTCAGATCAGCTTCAACACAAAAAAAGCTTTTGCCCTGGAGTTTCTTAATTTCTTTTAAAAATCTTTTCATTTTCAGAAAATCAATACTCACAGGGTAGCTCTGACCACATGGGAAAAAATGCCTCCAAGTCCTAAGTATGGAGGAATCATGTGGCAGCCTGCTGACTTGCGGGTCTCTTTAAGGTGGGCTGGAAGGAATGTCTGAGCTGCTGAATTTCTCATAAGCAGTGTGCTGACGCTCACACTGCCACTCCTTGGTCACCGAAAGCAGACATGCTTTAGAGGATGACAGGCGGGCAGAGCAAAGGTCCTCAGTCCTTCCAGGGTTGCTGGATGTAGAGCCAACTTATAAACCTAGACTGTTCATTTCAGGACTGTTATGTGTGAGAAACCAGTGTTCTGTTCTCCAACTTGTTGTGTTTGAAGCTCTTTGTTTTGGTAGCATAGCCTTTACTTGAATTCAAGAATAAGTGAAAATAAGGTAGTATCATAGGAACATTCATATGGACTCAGTTCCTTCCTTTGACAGTACATAGCAATGAATTCTGTCTGGTATACTCACAAGTGTTCACATTTATTGCTATCAAAGAATCTTTCTGCATCTGTTGGCATCTTTATATCAAGCACTGCATCATCCACTTGAGACAATTATGTAGAGCAGAGAATGGGGTTACAGAGGAGAAGAGCCTAAGTGTCTAGTTTGGATGTGTAGTTTTGTGATGGCTTTACTAGACAAGAAACACACACACACACACACACACACACACACACACACACACACACTGGAATTATATAGATAATTATGTGACCTGAGGAGTTAAACATACTGTAGAAGGGCACCTGAGATCTCGGGAAGAATTCTGGGGAGTTCCATGACCTTGGCAATATGAGCAGCATGGCTGGGAGTCTTGGCTGCCAAGGTTAGTAGTAGCCCAACCTTGAGTAAATTACTCATCTTTGCCAGGAACCCACCATCTGATTAGTAATGTGAGAAATAAAAAGGACCCCCGAGAGGACAGGAGCTCTACAAGGAGGGCAACAGAACCCAAAAATCTGGGCACAGGGGTCTTTTCTGAGACTGATACTCCAACCAAGGACCATGCATGGAGATAAGCTAGAACCCCTGCTCAGATGTAACCCATGGCAGTTCAGTGACCAAGTGGGTTCCCTAGTAAGTGGAGCAGGGGGCTGTCTCTGACATGAACTCAGGGGCTGGCTCTTTGATCACCTCCCCCCTGAGAGGGGGGAAACCTTACCAGGCCACAGAGGAGAACAATGCAGCCAGTTTGGATGAGACCAGATAAGCTAGGGTCAGATAGAAGAGGAGGAGGATCTCCCCTATTCGTGGACTTGGAGAGGGGAATGGGAGGAGATGAAGGAAGGAGGGTGGGATTGGGAGGGGAGGAGGGAGGGGGCTACAGCTGGGATACAAAATAAATACACTGCAATTAATATAAAAAATAAAAATTTAATTAAAAATTAATAAAAAATTTTTAAAAAGCTTAAAAAAAAGGATCCCTGAGAGTTGTCATCTATGTTCACTGAAATGCAATGCTTGGCACACACAGGAGCTCCCTAGAGCTTATCCTGGTGAGCTGGACTCCCGTGCATGTGAGTCTGCAGGGGGATGCTGAGGTGTGAGAAGAGGTGTGAACAACTGCTTCTAGCGGATGTGGAAAAGGTAAGACTCATCCTGAGGGGGAAAGCAGAGATCGCCAAGATGAGAAGTGGGGCTAGGTAGGTGGCACATGCCTGTAAACCCAGCTCTCCGGGAGGCAGAGGCAGATGCAGGCAGATCTTTGTGAGTTGGAGGCTAGCCTAGTCTACAAAAGCATGTCCAGGACATCCAAGGCAGACAGCTTTTGAGACAGAGAAACCCTGTCTTGAAAACCAAAAAAAAAAAAAAAAGAAGAAGAAGAAAAAGAAGAGGAAGAAGAAGAGGAAGAGAAGGAAGAAGAAGAGGAGGAAGAGGAGGAAGAGAAGTTCAGAGAAAGAGTTTTGGTTTTTTATTATTATTATTTTTCACAATTTATTTACTTTGTATCTCAGCTGTAGTCTCCTCCCTCATCTCCTTCCAGTTCCACCCTCTCTCTCTCTCTCTTCCTTCCCTATGTCCCTCCTCTAGTTCACTGATAGGGGAGGTCCTCCTCCCTTATTATCTGACCCTAGCCTATTAGGTCTCATCAGGACTGTCTGGATCCTTTTTCTCTGTAGCCTAGTAAGGCCACATCACCAAGGGGAGATGATCAAAGAGCGGGCAATCAAGTTCATGCCTGTGACTGTCCCTGCTCCCCTTACTAGGGAACCCACTTGGAGACTGAGCTGCCCATGGGCTACATCTGAGCGCACGGGGGTGTGTGTGTGTCTAGGTCCTCTCCATACATGGTCCTTGGTTGGAACACTGCTCTCTGTAGATCCCCGGGCCTATATATATTATTATTATTATTTGGCTCTGTTGCTCTCCTTGTGGAGCTCCTGTCCCCTCCAGGTCTTTCTATCTCCCCCTTCTTCCATTAGATTCCCTACACTCTGCCCAAAGTTTGGATGAGTCTCAGCATCTGTTTTGATACCCCGCTAGGTAGATTCTTTCAGAGGCTCCCTGTGGCAGGCTTCTGTCCTGGCCCTTGTCATCTTCCACTTCCAATGTCCATCCTGTTTGCCCCTCTGAATGAGGATTAAGCATCTTCCCTAGAATACTTCCTGTTGTTATATTGAATGACAGAGAAACAATTAAAGAAATGCTCAACATCCTTAGTCATCCAGGAAATGCAAATCAAAACAGCCCTGAGAAAAAGTTTTAAGGAAAGTAAGGATGCTGCAGAACCAACGAGAAAGATGATGATGATGAAGAAGGAGAGGAAGAGGAGGGGTAGGAGGAGGAGGGGGAGAAGGAGGAGGAGGAGGAGGAGGAGGAGAAGAAGAAGGAGAAGAAGAAGGAGAAGAAGAAGGAGAAGAAGGAGAAGAAGAAGAAGAAGAAGAAGAAGAAGAAGAAGAAGAAGAAGAAG
>NW_026596091.1:7646492-7655955 GCF_907164565.1 Psammomys obesus | reverse complement strand
AGAAGAAGAAGAAGAAGAAGAAGAAGAAGAAGAAGAAGAAGAAGAAGAAGAAGAAGAAGAAGAAGAAGGTGGTGCTGGTATCTCGAATATAGGTCAGATGGGTCTCACTGAGAAAAATACAGAAGCCTGCACACCTGGGTGGGGTGAGTTAGCACTGAGCAGGCAGAAAGTGCAGAGATGAAGGGTTTAAAAAACAACCAAAGTTGGCATGGAAGGGGCAAGAATAAGGACTCAGGTTGAGGATGATCAGTGCCCTACAAGAATGAACTCTAGCACTCCCTGGAGGGGAGAGAACTTGCTTTTTGGTTAAGTTTTTTTTTGTTGTTTTTTTACATTTCTTTATTTTGTGTGTAGGGTGTGTGTGTGTTGTGCATGTATGCCACAGTATGCATGTGGAGATCAGAGTTCAACTTTTTGGAATCCGTTTTCTCCTCCTACCATGTAGGTCTCAGGGAATCCAACTCAGGCTGTCAACTGGCTAGTTAGCAGAGCCTTTACCCACAGAGCCATCTTGTTGGCCTGCTTGTGAATTTTGGTTGCCTTTCTTGAAAATTAAGGAACCACGGACAGTTGGAGCTAACTTTGGTAATTTTTGTGTGAAAGCACTGTATGTATATGGCAGCTGTGTGGATTAGACTTGGGGCAGATTCTTATGTGGGCAAGGGCTGTCGTATGTAGGCGTGGCCACTGCCCAGGAAAAAATATACAAATCTACGACTTAAAAGATCATCTGATGATGTACCAAGCCCAGTTTCTAAGCTTGTCTTTGCTGCTGTGATGAACTGGCTCCTCTCTTTTCCTACTTGGGTGTGCTGTGAGTTCTCACACCATCTGACAGGGCTTTGTAATACACATAGCAAGCACTGTCCCATATCTCCATTTGTTCTGTCTCCTTGTTCTAGCCTCTTGGCCTCTGTATTACTGCTACCCAAGACTTAGAATGTCAGTGGCCCAGAAAATAAACCAGGACAAACAGTGCAGGCAGACAGCATGTTGCCAAGTCCAAACACAGGTACATGAGGTAGTGGGAGGATCAAATGTCCCCATTCTATAAGTCCTGGCCTTAAAGAACAATTGTGTTGCTCTCATCTGTGGCTCTTAAAAGAATGATTGAACATGAAAGAGATAAGCTGATCCACTGGACGCAAGGCCCCAGGGAAAGGTCCACCTGCCAATACCCGAGAGCTTGGACATGGAAACTTTGTTGGATAAAGATGTTTATAAGATGAACAGCACTCTTAGCATCAAGAAAATTACCTGGCATCTATGTGGCACTCTAAAAAGCCTAGAGTGGTTTCACATTATGTGATCTCATTTGTCAAGAGTTTTAGGTGCTGTTATAAGAAATGAAGTTTATGAACCTGAGTTATACTATTTCTTCTGTGGGAACTGGAGGGTTAATCAGAGCCTCTGGCTGAGAAGCAAGGTATGATAAGTTCTCTGCGTTGTAATGCTACAGCTAGGGAAGAGCTAAGCATAAAATGCTCTGCTGCTCGAAGCCCCTTTGTTTAGATTTAAACTATGTTGTAGGTACAAATTCCTTAAAAGAATAGGGAGCCACATATGGCCCCATAGGTAAAAGAATTGTGTCTGAATGTTGCTATGGAGTCAGACAGCTGTTTGTCATACTACCAACTAAGCCTCATTGACTTTAGGTTCCTGAAAACTTAATTAAAACTCCCAGCATTTAGCTCAGGGAAGGCACTGAAGAGTTCATATCTTCATATTTTTTGTCACAACATCTATTATCTATCTATCTATTTGCCTATATATTTGTCTGTCTATCATCTAACTATCTAGCTCTCTATCATCTATCAATCATCTATCATCTATGTATGTATGTATGTATGTATGTATGTATCTATCTATCTATCTATCTATCTATCTATCTATCTATCTATCTATCTATCTATCTCTATCATCTATCTATCATCATCTCTGTGTGGAGAAGATAAAAGAAAGTAAAGAGCTTTGTACTAGATGTTGTCTCTTCATGTCCCAAGAAATAAGAGAAATAAAATAAGATATAGCCCAGAGAAAATTTGAGGTATTCCAAATTCTAAAGTCTTAAATCATGGAGTAAATAATAGCAAAACAATGGATGGTAAAGAGTGCATAAAAGGGAAAATTTTCAAAACACATGGATGATCAACTTCTAATACTAGAGTGTGGGCTATTGGTGGAAAGATACATAAAGGGTTTACCCAGGACACATATAAACATGGTCCAAGGACTGGGCAATTTTACTGAATGACTGTATTATACTGTTCCCTGAAGTTTTGGGTTAAAAGTATGTTTGAAAAATTCAATAAGAGGAATTTTGTTCCTACCATCTTTTAATTTACAAACCCTACTGAGATCATGTTGACCCTGGAGCCCCATGTTAAACATCTCTACTTGTTTTGATTCATTTCCTGGGTACAAGCTCCTTTATGAAGCGATGGCTTAGATTAAAGACGAACAGAGGACTCATTGCTGCGAGAAGAAGGCGCTGAAACAGCGCTTGACACCATTCACATTTCCCAGCTCTGCCAGTGATGTGAATTATATTTAGAAAAAGACATGTGACCTCTTTATTCTGCCAGTACATGTTTTCTGACATTCATGTAGCTATCTGGTTGTTAATATAGCTCACTGCATTCCTCTTAAAACAGAAACTTTAAATGCTACTATCAATCAGAAAGATCTTTTGCATGTTTCTATTCTTAGTGAAAAAAATTCCTCAAATCTCACTTTTCAGAAGATAATGAAAACTTTGAATGTCAATTCTATTTATTTGATATTTAAAAACCATGCAGTTTCTCAGAAACCTCTAGGCATGTACATAACTTTATTCACTGTAGTACTTCAAACAGATAGCTGCACCATTAGGCCAAGCTACCAGTGCACAAATGAATAACTTACATTATGCTTGAGCAGAGCAATACAGAGGACATTGTACAGTAGTAATCTAAGCATGCTCACATTAATTTAACAAAACTCAGGTGCAACAAACCTCAGACCTACCATCCATCCATCCATCCACCTACCCACCCACTGACATTTTCATTCTTCTACTACTAAATGTGTCTACTGTTCTTGAGGAACTCTTTTGGTGGCCTCAGCGAACAGAATTCCAATATTACTAATACTTCTATTTCCATTCTAAGGGGGGAGGGAAGCAGCTAATGTATAGAAGCAGGGAATTCTGGGGAGTAGTAGATGGGTGTTCAAGGGATGTTTCATTCAGAACATTTGAAGAGTTTGAAGACAGTGAGAGGAAGACTCAGATGCCCAGTGAGCTTTCAAGGAATAAGTAGACCAATAGGCGGGTTCAGTATGTAGCTTCAGATGAATGGGGTTCAGTCCAGAGAGGTAATTGATGGCCTAGTGTCTAGGAGGCCTCTCAAGGTTAGGCCAAGGTAAGCAGAAAATCAATGGACATATGTGAGCAGAGGCCTGACATGCTCTGGCTTATGTGTCAGAACAACAGTTCTGGCTCCTGTGTGAAGAACAGCTAGTAAAGAGGCTGTTTCAGAAGCAGTGAAGTCATCCAGAGGAAAAAGGATGGTGTTTTGACCAGAAAGGCAGAAAAAATAGTGGTAGAAAATGGTCAGATTTGGGATATATTTTGAAGGTATGTCAACATGATCTCCTGAAACACAAAACAAAATGTTCCTTTGTCCTCTCATATGGATCTGGAGCTTGCCAACTTGCTGTTTCGAGCTATGTGGCACAGCTCTCACCTTGACTGAAACAATGGTCACCTATCCTCTGTGGGAATTTATAGATGGCTGGCAGGACTGGTCTTGAAGTGGTCTGTTTCAAGTGAGGCATCCAGGAACACCGAAAAGCTCTTTTCAGAAATGGACGCTAAGGCAGATGCATTTGATTCAGGGAACAAAAGATACACATCTGATGGGATGGCACTTCTGAATGCATTTCAGGTCCTGGCACTATCACTGGGCCCTGGTCCTTCCCCCACACACCAGGACTTAACATGAAGAGGTCTATACCATCCAAGTGTTTTTGGAAGGGTGAGAGAGAACATTGGGAACAAAAGGAGTTAGCACAGTTGGCTTCAGGAACTTTATGAGCAAGCAGAGATGGTGCCATACCACAGATATTGGTGCCCTCAACTCTGGGCATTGGCAGCTGGCAATGATATCCACTTTGGCAGGCTTCAGTGGCATTGGCAGAACATCTAGTTGGCGCCGGTCAAGGTGTCCTTGGTGAAAAGATACTGAGCACCACCCCAGGAGACAAGCTACTGGGACCTTCAACACATTGGATACCTGTAGCTCTGATGCAGCCTCTGGATAAATTTAGTAGTAGTTTGGCATCACTTCTGGATAAGTCCTGGTGCCCTTATTTTAAGCTTTGGTAACAAGAGCTATCATTGCAATAAACTAGAACAGGAGAGGAAGAATAGAGCTGCTGTCCATGGCCAGCCAGTGTGGTAAGTAATGGTGTATATATAGCTGAGAGAGAGCCATAGCAGGAGGTCCTGAAGAGCCACGCATGGGGAAAAATGTTGCTTTGTGGTCAGGCTTTCATCTCATTGTGAAGGCCTGGTTGGGGTTTCCAAGTATCTCCGTTATGCCAGGAATGGTGGCAGATGTCTGTCATCCTAGTGCTTGTGAAACCAGGGGATCTTGAGTTCCAGGATAGCCTGGGATATATAGCCTTGTCTCCCAAATCAAAACAAACAAAAAAACCCAAGGGCTAAGGACCCAGCTCCAAGGTAAAGTACTTGACTAGCATATCCAAGGCCCTCGTCTCATGTCTTAGCACTGCAAATGCAAACAGAACAAGCAACCTCCTAAAACAAACAAAACCAAATCAACACACAGGCATATGTCCACCCATACACATGTTCATGCACAACAACCCAAGGAACTTCATACCTGTGCTTGAAGGATGGCCTAGGAAATGTTCCTCTGCCAGGGGTGGGAACAGTGGTCATGAGGAGACAGCTTTGTTGTTGGGAAAATGCTCTGAGTCTCACGGTCTTCACTTGTTTTGTCAGTTCAGAATATTTAATTACTTCAGATAATTCCATGACTGAGATCCTTCAGCTCTACTGATGGAAGCGCTACCAGAGTGTTAGCTACCAAAACCATTTTAAAAGCTGTAACTTATTTAATTCGGTGAGAATGCTAATGCAGGGAATAGATATGTAACAAAAGCCTAGGCGCTGTCGAAAAGCCAAAGGTTGCACGGTCTCCACAGTCAGGAATGAGTACTCTTCTTTAGTATACATTTAAAAACACCTAAAAATACAAATTAAGAGCCAGAATTTCTTTATGTTCTAGTTCTTTATGTTCTTAAGTTCTAGACTTGATTGAGCTGGGAAAATTTGAGAGTTCCTTATATAGCCTGTCTTGGTGTTAATATGGGGGTGGAGAGAGACAGAGACAGAAAGAGATAGACAAAGAGAGAGGCAGAGACACAGACACACAGATACAGACAGGGACAAAGACACACAGAGAGACAGAGACATACAGAGAAAAAAAGAGAGAGAGAAAGAGAAAAGAGAGGTACAGAGAAAGACAAAGAGACACAGAGAGATAGAGACAGAGAGAGACAGAGACATACAGAGACTGACAGAGACACACAGACACAGACATACACACACACACAGAGAGAGAGAGAGAGAGAGAGAGAGCCAGAGACACACAGAGACTGACAAAGACACACAAACACAGACATACACATACATGCGCGCGTGCGCGCACACACACACACACACACACACACACACACACACACACACACACACACACAGAGCCAGATAAAACACAAGGAAGGAACACCTATGCAGCCTTTTTTCCTTGCCATGCTCAGTCCTCACAGGCAGCACCATCTGCCTGGAGTGGCTCCTTCAATGCCCTAAAATACCCATTCATTCTTCGAGATTGAGTTCAAGAATCATCCATCCATCTGGAAATCCTATCCTGATCCCATGCATCTAGTTTTATCCTCTCACAGCATTTTTCACATAGTATTTTAGCTCTGGATACACCCACCTCCATCTAAACGTAAGGTAGAACTACTTGAAGCAAAGATCAAGCCTTACCTGTTTCCCCATTCTTATCTCTGAATCTCACACAGGGCTAATGAGAATCATGGCATGATTGAATGGGCACATGGATCAACAGCTGAGTAATGGGCATTGTAGGCTTGTGCTTGGATCTGAGCCCTTGAGGTTAACAAGGTCCTAGTTATATGGTGAATTGTTACTCTGGAACTACATTGCATAAGGCTGAGAAAAAGTGTTCTGTCCAAGTGGATGCCAGTAAATGCTCAGAGATGATGGTGTAATTGAGTCCCAGAGGTGAGAGGCAGACAGATCCACCTTTTCTACATTTCCTGTAATCATCTTTTATACACTTGTGGGGAAATTCTTCACATACCAACCTTTCTCTAACACATCTACTTCTTAGTGTTTAGAAAATCAGAAAATGCAAGCCTTTGCCACCAAGCAGTGTCTTCTAAGTAAAGGAAGATACATGGGTTAGAATTGAGCATGCATTTAGGGGAAGGCTTTTAACCTGTCAGTACACCCATGACTCATAAATTGTAACCCTAAAAATTATTTAAAGTGTATCTGTTTGGCACTTATTCCATCAAGGATTCTGAGAACAATAAGTGAGGCTAAAGTTTTCTCTGAACAACATGGAAAGAGGCTGGCAGCTCCTTGATATTCGGTGCCTCTAAGAGCAGCAGTTCTCTATTAGCTTAAAAAAAAAAAAAAGAAAGAGAAACTGGAATCTCTGATTATTGAAAGCAAGGTCAGTGAAAAAAAAATGAAGCTAATGAAAGCAGGAGAAGATAAAAATGAATAGTGGCCTTTTCCTAATGGCAAGTGAACTGGGAAATGATCCCAGAGCAGAGACATGCCACTCCGGGCCAAGGAACACAGAGATTTGACATGACACTATGGGCCACAGAGCAGAGAGAATGCTCCTTGGGTCCACAGAATACAGAGACACAACATTCTGGTCCACAGGGCATAGAAATGTGTTGACTGATTCCATAGAGCACAGAGGCCTGCTACTGTGCAGATGGAGGCTGTGGAAGAAAGCAGGTGAGAGTATAGACTGCAGACCAGGCAAGATGGCTTGAATCCTGACCTTGCCACTTACTCGCTGTGTGCCCTTAGGCAAATTACTTAACTTTTCTTGGCGTTAGGTTCTTTACCTGTGACACAGGAACTTAAGTATAACAGCTAAGTGAGTTAGTTGAGAATCAATCTGATGGTACTTAGGCATATGACTGGAATATAGAGAATAAATGTTTGCCACTGATAGAAGGGTTTATGCTGCAGTGTCTTTCTGGCATGCTTAGGAATGTCTTAGGACATGTGGATACAAACAGACTGTTATGAGTCTGCAGGTGACTAACCACCATGACAGAATCCAAAGACAAATGATGGATGGGAGGACTTCCAGTCTTGGGACCTACAAGTCCCATTGGCCACCACTACCACCAACAAAAATAAACACAAATAAATAACATGCAATGAGAGAGTGTTTAGCTTGGGGTTGAAAGATATTAGCTCTGCCACAGCTGACTTGCAGGTGCTTGCTTGGGACTGACATGTTTGACTCATTATACCTGGGAGAACAATGTGATGAATGAAATTAATGACAGGGCTAATGGCACTACCTATATGTTAGAGGATGGTTATTACAAACGAGAAAAAAAAATAGCACATACATCTGGATCAGCCAACTAAACAAATGCTTTGGCCATTTTTTTGTTTGGAGCATCGTGAGCTGTTTTAAAATCTCACAACGACGATGCTTTCAAGGTACACAGGAATAGCTGTTTGAATCATCCGCTTCCTCCTCCAGAAGCCCTCTCCTAATCCCCAGAAGAGGCCTCACTCCAGTCCTCCATGCAGCATCCAAAGATTGTGATTTTGCTTCCGTTATAGCTCAGTCTATGGCTTTGCAGTCACTGGAGAAGTGCATCCTTTTTTTTATTTTTGTCCCCCCCCACACACTGTATTTAGCACCTAAGTACATGCTCAGTGCATCTTCAGACCTATAGAACAGTCATTTCACTAGAAAGGTCTAGACTAAAAATAAGAATATAGTCCAACAGTATTCAGCTGTCAAATAAATGCATACAGTTAGCCAACAGTGGCTTGGCAATGTCTTATGCAAGCTGGTAGGCGTGGTATCCTGTAACTTGAGTAAATTCCCACCCTTGTGCATTTCTATGGCATCAGAATGCCATTATCAATCTTCAGGAGCCACAGTGTCAAGGTTTGACTCAGCTTCTTAGTCTACTTCTGTTTCCTTCCATGCCACGTAGGTTAAACCTTTGCTCTTGAAGCTATTGTCTGTCCTTCTTTGGCCCTGCTATATTAGGGCAAGTTGTATTGCCTTCACCAGGTGGAGGCATGTGGCTCTCTCAGTACTATGCTGGCTCATTTAGTCATACAGGGAGGCTCTAGTTATAGCTTTAAACACCATCTCTCCTAGCTCTGATGGGTGAAGCAACCACCCCACATGTATTCCAACACAGTTATCAGATGATGACAAGCAGATTTGCAAGTTCCTTCCTTTTCATTCCAGATAATGAGTAATCAAATTATGCAAAATCTACCAGTGAAGAACTGTAAGCTTTCTGTGAGACCCTGTCGCTGAGATGTGCCAGTCAGGTACTCTGAAGTCTGCAGGGGCATCCCCTTTGGGTTCCTGTTTGTCCTATGGAAGAGTGCCATCAGAAATCTACTGACCTCTGTAATTGAGAATGTGCTGACCATAAGTAGGAGGCTACAATATTAACTGGCTATAATTGCCAGGACCCTCATTTGCACTGGTATATTTGTAACTCAAACAGAGCATGGGACAGTAGTTTTTGCTACTAGCTTCATTTAACAAATGGAAACTGAGGATTAGAGAATTTAATAGGAAGCTAAACTGGGATTAAATTGGGTTTGATAAAAGCCCAAGATAGTTCATTTTTTGAGCACCTGCAAAACTGAAAGCCCCTTAAGACGCTCTAAGTGGAATATTTAGCTTGCTCATCTCAGTACGCCCACCCCCACCGAGCACTTCCATTTCAGTACAGTGTTTAGACAATACAGAGAGGTCATCAAGGACCCCAGTTAAATGGCTTTGTTCGAGTCTCAGTTTATCTGCCTATAATAGCATTTATATACCTCCATTATTTCCTGTCCATTCCCATAGTCATTTGCCATTACCCCAATTCTATAGGTGTAAAGCCTTTTATAGGCAGAATATAATCTGCATGAGGACAATGCCCTTGAAAGCCTTGTTTCCCACCAAATGCACAAAAGCTAGAACAGCACCTAGCATGTGGCAGGCAGCTCATAAGTATCTAGTCTATGAACAAATAATATGGACAGCTTTATTTATTGTTTATGCTCAGGATAGTAATTTTTAAAATCATTAATGCACCAAGAAATATTAAAATACCTTGGTTTACCTTCAACCTTTTTTTTTTT
>NW_026596091.1:7586143-7646482 GCF_907164565.1 Psammomys obesus | reverse complement strand
TCCTCATTCAGAAAGGCAAACAGGATAGACATCGGAAGTAGGAAAAAATAGAGAACAGGGCAGGAGCCTACCACAGAGGGCCTCTGAAAGACTCTACCCAGCAAGGTATCAAAGTAGATGCTGAGGCTCATAGCCAAACTTTGGGCAGAGTGCAGGGAATCTTATGGAAGAAGGGGGAGATAGAAAGACCTGGAGGGGACAGGAGCTCTACTAGGAGACCAACAGAACCAAAAAATCTGGGTCCAGGGGTCTTGGCAGAGACTGATAATCCAACTGAGGACCATGCATGGAGATAATCTAGAACCCCTGCTCAGATGTAGCCCATGGCAGCTCAGTCTCCAAATGAGTACCCTAGTAAGGGGAACAGGGGCTGTCTCTGACATGAACTCAGTGGCTGGCTCTTTGATCACCTCCCCCCTGGTGGGGAGCAGCCTTACCAGGCCACAGAGGAAGACAATGATACCCAGTCCTGATGAGACCTGATGGGCTAGGGTCAGATATAAGGGGAGGAGGACCTCCCCTATCAGTGGACTATGGGAGGGGCAGAGGAGAAGAAGAGGGAGGGAGAGTAGGACTGGGAGGAGATGAGGGAGGGGGCTACAGCTGGGATACAAAGTGAATAAATTGTAATGAATTAAAAATGTAGTAATAATAAAAATGCATTTAATAGATCAAAATAGAGTATATACACTAACTCAGGCTCCATTTTAAGTGCCTCACGTATGCCATGGAGTCACTTAATTGGCACAACATGCCTACAGGGTAAGAAAATCACCACCTCCATTAAAAGGTGAGGAAGCAGGCAGAGAAAAGTTTAGAAACTTGCCCATGGTTGCACAATTAGGCAGAACACAGCCAAGAATCAAATTCGGAATCTGGCTGCATTCCCAACCATTACAGCATGCTGCTCTCTGGCTTCATCCTATAAAAATGTCATCTCCATGGAGTTTAATGCTGTAAAGATGGGTCCTGCTATCTTTTAGAGAATTCCCTTCTCTCTTGCTCATTTCCCCCTCTTCTCTGCCCAGAAGAAATGAATAAGATTATTTTTACTTATTTCTCTTTATTTTTTTTATGCTTTGCTTTCTGGAAGTGATGTCTGTCTCTGGTGATGTCATCTCTATGGCTGCCTCCAAGGATAAGTAAGACACTGGAGGCCAGCTGATCTGACCTACATGAGCTTTCATTCTTTCTCTTGGTCGTCTCTTTCCTGCCTTCTCAGGACTTTTGGATCCCTGCCATAGCATCTCCTGTCCAGCCTCAAGAATAGAGTTGAGAGGTTCATGGAGGCCTCAGAAGCTGCCTTTTAAGCCTGAATCTTAAAATGAAGCTCGATTTTAGAAACACTCTTGCCCTTGCTTTCATCTTTTGGTCCTCTCCAGTCCTGTCCCCTTTCTAGTTCTCTCTCACATACACTCATTCCCCCAGCCCTGGGTCTATGAAATAGCACAGTAGTCACTCAAGAGGTAACTGTCATAAGTGCCAGGGGATGGGATTTAGTTCCGGTTTCGTTACTAAGGAGCAATCCATCCAGAATGACTTTCTTTATCTGGGAAAGGACAGCTGGATATTTAAAGTCTCTTCCAGCTCTAAATCGTCATTGTTCCTTGGCAATATATACAGGAAGAGGAAATGCTCAGATAACTACACCCCTTTGATTCTCACCAGTGACTACAGCATGAGTTCAAGGCACCCTCGGCTCTTTAGATAATGGAGGTGGACAGCTCAAAGTTAGAGGTGGCCAGCTGCTGGGAATAGCATTAGATGAGGTCCTGTCTACTCACTTCTCTATTTCTCTGTAAACATCAGGGAAAGGGGCTGTTAGTACAACAAGATTTCAGCTCTCTGGTCTATGTGTAGGCTGTTCCAAAATAAATTCATTTAAAGTAAGATATGGAAAAATCCCCTCTCTTAGTTTTCTTTTTCAAGAATGTAGCAGCCATTTTTCTGTTTTGAAACTGCATGAAAATTTTGAAAAAAAAAAAAAAAGTAAATTTTTGACTGCACCACGGTCACAGCTAACACTTCTTTAGTATCTATTGACTCCCATCCATGGCAGCTATTTTGCACTCTCTAAATAGTGAAATTTATCATTTCACGGAGAAAAAAAAGAGTTTTAGGGAACACCAATCATTGCTTCTCTTAATGTGTTCCTAAACAACCAGTTATTGACCCCCACCTGTAAACAAGGTGTGAAGCACAAGGGAGGAAATCCTCAGGAAATTAAGGCCACCACTGTTAAGGGTGATTCATTCACAAAGGAGGTGTCCTGCTCCTTTGTAAAGCACTGGAGAGAAAAGGCATTGTGTCAGGAAATATCTTTAAAAGCACTTCCCTTGCCCATTGAGGATGGATCTCTAATCTGCTCTATTGTGCGGCTTCATTCAGCCTAGTAAACACAAAGTGAGCATTATTATGGTCCAGTACAGCATGCTCCATGCTCAGATAATGAAGACAGCACAGCAAAGATACTAATCTTGGGAGACAGAGAAAGACTAGTCAGTAGGATACAAAGGCTTCCCAGAGAGGTCAAATGACTGATCTCAGCTCAGAGAAAAGCTGTCATAAAATGTATCTTAAAGAACTATGTCTTGGGGATTGCAGTGACTCACTTGAAGAAAGGAGGCAGCTGAGGGGCAGAGCGGAATGGGCACTTGGACACAGAATGGTTTGAACCTCAAGAATTCCATCATCCCTCCCTGCAAAGTGAGTCTGGGCTTCTTGTCCTACTCCACAGTCCAGGTGAGTGCCAGGAACCTGGCCTCTGGGCAATCCAATGTGGCCTAAAGCCAGCGGTCCATTTCTAGGCCTGACATCCACAAGCACCTTGCGTGACCTTGCAGGCTCCCAGCTCTCCAGCTTTATGGTAGCTGATAGAGAACAGCAAGATGGGAAGTGACCCTCATTCCTAACCATTGGAGTAAGGGCTGTGGCACTGGACCTTCTCTGAATGAGGGGTAAGAATCAGTGTTAAGCCACTGACATTTTAGATTTGCCACAATGGTGACAGTTCATTTCTGGGATTATACTGTGTGCCAGGAGAGGGAATAATGAGACAGAATTCAGTGGCTTTCTGTTACTTCAAACTTTACAGACATCAAATTACTCAAGTTTTTGCCCTAAAAGGCAATTATTCTTTCTATGTTTTCCAATGGCACCAATCCCTTTTCCTGAGGAAAGACTGATTTTTCTAGTCTTATGGCGAGTCAGCTGTTTGTTCTTTGTGTATTCCCAGTGTACTTGCCTATTCATTGACTCTTCTTTATGATATATACTATAAAAACAATATATATTATGTATGACTCTATATGTAATTTTACCATATAACACAAGAAAATATATTTCTGTTTTTGTAAAATAATGAAAACATATCAGTGATATACTATACAAAACATGTTATATATATTATTCATGCTATATAATTAAGAAATGCCATGGAAAACAGGCACATATATATATATATATGTATATATATATATATCTGCTATTTTTCTCATGGAATACATGCTTTGTGAGGTCAAGCTCTATGGGTTATTTTTGTGTTGCTCTTTATCATAACCTTGTGCTAAGGAAAGTACCTGGAGTGCAGAGACCCTCTCAGTTATTTGCACAAGGAGTAACATTAACTTAAGCAGATATAGGCCACTTTTCTTTGAACACAGGGTCTTTTTGGACATGTTAATTCGATATTTTTTGTGGATTACCTGGGGAGCTAGATCTATTAATTCGGAGGCAGAGGTTTGTTGGCCACTCATGTGTAGGAGATAGTAGAAAATCTGGGGGCAGATGAAGGTGTCAAGGGATCGTACAGGCAGAAAGAAGGGGAGAGTTTGAAACCCCCAAATTCTGCAGAGTATCTGAGTAAAAGAGAAGCGGCATAAAAAGCTCATGACCGTCAAGGCTGTAGACTTTGGATTTACATCCTCACCTCCACCGTGTAAGACTTGGAGCTGTGTGAGGGGACTGTGAAAGAGGAGTAGCCCAGGCCAAGTCTTACAGAGGAACTTAATGAACGTGTATTTATTGACTGACAAATGTGGAGCCCTGAAGTGTTCCCCGCAAAGTTGCCCCAAAAAAGTGACATCTTTTCTAACAGATATCCAGCTAATATCATCCCTGTCAATCACTGCAAAATACCTTTATCACATAGAATTTTTGGGATGATGCCTGGAGGTTGCTGGCCCATCCTGAGATCTTGCATTAGTCTGTCATAGTAGGGTGTATTTCTGATCTGAGTTCCTTTCCTGACTAAAAGATTCTTAGAAACACAGAAAAGCTCTAGCTGGAGATTTATTGCTGATGTAAGTTAGGTGTCTGTAAACTATGTTTCACAAGTCAAATACGGCCCATTGCCTATTCTTGTCATTAAAGTTCTATTGAAATGAAACCACACTCGTTCTTTCTGGATTTTCTGTGGCTGTTTTCACACCCTAACAGAGTCGAATAGTTGCAAGGGAAGACATATGGCCTGTAAAGCTTAGTCTGGCTTTTTACAAGAAAAAGTTTGCCAACCCCTTGTATAAGGGGTCATACTTATTTGTTCTGAAACAATAAATCATTTTTAAGACTGCATAGAGCTTGCACAGACCCTGCCACACCAATGACCAGAAACTCCAGAAAGTAGACTGCTCTATGAACTCAGACGAAATTGAGCTCTGCTCATTTTCTGTAGGTTAGGACCCCATGCTGATGCTATTTTGCAGTGACTCCTTAGTTGACATTCAGGCCAGTACTGGGTGTCACAAAGTTTAGGACACCAGCAGGAGGGTATGGAGGAGGGGAAATAGAAGTAAAAAGAATGAGAGTGTGGAGAGTGAGTGGTGGGTTGCCTGTCAAAAGGCACCTCAGGGTCATCTGTGCCCATGGCCTGTGTTTGTCATCGCTCTTCTGAAAAAAACAGCAGAAGAAACAGGAACAAGCTTCTGTCATTTTTCTAAGCGACAGGGGTGTCAGACTGAACCTTCCTTTCCAGACTTTTAAAGGAGTTACATTGGTTGAATGCTTTTCCCCGAAAACTGATACGTGTCTGCTCATGAGCTATTAAGATTCCATATAAGAAACATGTGCGTTTTAAAGTCCTTGAAAGAACTCAGGTAGAGAAACTCTTTCAGAGGATCCTCTATGGTAGGCTTCTATCCTGTTCCTTCTTTTCCACTGCTTCTCTGTCTATCCTGTTTGCCTTTCTGAATGAGATTTAAGCATCTTCCCAGGATCCTCTTTGTTTTTTAGCTTCTGTAGGTCTGTAGATTTTAGTATGGCTATCCTATATTATACAGCTAATATCCGCTTATAAATGAGTGTATATCATGTGTGTCCTTCTGTTTCTGGGTTACCTCACCCAGGATGATCTTCAGTAGAGATATATAATGAATAAATTGTTAAAAAAATTAAAGAAAAGAGAAGAGAGACTTGGTGACACTAAATAGAGATAATGCCACATCTATAATTTTCTGTCCCAATCCTCAAATAATCAGTGATCTCATCACAGGAAGACTCATTGTTTTCTCTTGTGATACCAGCAGTAGCAAAGTGAAAGCCATACCCAAGTCTGCGCCTCAGTGCTGTGTTTGTATTCTTAGCATGTTCCCACCAATCTGTGCTGTCTTGTCCTTAAAGGGTGTTTGAGCTCAGACCCTTGGGTATATCCTTTGCTGAGCACAGGTAGAGTTTTGTTGTTGTTGATTTTCTTGTCAACTGTCACTTTTATTTATTTGCTCTGATCAGGCCTAAACTTAAAGGATGTCTTTTAACTTTCTAGCTTTGTCATTTTTCCAAAAATGTGTTTCTGTTTTTAACATCCTTAAGCCTTATTAGAATCTGACCTCGCTTCTGCAGCAGAGACAGGAAAAGGCAACGTTTACGAAAGGATGTTCCTACTCAGGACAGAGGCAATGGGGGGTGTCTTAGAAATCTGCCTCCCTAAGACACACTGTGTAATGGTATGGTTTATGTTCAGTTCTCCTGCCTGTAACTGGTGTTAAAATAGAAAAACCCAGCATCAACAACAACAAGTGTCATATTTAATTTTCTCAGACCATCACGTTAACATTAGGTAATTTAGAAGCTGTATTTATGAAGAATACTCAGAAAAGTGACACCATAGCTCATGTCTGTGTGTGTGTGTGGCATAACATGACACCACAACCCAGGAGCTGGACTGCAATCTGCGTGCATTGACTTCGTAGTCTGAAGCGCACCGATCTGGTCTGATGCATATAAATCAACAAGCCCATAAACAAATGGAAAAATAAGTTGTTTTTTTTTTTAGTAGTGTCTCATGACTGATAGGGGCATTTTCTGGTGTAGCTCTTAGTGAAGAGAATGCAAGAAAGGGACGGAATGCTGCTTTAGCAATAAGGCAATAAGGCAACTGTGATTGCCATATTGCCAGCCTTCCTGTCGAAGCCAGCTGCATTTTGTGAGATGCTCTAGAGAGGAACTAAGTAAGGTCTGGTCCAACACGCTCCCCTCCACTAAGCACATGTGTGAGATGGGAAGTGCACCCCTCCTAGCCTGAGGCAGAATTGAAGAGTTTTGGATTAATTGAGTTTGCAGAGGAGATTTCAAAATAGCCTTAGTGTTGACTGATTGTGCCATGTGACTATTAGTGGCCAGTCTTATGCAGGTCTACAATGCACAAGGAAAAATACAAAATGTACAGTTTGAGGAGAAAAAGGTGCACCAGGAAGTATAGAAAGATTAAAGTGGAGTAAAGGGAGTGGTGACCTCAGAGCAAGACCCCATCCAGCTAAACTTCCAATGTGTGAAAAGGAATTAAAGAAAAGCTTAGCATCTGGCATGGTGGTGCACACCTTTAATCCCAGCGCTTGGGAGGCATAGGCAGGTGGATCTCTGAGTTTGAGGCCAGCCTGGTCTATAGAGTGAGTTTCAGGAGAGCCAGGTTTAGTAAATCATCAAAAACAGAAAGCTAGTGAACATGTATTTGAGCAAGGGACCCAAGCAGGCAACAGAACTTGGCAGCTTTGGTCATGTGGTTCTGGCTGTAGAGTCAAGGATACAAGAAAGGGGGTATGGCATCTCCTTCCATCACTAACAAAAGCTGCTGAGGCCAGGTGTGTGTCACAGGTGTACTTGCACGGAGACCTAGAATGGTGTGAAGCTGTGATAGGTCATAGTGTGAAGCTGTGAAGCCTCACAGCCTGGATTGTCTTGGAGACCACAAGAGGTTAGAGATGCCAGAGCCATGGGACATCTGCTGAAGAAAGCTGCTAACTGGGAGTGGAAACAGCCCAAGAGAAAGAAGCATGTTGCAGTCAACAAAGCTGAAAGGAGTTGGAGATCTGAAGAATGCTTTGATATCAGGAATGGAGATCCAGAGTTTGTCATTTGCTGGTTTTTGGTTTTGTTCTGGTCCAGTATTTCCTCACTATGCTCCCTTTCCTCTCTTCTGGAATGGCAATGCATAATCTATGCCACTGTATGTTGGAAGTATGTGATCCACTTTTTAATTTTGATTTCACAGGTGTTATAGTTAAGCGATCACCATAAGTCTCTGAATAGACTTTGAACTTTTAAACTTGGTTGAGGCTGGTATAGACTATGGGGAATTTTGACGGTGGATTAAATGTATTTTGCATTATAATTTGCCTACAAACCTACGGGAGCCAGGGAGTGGAATGTGGTGGTTTGAATGGAAATGCTCCCCATAGACTCAGAGTGGCATTATTGGAGGTGTGGCCTTGTTGGAGTAGGTGTGGTCTTACTGGAGGAAGTGTGTCACAGGAGGTTAATTTTGAGGTTTCAAAAGCTCAAGCCAGGCCCATGTCACTCTCTCTTCCTGCTTCCAGACGTAAAGTTTTCATTAACTTCTCCAGCACCACATCTTCCTGCATGTCACCTTGCTTCCCACCATGATGATAATGGACTAAACCTCTGAATCTGTCAGCAAGACTCAATTAAATTTTTTTTATATAAGTAAAGTTTCTGTGGTCCAGCCAAACGTTAGGCAGGGCTTAAGGAATCCTGTAGAAGAGGGAGAAGAAGGACTGAGGATGTCAGAGAGGTCAAAGACACCACAAGAAAACCTACAGAATCAACTAACCTGGCTCCATAGGGGCTCACTGAGACTGAACCACCAAACAGAGAGTATGCATGGGTTAGATCTAGGCTCCCCTACACATACGTAACAGATGTGCAGCTTGATCTTCATTGTGGGATCCCTAACACCAGGAGCAGGCCTCTGGCTCTTCTGCCTAGGTTTGGATTCCTTTCTTTTAACTGGGCTGCTTTCTTTTAACTGCTGGTCTAGCCTCCATAGGAGAAGATGTGCCTAGTCCTACTGCAACTTGATATGCCAAGATGGGCTGATATCCACGGGAGGCCTCCCCTTTTCTGAGGAGAAATGGAGGTGAGAGGAAAGGACAGGGAGGAGAGGAGGGAGGGGAAGTAGTGATTGGGATGGAAAGTAAATAAATAAATTAACGAAAAAAATGAAGTAGGAGATTCTACTAGAGACATCATAGCAGTCAAAATAAAAATAAAATACTCTGTAAAAAGAGAGTTGCTGCGGTCATGGTGTCTCTTCACAGCAATAGAACATTACTAAGACAGTACCATTCAGTAGAAAACAATTGAAAAATATGTGGCTAAAACAAATGGTGATTAAACTGGATGTAAAGGGCAACTTGAACTTGGGTTTTCATTATGTGGTGGAGAAGTATGGTCCCAACAGCCAGCAAGTGTAGGAAACTGAACTATGTCAAGAGTCTCATGGTCATGATAGTCACAAGCTCTCAGAAAGCTTTGAATTTAGATTTTAGGAGCTCTGAGATTTAACTTAGGACCATGAGTAGGCAAAGAAGGAGCAGAGCAGAGCAGTGGGAACTGGAGCCACGGAAGAGAATGTCGACAGGCTGTCATCAGGATAGGAAGGGGCTCAGAACTGTTCTGGTGGCTGCTGCTGGCTGGCATGGCAGAGGACTGAATCAGACCCAAGAGAATCGTGGGATGGATGGCCACAGAAGAAAGGTGGATGGTACTTGCAGACAGCTGCTGAGTAACTCCTAAAGCTGCTGTAATATGGGAAGTGTTAGCAGATGAAACTGGGAAAACCAGGACATGATATCTGTAAGCTTGACAGGGTACATTTTCAACTCAGGATGAGAGATATTAAGAAGATACAATATGTGCCTTGGCTCAAAGCGCTCTCAACCTTTACAAAATGAAAATTCTTTGAATATCTCACCTTCAGGTGCTCTATTATCAAAGGACAAAAATACACTCATACCTCTTTAAAAGGAAAATATATTAAAGGCTTATCCAAAGATTTATTCATGGGGTTCTTACCTGGAAAGGTTAAAATGCTGCAAATACAAGATTAGATAATTTCCTTGTGTCCCTATGTCCCTGAGTAATTTCTCTGTATTCCTGTATCTAAGGGACAGAAAAAGTAGAACATGTCTAGTATGTAAGAAAGTATAGAACTTCTTATGGAAGTTTTGGCATGGTTTGCTTCTTATAAAGGAAAGGGGATGAACTTTGATCTTCAAAAGCTTATAGGAAATTTCAACCTGAATAAAGCCCAACTTGGGCCTGGTGGAGGAAGTGGATGCCATGTAAGAACTGGTCATGCCTCAGTGCTGTAGGCCATGCAATGGGAAAGACAGAGGCAAATTAGTGGGAGAAGGAACTGACTTGATGCAATTACTGTTCTGAAGGAGACTGGTTAGAATACACACAGCATACTCTACTTCATGAACATGTCAACTGTGCTGGAAAACCTGTGGATCATTGCACTGGTGTATATTTCAATATTCAAGCAGACATATTGCAGGTGAGAGCTTGTCAGCAAAGTTATTTTCCTTCAAAACTTGAATCAACAGAACATAAATAAAGCATGCTTTGGAACAAGCCAACAGATCAAGGTTGTACTTTGCAGCTCACCTTTTCCCTGTCTGGGAGCAGCCTCACCACTCCCTGAATTCAGTGTGTTACAAAGGGGTCTCCTATAGTGATTATGGAATGCTTCTCATGACAGATAAGGAGCACAAACATTCTGAAGGCCAGAAACTGTGTGAATGAAACAAAGCAGCGTTCTGTCAATTATTCTAGCAGTGCAAACCCACAGTGAATGCAGATGAATGTCCTAGCACTAATATTATGCTATTAGCCATGAGAAGATTAGGCTCATTCTCTAAAAAAGCAAAGCATCAATTTGAAGCACTGTAACAGTCTGTTGTGCTATGGAGGATGGATTCGGCCATTCTTATGCATTCTCTACTCATTTGTGTGCATGCAGTCGTCATTTCTTCACCCGCCTCTGGACCAGCTTAATTTTGCCTTGTTTCTATAACATTGCTTCCTACAATGGGGATAATATCCTGTCTTAAAAATAAACATTTCATTTATTCTCCAAATAATTCTAGGGTAAGTTTTTTTTTCATTTCTCATGACCTTGTTTGTGGATTATAGAATTATCTTAAAATCAAGGCATTCCAGGTTTTAAAAATATTTGAATGCAAAGTGAGGTAACATTTATTTGCTCATTCATTCATTCTTTTAATGGTCGTATAATGGGGCTAAGTACAAGAAAGTTTCAAGGCATTGAGTGAGCTCAGCTGCTTGTATGCTTATATACAGATTATCATCAGTATCCTCACATAGGAACAAGCATAAGGATGTAAAAAAAAAATCTCAAATAAATCAGAGATCACTGTGTGTTCTCATTCCACAAATATTTCTTGTATAGCTGCTTGGTGCTAGGATCCATCAAGGGACTGACTTTAGAAAGAAACAAATGAGTCAAGGTTCTTGAACTCTTGGGGCTGGCTACCTCGTGGCAAGATGGAAAATAATGAAGAAACAAATAAACAATATAACTTCAGGTAGCTATAGGTGCTCTGGGGAAAACAAAGCAGGCACCATCAAAGAGAGCAATAGCGGCTGAGTGCAGACTGTTAAATTGGGAAAGACTCTGTGGAGTGGGTGTCTGAGTCCAAGCCTCAGTGATGTTATGGGACTCCGAAGGATGAACAAAGACCCCAAGGCAGAAACGAGCTTGTCACTTTGTGTAACAAAGAAAAAGGCACTGACTTGAGCATAGAAGAGAATGATAAAAATGACCATGAGGTAGGAAAGGACCAGATCCTATTGACTTTTATAGGCCAAGGTAAGGGCTTTCTTCTAATCCTGAAGACTTAGAAAAATCACAAGAGGTGATTTTTAGCATAATGTGGTATGACTTGATTCATAGTTTAGAAGGGTTGGTGGAGACACTGTGAAATCCATTTGCTGAGATAAAGAGAGATATCAGGAGGGAGAAATGGAGGTGAGTGAATGGTCCATGATGGAGAGGATCAATGAGAAAACTGGCTCAGGTAGCCTAGCCATGAAAATAGATAAGAACTTCCATTGGCACTCTTACTAAAAGGGGTGTATTTGGATTAGATTTCTCACTGCAAATGTAGTGAGAAATGGTTACAGTTTAGGCAAAGTTTCTCAAAAGAAGTGAGATGCTACTGTTTGAACTGAATTTTAAATGTGGCTGTATTGTGGAATGGCCATCACTGGTACGTGGGGCTTTTAGCTGTTAAGGGGTGGAGACCGCACAGGGTGTTGAATACAGCTTCGCAGAAGCTCTCACTGCAGGCAAGTGGGACACTGACTAAGGAAACAGTACCTTAAGTAGTGAGGTGGAAACATGCCTGTGAAATCACTTCAGGAGTTAAGTCTAAAGACATTTTCATTCTTTCCTTTTTAATGTAGAAACTCGTATGATTAAGCTCTTCAGTGTGCTTAACTCTCACATTTGCTAATGTGTTAACTTTCTTTCAGTAGAAACTTAGTTCGTCAGTGGGCAAATTTCATCAGATCACGTCCTTAGAAACTAATTTGTATTTGTGATTAGTATTTGTCTTCCTCTGTCTGAGGAGAAACTCTAGCCTCCCTAGTCAGGAAGAGAGAAAAAGGGAGAAGCCCCAGGAATCACTCATGGGTGTTAGGCATCCTCATTGCAGTTCTCCTACTCCAATCTTGCCTCCCTTCATCTTTTCTGTGCTGGTGGACCCAACCTCAACTTTCTCTCCTTCAGTTCCTCTGGCAAATTTCCTCCAGACTTAAGCAGGATAGAGTATTCTACTCTTAGGCATTCCCTAGTGCTCACAAAATATATTCAAATTCTTTAGCCTCATACAAATGGAAGAAACCCAATCTTCCGGCTTCATCTGATAATTTTGGGAAATACACAAAACTTACTATCTTAAATATTTTAACCATATAGTTCAGGGGCATTCCAAACACACATAGCTGTGCTGCTCCCACTGGATTTTAAATGACTATTTCCCAAATGCTTCATTGCCTGTGTAACACCTGTAATTACACAGTTCCTTCTGGCCTCCTGAGGTGCCTTTCCCTTCCCTTCCCAATTAAAATCCTACCTACCTTGAAAGGCTGGAACTTATATCCTACCTCTTCCTTTAAAACCTCATCTGGAAACATAAGGTCAACTCTGTTGCTGGGTTACCGTTTCCAGTAAAAATGATATCTGGTTGACAAATCACATCTACACTGGAAACCAACTTATCAACTGTAAATGTGTGCTGGGATGGGACACTGAGGACACCTCCAAATTGATGCCTTTTGTTATTGGCAAGTCCCTTGCAGGACTCTAAGTCCTGGAATTGCTAGAAGAGATATTGCTTCTTATGGAGCATGAGGCTCTTTCACTAAAATGTTCTTATTGGTGTATATTCATTGCATATAGTGTATATTCTTGCACAGATGAATTCTTTAAGTATGTCCTATAGTGTGACAAAAGCCGTCTCTTCCTTTAGACCCTTCCCACTGTTCCTTCTGATAGTCTCTTCCCTTCCAATAGTCTTCCTCTTGTTTTCACGTTGCTCATATGTATATGTGGATGTAGGGTTGTAGTTTTTATTTATAAAGAATTCTAGGACCCACAAATGAAAGAAAATATGCAATACTTTCTATATTTGATTTGACTTAATATGATGATCTCATTCCAAATAATGAAAAAATTTCATCCTTTGCTATGGTGAACAAAACTTTGTCTCATATATATACTATACACAACACCAAAACATCATTCATATGCTAATGGATACCTAGTCTGACTGCACAGTGCAAGTATTTGTGTGGTGTGCAAACACAGAGTTCTTCAGACATACACCCTTTGGTCATATAGCTAAGTGATGATAGTACTATTTGAAGTTTTATAGGGGGACCTTTGAATCAGTGAGTGGGATAATTTATATCCCTACCATCAGTACATAAATATTTTCTTTTTCCTACCTCCAGCACTGATTATTGTTTGTTTTCTAATGCCATTCATCCAGAGTGGGATGAGATGGAATCTTGATCTGCTTTTACTATGTATTTCTTAGATGACTGTCTTAGTCAGAGTGCATTTTAAATTAAGGTTTCCTCCTCTCAAATGACTCTAGCCTTCATCAAGCTGGCATAAAACTATCCAGCACAATGAGTCAGGTGAGCAAGAATGCTTAACAATTTTAACATATTTATTTGCCATCTGCTTTTCATCTTTTGAGAACTATCTCTCCATTCCAACAATCTATTGTTGTTTGGTTTTGGGGGGGTATTCAGTTTTTTTTTAAGTTCTTTACGTATTCTAGATATTAATTATACATCTGTAAGATGTATAATCAGTAAACATTTTCTACCATTCCTGAAGCTTTTAAGCCAAGGACATTACCACGCTCACCCAGCATAAATCCCATCTTCTTTAACCTCAGTTGTCACTGTACTGGAGTTAGGACTCACACAGAAAGGATATTCTGATTCTGTCCTACTGCTCTGCAGTGTTTCCTGTGTTGCAGTCTTGTAGGTAAGTTTAAAACCAAGTGAAGCTCGTGGTAGTCTTTGTGTCCAATTAAAGTGGGACCTAAGACCATTCTCATGGGCTGAAGCAGCATGTAGAAGACTCCTGTCAATACCATTACATGCTTTGACTGTCATTGGAAGCCATTCTTAAGGCGAGCCCAATGAAGCATCCCTTACCTTTGGAAGGAGCTGGATTGCCTGTAGAATTCTCTGCCTGTGTCCAGAATTAAGGATTCCAATTTCCAACAAATCCTGATCTTCCATAACATTGCTTCCCTGAAATAAAACCAGAAATGTAACATGATAAGTTCAGCATTTATGCTATGTGAAGCAAGGATGTACTTTACACAGACCAAAACAAGTACTCTGAATTTTACAAGCAACAGTGGAGTCATCCCACTTTGAGTGTGAGTGAAGAGTAGGTCACCCGTGATACTGGCCTGAAGGCTAATGGACACCGACTTTCCCTCACATATGTCTTTCATGACTTACAATTTATGGTTAACTTCTCTGCCTTGAAGAGTCATTTCTAAGACTTAGAATACTTTTCCTGTAGAAATATAAATGGTTCAAGGAAGAGTCATCATTCAGGATTATCAGTGACTTCTAGAAGGATGTGAATGAATCAATTTACTTAAAAAAAAAAACTAATCTGAAAATAGATTTTGAGAGGAGGATTGATGGAAAAATTGACATGTATGTGGCAGGTAAAAGTAAAAATAATTCATTTTAAGATTCCGGATGTCAGATTCTAAAAACATGGGGCTGGAATGATGAGTAAGATGCGAGTATTTGCTAATGACTGTAGTTATTCCTTCCATTTGAACACTGAAAACAGGTTCCATGTGGGGCTTGCTTGGAAATCCTGAGAGTATTAGGGCACATTGTTGGATAAGGTGATAGATAATCACATATCTGAAGTATGCTTAGGATCTAAAACAAGCAGGACAAAGTGAAAACCATGTGCAATAACCTATAGAAAAAAAGGCATGTATGTTGGGAATAAATTGGAGAGAAAAATAAAGAATGAAAACGTAAACCCAGGCTAAGTTGAACAGACATTGTATGGCATAATGATAATTTGTATTCATTCTGGCCATCATGGAATATTATGGGCAGGCTTAAAAAAAGAGTTGCATGATGAAAGTTCAAATTTAGGAAGGTCATTTTGACTTTTATGGTTGGGGCTCCCTTTCCTTCCCTGTAAGATGAAAAGGCTAAGCAGTACATCCTCCAAGGACCAGTCTACTCCTAAAAGGCTCAGATTGCAAACGATTATTGTTAAGCCCCTGATCAATGTTTGAGACAGGAAAGTAAAGATTGCTCATTTTGTCCCCAAATTCCAGTCTCTCGGTGTTTACAAGATAAAATTTCTCTTTAAATAAATAAGTTTATTTATTTTTTATAATTATTTTTGTTTTTATTAATTACAGTTTATTCACTTTGTATCCCCCCTGTACCTTCCTGCCTCCTTCACTCCCACTACCAGCCTCCTCTTCCCCACCCCTGTCCCTCTCCCAGTTCACTGATAAGGGAGGTGATCCTCCCCTTCCCTCTGATCCTAGTCTATCAGGTCTCATCAGGAGTGGCTGCATTGTCTTCTTCTGTGGCCTGGCCTGGTAAGGCTGCTCCCCTCTCAGGGAGAGGTGATCAAAGAGCAGGCCAATCAGTTCATGTCAGAGGCAGACCCTGTCCCCATTACTATGGAACCCACTTGGACACTGAACTGCCATAGGCTACCTCTGTGCAGGGGTTCCAGGCCATCTCCATGAGTGGTCCTTGGCTGGAGTATCAGTCTCAGAAAAGACCCCTGTGCCCAGATTTTTTGGATCTGTTGCTGTCCTTGTGGAGTTCTTGTCCTCTCCAGGTCTTACTATCACCCACTTCTTTTGTAAGTTTCCCTGCACTCTGCCCAAAGTTTGGCTATGAGTCTCAGCATCTGCCTGGATACCCTGCAGGGTAGAGCCTTTCAGAGGCCCTCTCTGGTAGGTCCCTGTCCTATTCCCTGTTTTCTCCCTCCTCTGATGTCCATCCTCTTTGCCTTTCTAAATGGGTATTGAGCATCTTAGCCAGCGTCCTCCTTCCTGATTAGCTTCAATCAGGCGCTTCTCAGACAACTAGGAATAGTGCTTCCTCAAGATTGAGCTATACCACTCCTAGGCATATATCCAAAATATGCTCAAGTATACAACAAGGACATCTGCTCAACCATGTTTGTAGCAGCTTTATTTGTAATATCCAGAAGCTGGAGACAGCCTAGATGCCCCTCAGTTGAGGAATGAATACAGAGATTGTGGTACATCTACACAATGGAATATTACTCAGCGATAAAAAAACAAGGAAATCATGAAATTTGCAGGTAAATGGTGGGATCTGGAAAAGATCATCCTGAGTGAGGTATCTCAGAAGCAGAAAGACACACAGGGTATATACTCACTCATAAGTCGATATTAGACCTATAATATAGAATAAACATAGCAAAATAAGTTCATTTAATATTCCAAATGGAATATGACCATCGTACAGTCTCACTCACTTGTAGAAGCTAGAAAGTTCAAAAAAGGTTGCAAGGCTATTAAGAGTATCTTGGTGATCGGATAATGGGGTAGAAGGGAGCGATTCATTAAAATGCTGCACCACACAGTAGAATAGCTATATTCTATAACTGTTTTATATAGACTAAAATTATTTAAAAGTTCAACATTTTCAACACATAAGGATGATATTCAAGAAAATAAATGTTAATTAGCCATATTTAGTTATTCTCCATTGTACACAGGTGTCACATGATCATAGTGTGTGCCATAAACAAGCACAGGAATGACATTCCATTAAAACAAATAAAAGATTGCAGACTTGAGAAATGGGTGGAACTTCAAGAATTTGTATTGCTGTGTTCCTCTGAACGAACCAAACTCTATCCTATTAATGTGTAGCACAAAATACTTAGGAGAGAAGTGGAAAAAAAAGAAAACCAACAAAAACAAACAACATGGAGTATTTACAGATGTTCAAAGCAAGGAACTAGAAGGGCAGGCTTGGGTTCATTGAAGACCATTGAGAGGGTGCTATAGATATTTTAGGGATCGAGTGGGTATACATATGGAAGGCAGAAAGGTAATGAAAACTATCAAGCAGTTTTAGTTGTAGATCAGGGCTCTGAAATGAAGAGAAATGCAGAGTGGGGCAGGAGATAGCTCTAGATGCCTTTCCTGACATAAGATAAGAGAAAGGGTGGATCTGGAGTGGTAGAAAGTGAGAGTAATGCCTTTTCTTGTAAGTGTCAAAATAGATGGAGGTAAACAGCTTAATATCAGACCATGTTATAAATAGATAATTGACTGTGCTAGAAGATTAGGGCCATTAGAATAGGACCACAGTTAGGGATTTAAGATGGCCATTTGCTGAACAAAAGCATTCCACCTTCTCATAGCATCATGCCTGTGCTCAAGCTACGCCAGCCATCTCAGAGGAGGTAGAGCGATCCAGGTATATAGCAGCATGATAATGAAAATCCTAATGAAAAACAAATAAAGCCAGTCTTGGCATTGTGCCACAGGAAACAATGCTCTCAAGAAATTACTCAGTGTACACAATAGAGCATGGCTGAGAATATAAATGACTTCATTTTGAGAGATCATTATTACTTCCAGAAATGGACTAAGGTAGTCTGAATGGGATATGTCATACCTGACCTGGATTTAATCTTTGAGGATTTCCCAAAGTGCTTACTAACCCTAGAACAATCACAACACTCACAACACTGGCCACGTATGTGCTAGACCATAGTCAGGTTTTCCAAGCACTGAATTACCAATCCACACCTTCAATTCATGCAAAATATGGGGCCTACTCTCTTTGTATATCAGCAAGCATATCATCAAAAATTTATGGTTTGTGGGACCTACTGTCTACAGCTAATCCTAAAAATTTGACAACAGTACTTGAATACTTTAATGGTTTCAACAATTAAGTCCCAAAAGACAGCTGCTTTTTCTCCACATTGTTCATACACCGGCTTTTCTGTTTTCCATAAGGGAGGAGAGTTTTGGAGGAGAGTCTGACATTTGAAAAGAGAATGTTCAATATACAATGACTTTGTCTGCTTGGATCAGATTCCAAGCATACAGCATCCTGACAAAGTACTTTTAAAAATGAGTGGAAAGTAGGGAAAGTATAATACAAAGTATAAATTGGGCGATACAAAGAGAGGGATCCAATGTCTATAATGAGGCATATTGTTAGAATTTATTCATTTTGCTAATTATTCTCTTTCGTTCACTATACAATGTAAACATAAATAGAAACATCATATGATGTTGTATAGTGCACACTGAGTACGTGGCAAATACGCACAATTACTCTGTGTCATGAAAACAGCATTAAAAGTCAATTTTCCCTGATATGTCTTCAGCATGTCTTCTGCTTCAAATGTAAGGTGGCTTGGACCTATTTGGATCATGGTTGGGCAAACTTTATTAAGTCATATATTTTTTAGGCTTCTTGTTTCTTACCTGTAAAATGAAACAGACTAATCAATATGTATTCAGTTAAAAAGCTATTTTTTCAGCCATGTTTAACTTTTGATTAGTATCATTATATATAAATATAGAGTGCATATTCTGAAATGTCATTTTAGTGTTTCAGAATTTATAACCTAAAGTTATAAATGACTGAAGTTCAAGATTATAGCTTTTTTTTTAACAAAGCAATCTTAGCTAATAGAATACCTTCTTTGTAGAATTATGGATTCTTATAGCTTTTCAGAGGAAATAAGACTTTATAATTCTTATGATTTCTTTTTGCATTTGGCTCACAGTTACACTACAGGACCACAGACATTCCAATTCTGCCTAAGGAGTCAAAGTCTATTTTAATTCTAGTGCTAGCTTTGTTAATGCAGAGCATTTTACTTTAACTTACCCTTTCCCCTAATAAGAGCCAAATATAAACCTAGCTCCCCACTCCTTGTTCCCATTTACACATCACTGATGGACCACTGGTTTGGTGAGCTAATCCATGCTAGTGCTGTGCCTAAGTACCTTTCCAGCACAGCCCATCTCCTCATCGCCCCAATGCACCATTCTCGATTTCGTCCATTTACTCATCTCTCCTCCACAATAAGGCTTCATGAGCTCCACAGACTCTCTACCAAACGTTAACACTCAACCCCCCACTTGCCAGATCTAGTTGGTTCCTTCACCCCTGAAGCCAAGTGCTGGCTGCCTTGGCTGGTGGCTACAGTGTTGGATAGTACCGATTTCCAGCATGTTCGTCACTGTAGCTGGTTCTGTGATCCAGTGCTTCTCCACACTTATAGACGGTGAAACCTTAGTCGAATCACATAAATGGGGCAAAATGAGGCCAAGAATAAAAGTATCCATCATTCTTGGGGATGTAATTAGTTATGCACCATTTGGTCACAATCTGTAGATATTAAATATAGTGTCTTTAATAAACGATCTAATATTTTAGTGGTCAGATGCATTATGGAGCTGTCATACTCTGGGTGCTGCTTATTTTTTGTGGTGCTAGAAGTCCATGCTATGATATGATATGTGCAGTTAATAAGTTGTAGCTTAGCACTCAACAAGGCACATCACATAGGTGTTCAGCAGAGAGTGATCACAGAGAAAGTGGCTTTGTTAGTCACTAACTAATCAACTTATTAGCATGACCAGAGGCCCAAGGTGGTGTTTTTACAGCTGCTGCTCTTTTGCTGACAAGAACTGACAGATCTGCTGGCTCTTTATTACTTTCTTAAATTACAGAATGAAGAGAAATCACCTAATATTTCATGCGCCGATAGCCCAAGCTGAAGCCCCTCTGACCGTAGGGAGACTGGTATATATGGAGGTTTCCAGCTCAGATAGACTGCTGAGATGACCAAATAGAAATGAGAAGCTGTGTTTTCTACTTAATGGCCCATTAGAGATGGAACAGCTATTTATTGAAATCATAGCTCAGGATTGTCTGTACCGGCTCTCGAAACAGCTCGAGAAGTCCATGCAGTTCCACAGCTTTAATACATTATTGCATTCATTTAGCATCTTTGACTTCGCATCTCATATTAAATCAAGTGCTAGGGAGGCATGTTTGAGGACTCTAGGAAGCTGGTTTCCTCTTAATACACGCTTGAGCTTGAAATGTTTTTATTCTTTTTCTTCAGGCAGGCTCAAACTGAAAACATCAAGAGATAATGTTGGTAGGGAAAATTGTTTCTGCTTTATAAATAGCTCAATTAGGTCTTCTCACAATTTGTGTAGCCTTATTTAAATGGGATATTTAAACAGGATACATATATAGTACAATGACATCAATCTCTCACAAACTTGCATGTGGAAAAATACGTATTTTATTTTTTGTATATTTTTACAGCATAAAACTGAATATAATTTTCTTAGAATAAAATATCATGTCTTCTTACATTAAAGCTTTGACTCAGTTTAATGTCAGTTTATAAGCAAATTCAATGCACTTTTCTGAATGATTATGATAATGATTATTGTAATAAGTAACAGATTTATAATTTTCCAATGCAGCATTTGAATAAAGCTACATTTAGCTCATCATTCAGAAATTACTACAAATATTCATATAATAGATGATGAGTGTGTTCCACTTTTGTTTATTGATGTTATTATTATTAATAGTGTGTATGTGATATGCATCTGAGCGTGGGCTCCTGTGTGCCATGAGGTCGGGGGCAACTTTCAAGAGTCAGTTTTCTTCCGCTGTGGGTTCTGCAGCTGAAACGCGGGTCTTCGGGCTTGTGTGGCAAATGCTTTCACCGCTGCTGCACCTTGCCGCCCACAGGCTCCGCGTTGAATTCCCTGCCTCACGCTAGCGAGACAGCATTAGAAGCAACTGTGTAGCCCTGTGGTAGCCTCTCTCTGTCTTAGGCCTCCAGAACACAGTTTCTTGATCACAACAGAATTTTCTACACATGCTTAATTAATTATCTATAACTTTTGACTTATGAATAGTTTTCTGGAATTGAAGGCCACATGGATTTTTTTTGAAGCTAAAATTAGAATTATTCTCCAGATATCATAATTAAAGATAATGCCTGCGTACATGTACTCCATGCAGGCATTTAATCCAACAGATAAAGCAGAAAACACAGTATCAGTAAAAAAATAAATGTAGATACAGACACAACATAGTTATCAGCCTTCCCACATGTCTGTGACCAATTTGGCATCACAATAAACATTTCTGGGTTTTCTCTGCTCCATGTCTTTGTTTCTTGCTTGGATATACAACACTCTTCAACAAGCTAGAGATACTCCTACATTCAGATTACATGTTTTGATAAAAAAAACTTCTTAGATTCACTTTAAAGATTGCTATTTAACAGCTAATATGATCACACTGAAATTCCAGTCACCATTTGTAAAGTTTTATTTACTTTCATTTAATGTGCAGGAGTGATTTGCATGCATGTATGTATGTGCAGCCTGGACACTGCCTGAAGAGGGTGAGGAAACCCGTGAACCGGACTCAGCCCAGGTCCTCTGCAGCAATAGCAAGGGATCTTGACCACATCTTTAGTCATCTTCCTTTTTTTTCTCCTGTCACCATTTTTTACCTCTTATTTTTGAGGCCTCTTTTCCTTTTGTGATATCTTTTCTCAAGCAATGGAGAAGGAGAAGAAATTTAAATAAAGAGGTATTTACCTGAGTGTTTATCAGGGTTTGATGAAACTATCATTTGTAATTATGGTTAGTTTGAGACTAACTCATATAGACTTTAGCATTATGTATTTATAAAGAACAGACAAAGTCATTTGTATGGTGATTTATACTTATGTGGCCAAAATTCTCACAGCTAGTAGAGAGGGAATCTATTCTTCATTTTGAAGGCTGCTGGTTCACAGCTTCTGGAGGTAAGAAGAAAAGCTGATGTGGACAAATCTGAGTGGTCTTACTTTTTTGAAGATACATACATGACAGACGGGACAGACAGACTGAACTGAGATTGCCCTCCACACCCCAGCCCCACCCTGGTTCAGATTTATCTGCAAGAAAGACCATTTTATGTATTTGACAGTCCCAAACATCTTCAGAAATGACGCAAATCCAGCTACACAAAACACTTCAAAAGAGAGCCTCAAAAATGGCATCTATCTCATGAATGTGAACTGGATTCCTTCAGCATTTATACAAGTGGTAGCTGAGGTAAACTAGAGTAAACTACGTTCTTTACTGAATTATTTCTATGTGCTAGCTAAGCACCATCCAAGCGATTCAAGTGGTCTGTTTGTCTTTTGAGACAGGGTTTCTCTGTTTTTCTTGTTTTTCAGGGTTTCTCTGTTTCTCCTGGCTGTCCTGGAACTCACAGAGATCTGCCTGCCTCTGCCTCCTCCAGAGTGCTGGGATTAAATGTATGCGGCACCATGCCTGGCTCATTCAAGTGGTCTTACATGAATTTCATTCTTCCAGGAACCCCACTGAACATGGAGATGAGGAATATTTTTTATAATTAACCCAGATACTCACCCTCCTTGTACAACAGGCAATTCATTGGTCTCATTCATGACCTCCCTCATACCACCTCCAGTACCGCTAATGCAGGCAAAGGAAGATTCAGTTTAATAAAATAAAATATGGCTTGGCTTAAGCCATTTATATATTTTCTTTAAGAAGCATATGAAATTACATAAAAGTAGGTGCCCCAGTGTCTTTTATGTCTGGCTTCCTGGCATTTAAGCATCAATGACTCCCTCTCAGTGGAAGATCATTTAGAAAGCTGTCTGACCCATTCCTCCCTTTCACTCTGGTTCTTTCTGTTCAGTGAATCATGGAATCAGGGCTGGCAGGGACCTGCAGGTTTTCTGGTTAAAGTGTTCCCTAACTAACCATGGCGCTTTAACTTGTCTTTTGCAGCTGGTTTTACAGCATCCTGAAGGGGTAGCTGGGATATTAGGCACTTTAAATGGTCTTTCCCTGCAGTTGAGTCTGACTGTGGCTTCAAGGTTGGAGGGGACATCCCAGTTCTACTTTTTCTGCTCTCACTGCAATAAAGAATGTTAAAGGCAATCTATTAGAAAAACAAGCCAAACAGAGATGAAAGGAAAACACTTAGCAGCTGTCCCGTGTCCTTTTTCAATCCCAAGCTGTGAAGTTAATTTTTTTTTCCTTGAGTAGGCTGTACATAATCTTGGCAGGTACTGAATTTTATTCTTCTATCTAATATTCTGAACATTTATTTCCTGGTTCCTCTTAAAAGAAAAGTGAGCAGCATTGAGCTTAGCTTGGACACCCTGCTCTTGCCTGAGGAGGAACACGGTGCTTTGATCTTTTCAGCAGGCTCCTCTTACACACTCCTCTGGCTGGTGGTGTGGTTTATTAAGAAGCGATGTTCATGGCATCTGGGATATTGCCCACTTAATTTACAAATCTTTTAAGAATATTGCAAGGCAGGTGGCATTATCCTCATTTTATAGACGAGGAAATAGTCTTGGGGATGTGAAATTGTTTCAGGTTTACACAGTGTCTGATGAATCTGTGACCAGTGTTTTATTCTATTAGACTCTAAGATAGTGGCTCACTTGCTACAGAAAGACCCAGGTGGGAAGGAATAGGTGTTTTCTTCAGTCAACAGATGGGTAATACTGCTCAGGATTGATTCCCAGACTCTGTGTGCGTGTGTGTGTGTGTGTGCACGCGTGTGTGTATTCTCTAACACATTTTACTTCTAATAAATTATATACCCTTTTAAAAGTCATGAAGTTAGTTCCCTTTTCAAATTATTATAATCCACAGCCAAGCCTCTTAATAAATGTTACTGAAGGTGCTTGTAGCTAAAGTACCTCACAACGTGTCCCGCCCTGAACCCAGTCTACACAAGATGTGGGAAGCATCAGTTTGGCAACTGGTGGTGTGAGGCATCTAGTTTCTGTGGAGATCCTTGTCAGAAGTCTAACCGGTCAGCTGAGGAAAGGTCTCAGGTCAGGGACACATTTGGATGACTCCTTTAGGTCACTTTCAAAGCCAGAACGAAGAAGGAGGGAATCTAGGAATGGAGTAAGGTGGAACGAATCTCGGAACAAGCCAGAGGCACTTGTGACCCTTGTTACTTACTATGCTAAATGTCTAGAGAAAAAGGAGTGATTTGGGGACTCCAAGAAGGGTGACCTAGGTTAAGGAGAGTGTGGGCATAAAGGTGGATGATTTTGTGTCTGACCAGATTGAGAATCTGGTCAAAATAGCAAATCATACCTTTATGCAGAGATGCCAGTCTCCAGGAAATAGACATTTCCAGATTCAATGGTGGCAGGGATTTTCTGACACTGAGAAACATGTTCAGATATGTTTGAGTTAAAGAAACTCAATATGGAAGGTGCAAAACGGATAGGGATGGAGGGAAAGAAAGGAGAGGAGGTATTTGTTCTGAAGTATAAAGATGGCACTGAGGAGAATAAGGATGCTAAGAAAAGTACGTCAATTGAAATTGAAGCTGGCATCATGCTCTTACGTGCTTCGTTGGGTAGCCTTAGGGAAAAAGAAAGATGGGAATGAACGAAGAGAATCCAATCCAGACATGTCACACAGCAATAATGCGCACTCAGTCATTTAGACAACATAAATTTGTTCAACTCAGTTTTTGAGCACTTCCTCTGTGTCAGGCACGGTACTGCAGTTCTGACAATACTGTCCTATGACAGACAGGGTCCTTTTACATTAGAAGTTAAAGTCTCCTGGATCAAACAGGAAAATAACTGAATAATAAACGTGCAAATTAGAATATAGCAGTCTTATGTTTACGATATGCCGTTAAGCACTTCGCCTTTTTACTGCCCATAACAACTTCTAAAGTTGCTACAATTAATCTTTTTACAAGGTGAAAAATGCAATGCACAAGGCAGCCGATAATGTGTTCAAACTTACACAGAACATCAAGCTGCTCTAAAGGAACTTATTAGAGTGCTAAGATAAAACAAACTTAAACACGGAAGACCTGTGTTGAAAAGACTGGGTAGGGAGGCTTGAGGAAGCAATTTAAATGATTAGAAAGATTGAAGGAAGGGATGAGAAGAGCCATTAGAAGGACATTACTGGCAGAAGTAACAGCAGGCACAAAGACACGTAAGGTGGCCTCAGTGCCAAATACAGAGGAACCAACAGAAGTAGAATTTACTGGCTGAAGAGGAAGAGGCTTTGAATTAGAAATCAAGGAAAAACCTGAGTGATGCAGAGACTTGTAGATCCTAATAACTTTGATTTTATTCCATCCACAACAGGAAGAACCACAGTATATCAACCAATTTGGAATCAGCTAATGTGGCCATGGCTTAATGAACATATGAAGAAATTAGGCAACATATACTGAACTCAACAACCCAAACTGAAACATGGCTTACAGACATCAACTCTCTGAAAGAAATTGAGGCAAAAGCTGACCTTTCAAAGAACAGCGTGGATTGGTTTCTCTGGGGAGTAAAATTTTCCACAGCAATATATAAAAATATATATATATATATATATATATATATATATATATATAGTTTTCCTTTGAACCGATGGGAAAAGCCAGGTGGTACACATACCATCACAGTAGGTCATAGGCCTCGGGAGTGCACCTGTTATTATTATGTTGCTAAATGGAGATAGTTTCACAAGGCTTTGCTCTCTAAGTACTCAGCTTTATACAGATAGATTAACACAGCTCTCACCCTTCATCAGAGAAGCTTCTTTCTGCCATGGACAGAGCTTAATACAGACACTCACGATGGGTCAAACTACAGAGAAGAGACTGTAAAGTGCTTAGCTCTAAATGCAACATCTATATCATGCCCATCCCCCACCAGGCCACGGCTCAGGGATCACCCTGGAAGAGGAGGCAGGAAGACTGTAAGAGCCAGAGGTTGTGGAGCACTACTGAGAAACAGCGTTATCAGGACACGACAGGGCTGTTGTGCACATGAACTCACAGTGACTGCCTGCACAAGACCCGCATAAGATCAAGCCAGGCAAAATCCCAACGAGGATGGGGGAGGGGCTCATGAGATCCCACCCCTAGCTGAAGAGCTGAAGAGCTGAAGGGCAACTGGTGGCTGATGGAGGAAAGAGAGTCAGTTTTCTTCAGCCCCGGAGAGATTGTCCATACACCAGGGGGTAGTCCCATGCCATGCACCTGCTGCCAGAATCGACAGGACTCAGTGATTGCCATAAAGGAATGCATGAAGTTGGGAGAGATCTGATAGCAGGACTCTGGGAAGGGGTCGGGGAGGAACTAACTATGGAGTGAATCTGGTCAAAACACACTGCATATGTGTACAAAACTGTAACACAGTAAATCAGAACAGGATTTGATAAAGATTCTAAGTTGATAAGCTATGGACAAAGATTTAGCAGTAATTACACTGAGATCATTCAAACTCCACAGCTCCAGCAATTCTATTTCCACGTTGTGATAAACACTACTGTTAGGCTGAGTCCCTTCTCCCCTGCTTCCTTCTACTTCAAAGGCTGATTCTGCTCATGTCCAGAGCCTCCCGGAAGCTGTGTTTATACACATGGCGGGTCCACCTTCTGGGAAACTTCGGAAAGCATCTGCCTTCTCAGTGAAAAGAAAGACATTCCCTTGCTAGTTTCTGTGCCTATGTAAATGTACTGAGGACTTTCCTCTGGGGAGGGAAGACTTGAGAGCCCAGACAGGCGCATGATCCATTGACTGTTGGTTATGGATAGTCCCATTGCATATCTGGAAGCCGGCAAACCTGGGCTGTGGAAGAAGCTAGTATTCCTGATACATAAGCTCTCTCTGTTTTTTACATTTGAGTTTTTCTGGACACTTTTCTATGTCAGTAAAAATAATGATAGGAACGTGTGTCATGGCATGTAACAGAAGTAAAGGTGGAGACAATGGGTATTTATTGTTTGCCTTATTTTACTGTATACTGGCCGGGGCAGAGTGACACAAGTGTGACAAACAAAGGGTATTAGAATAAAAAAAGAGAAAGTTCTCAGATTCAAGTGTGTAAATGTGTTTGTCTGTGTGTATGTGTTTATTGCCCCCTCCCCTTACTGTTTTCATTTTCACTTGAAATGGTGAAATCTCATGTAAAGATTCTTGGAGGAGCTTCTGTTCTTTCGATTTCAGTTTCAGTTAACAATTGCTGGACACGATGTTACCACATGTAACATGAGGTGGCACATTTTTGTATCTGGGAGTAGCTTTGAACTTGTGATTGCAATAGCAAGTAGCCAGAGGTTGCAGAAAGTCAGAGCTCAGCATGAAGCATATTTTACATAAGCCTTGTGTTCTGTAAATACAGTACATGAAGTATAGACTAAAACCCACTCTTGAAATATTAGCACATTATACATACTGGGCAGAAACAGAACATTTGCTGGTAGGTTAGGCTGACCTTATGTGTGGCTCTGCCCCGAGGACTTGAGATACCACAGGGCATGTTTAGATCCTTTGTGTTCTAGAACACCTTGGTGAGCAGGAAATGGTGATCATGTTTTCGAAACAGTTGGCTGGTGGAACATTCCTGACTTTTCCCTATACTTATTTTTGGGTTTGGTATTTAAGATATTTTTCCTGAGATGTCTTTCGGATAAAAAAATATAATTTTTTTTCCTTAAGAAACTTTGTCTAAAGAGAGAATTCTCTGTAGAGGAATATCGAATGGCAGAGAAGCACTTAAAGAAATGCTCAACCTCGTTAGCCATTAGGGAAATGCAAATCAAAACAACCCTGAGATTTCACCTTACACCCATCAGAATGGCCAAGATGAAAAACTCAAGTGACAATACATGCTGGAGAGGTTGTGGAGAAAGGGGAACCCTTCTCCACTGCTGGTGGGAATGTAAACTGGTACAACCACTCTGGAAATCAATCTGGCGCTCTCTCAGACAACTAGTAATATAGCGCTTCCTCAAGATCTAGCCATACCACTCCTAGGCATATACCCAAAAGAGGCTCAAGTACACAAAAAGGACATTTGCTCAACCATGTTTGTAGCAGCTTTATTTGTAATAGCCAGAAGCTGGAAACAGCCCAGATGCCCCTCAACTGAAGAATGGATGCAGAAACTGTGGTACATCTATACAATGGAGTATTACTCAGCAATGAAAAATAAGGAAATCATGAAATTTGCAGGTAAATGGTGGGACCTGGAAAGGATTATCCTGAGTGAGTTGTCTCAGAAGCAAAAAGACACGCATGGTATATACTCACTCATATAAACATACAACCTAGAATAAACCCACTAAAATCTGTACATCTAAACAAACTAAGCAAAAGAGAGGACCCTAACTAAAATGTTCAGTCCTCATCCTGAAAGGCAAAGAGGATGGACATCAGAAGAAAAAGAATATTGGAAACAACCTCGGAACCTGCTCAGAGGGCCTCTGAAAGCCAGAAGAAAACAGGAAACAACCTTGGAACCTGCCACAGAGGGCCTCTGAAAGCCTCTGCAGTATAGACTGTCAAAGCAGATGCTGAGCCTGATGGCCAACTGATGGGCAGAGTGAATGAAATTTTATGTAAGAAGTGGGAAATAGTAAGAGCTGGAGGGGATGGGAACTCCACAAGGAGAGGAACAGAACAAGATAATTTGAACACAGGGAACTTCCCAGAGACTCAAACTCCAACAAAGGACTATTCATGGAGATAACCTAGAACCTCTGCACAGATGGAGCCCATGGCAGTTCATTGTCTAAGTTGGTTACATAGTAATGGGAAGAGGGACTGCCTCTGACATAATCTGATTGGCCTGCTCTTTGATCACCTCCCCCTAAGGGGGGAGCAGCCTTACCAGGCCACAGTAGAGGACAATGCAGCCACTTTTGATGAGAACTGATAGACTAAGATCAGAAAGGAGAGGAGAACCTCCCCTATCAGTGGACTTGGGGAGTGGCATGCATGCAGAAAGGGGAGGGAGGGTGGGATTGGGAGAGGAGGAAGGAGGGGCTTATGGGGGGATACAAAATGAATAAAGTGTAATTAACAGAAAATTAAAAAAAAAAAAAGAAACTTTGTCTCAACTCATTTCATTTTTAAGACGTGGTGGTTGGAATATGCTCACCTCATAGCCCTGGACTAGTGTGTGGGGAGATGATGTCAGCAGGGTGCAGAAAGCTGAATGATATAATTGAGCAGTGATCCTAAAATATACGTAAGGTCTCAGACAAGAAAAGCCCTTAGACCTGGCTGATCACACCTTCTGACTGCAGGCTGAACACAACGGATTCATTCAAGGCACACAGCCCCTTGCCTCACACCTATAATATGCAGAATATTCTTGTTCATTTGTTTTATTTTATACCCTTCCATACTGGTCCCACTCAACCTTTCTTGAGAAGGAAAGAGAAAGAAATTCTTTCCCATAATAAATATTAAAGGTTCCCTTGTTGATTTTTGTTTTTAATTTTATTCATTTATTCATACAATATATTTTTAACACATCCTCACATCCTTCCCTCTATCCTAACTCCTCCCCACTACCTTCCACACCCAACTTCATGTTCTTTCTCTCTCTCTAAAAAACAAAACAAAACAACAACAAACGAAAGAAGCTGTATGCAATTGGACCCGCTGGAAACTACAGGATCACTTTTCTACAATGGAGAGTCGCTATGCACATGGATCACACTACAGGGCATGCCTACGTATAAGAGTTCTTGGCAACATAAAAAATGGATTGCAAGCTAAAGAAGAAGTTCTAAAACATTCAACTGGTATCTAAAATATCATGAAGTTCTTCATATTAACTTAAGAATATATAAAAATTTAAAAGAGGTACATCATGATTAGCTTGAAGACATGGTAAACAGTCATAGACTCCTTGGTTTATTTCTCCTGGGTATTAGATTTCTTGTCTCTTTTGCTGGTCAGCAAGCCTCTTGGGAGAAAAGAACATGATTCAATATTTTTGCCTTTCCCTCAGGTTCTTGTTTGTTAAGAACCAAATAACACACACACTTCCGAGAATGGATGTGCAAGCATGAACATGAGGTATGGGCTCATAAGAGAATGCAATCAAAGGCTCACTAGGCACGTAAGTGTGCAGGCAAAGCATTGAAAAGTTCCAGCAGCAAACTTCAATATGCAGGATGTTTGTTTTTTCTCCTCCATTTGAAGGAAAGATAAAGACGGAATAGCTGGTGCACCATAACACCAAAATGTTCTTAATCTTTTTTCTCCAGTTTTGCAGGTTCTCATGATTTGATTTTTATCCAGGACTGTCAGTTGAGACATCTGATAATCTAAAAGCATTCAGAGAATTAGGATCCCATATGGCTCAAAAATATTTCCTATCCGGCAGGAGAAAGAGAACATACTGTGAAAACAATGCCAGTATATCCTTCAATGTACGTGTACAGGGAGAGCAAATGAATTTAAATCATTTTTCACTGAATAATGACAATGATCATCAGGATTAATTAGAACAACCAAAATATAGAGGCCATGCTGTTCATCATAATCATGCCATATTATGAAAAATCAGTATTTCAAAGCAATGGCAATAATGGGGTTATGTTTTATCTAACTGAAGCAGTGTTCCTCAGAAATGGGTACCAAATTAAGAGTGCTGGCTTATTTGAAAACTAATCACATAAACATGGAAATATTATTCAACTTCCTTAGGCCTTAATTTTTCTCAGCTGGATATTAAGAGGGTTGAGCCAGATGTTCCTTCCAAACACATCTGGAGGTTCCAGTGTGTGAAAGACTAAGTTGGGGACAGGGAGAGCCACTATCTTCAAATGGCTGTTTGGTTTGAGAGATGTGCATAACCCAGAGAGAGAAAAGGGACATGGGCTCCTTTAGTATTTACGCTGACTGAAATATGACTGATAATATGATAACAACTTTCCCCAAGATAGTCAACTATACTGTCATTATCAGGACAACTTTATAAAACAGATATTACTATCACCACCTAAATTTTAGAGGACACAGAATCACAGATGTAAGCCACATCCTGAGGGAACTCCTCAAGAAGTGGCAGAGCTGTGGCTGCCACAGTGGCAGGGTAGTAAATGTTGGAACAGGATCTCCCCGACTCCGCTGCTTGTGCTATCTAGACAAGTGTTATTCACACGGAATTGTTGTGCTGAGGTCTGATGGTGGGGCTTCCCCTACTAGCTCAGTTGTCACCATTATCCTCTTACCTATAATTTCATTCCAGGGACTATCGATTAACACTAAAAAAAGGTAAGGGTGTGGAGCTCATGGTCTCATACACAGCTGTCCTTTCTGCCATCAGTGTGGCTCTATATCAATGAATGGCTTCCCCATCTGTAAAATGGGCTAACAACTCTTTCCTCCCTTTTAGAGACACGGTGACACAATTAGTATGAAGTTGCTTTATACACCATAAAGTAAAATTGCTAAAAATAAAGGATGACTGAAGGAACTACTTTTTTTTTTTTTTTTTTAAATAACACAGCACTGTAAATCTTCTAGTTTCGTGTTGTTTTTGCCAGAAATAGTCTATCCTGAAAGAGGCAGCATGTGCAGGGGGTGTGTGTAGGTTTATTCCTAGCTCTGCCATTTACTTTGCTTTGTGGCCTTGGGTGAGTCATTTAACTGGGCATTTCATAGAGTCCCAGGCTCACACTTGGGGTTTACACTCCATGATTGCTGTCTTGAAATTCTCTCTATTTTTTTTTCTTTGAACTTGTGTTTTGTAAGTGAAGTCAGATAGAAAAATGGAGTATGATCAGGGGACTTGCCATCTCAGCCCGTGAGAGGTCTCTCTTCCTGCTGCTTCCTCTGGATGGTTCTAGCAGAGACCCTCTTTGCTTCTCCTGGGTGCTTTGGACCCTGCCTGCCATCCTGCCTACTGTATGGTCATGAAAATGCTGTCAATTCTTCATCCCAGGAGGGATCTGAGTACGGGTCCAGAAAGGGTTTGCATTAGGTACTCTTTGCACCTGGTAGACTGCCAGCTGGGTGCTACCCAGAATCACAGAGATGATCTTAGTATAGACTAGAAAGTTCTTGGGACATAGATTCCCTGTCTGCTCTGGATCCCTGGGCAACAGAGCTATCTGATGAGACCTCTATAGATCCTGTTCTCACAAGGTGCTGCGTCAGTCAGAAAGATGCAGGCTTCAGGCCAGGATACCACTTGGGCCTGGCATCAGGAGGCAGGATCCAAAGTACCTCAGGCTCTGTTCTCCCTACAAGTATCTAGAGTTTGAGTCTGTGTCTGGTAGGCCAGCTCCATGCCTGGGGGCTTCTCCCTTCTAACCTTCCTGGGTTTGCCCCCCCTCCCCTTTTTGAGTTGTACCTACTCAAGGCATTCTGGAACACAAGCCAGAATAGAACCGTAACTCTTTGAGCCTGCATAAGGGTTAGGTGATTATTTAAATGTCTGCACTGAAAAGTAGCGTAGCACAATGTAAAGACAATCGGCAGACTTCATGTTATAACATAAAATTTTAATTTTTTTCTTAGACGATTAAACAGCGAATAAAACAAACTACAATAGCAATCCAGACACTGACCACAGAAAAAGCTCTCCATGTGTCCTAACGGCACCTTCCTTCTGCTTCTAAGTAAGGGGTCCTACAGTTTCCTTTGGCACCAGAGCCAGGACCCGGTGGATCCAGCTCCGCTTGGTGTAAGCCTTGCAGAACTGCCTGGTTCCCGGGCCACGGGTTCTACAGGTTGGCCTGCTGTAACTGCGGCAGTCAGTTCGGTGGGGACGCACCGGCTGCATGGACTGATTCAAGGGCCACTAGTGAGCCGGGCCTTCTTCTTCCCCCTTCCAGCTGGGTAGAAAAGAAGACATGGGCGCCCTTTCACCGGAAACCGTGAGAGCCATTCGATCCTGAAGAGGGTGGTCCTTCACTGGTCATTAACTAGAGAGATATAACTTCCAGTTTTACCTCTAGTGCTTGTTGAAAAGTGTAAGGACAACGAGAGACCTTGAAGTTTGCCTGAATTTTTTGGAGTTTCTTCATGTATTCATTCATTCATTGATTGACTCACAGCATCAGTTACAACCTTATTTAGTATCTACCATGCTACATAGACCTGGTGAAGCTTGAGACTTCAGAAGCGATTAAGATATTCTTTCTCCTGGAGGAGCTCAAAGTCAGTGGAGATACAACAAAGCTGAGGTAGGATCATAAGACAAGAAAATTAGCAGATTTTTAAAAAACGCAACAAGATTATGGCTGTGTAGAGAAATGATTCCAAAGCGCACAGGCATTTTTTGGAAAGGCATTTTGGGCAGGGTGACTATAATACTAAGTGATCTGTACAAATTAATCAGAATTCAGAAAATGGAGAAAGTGTTGTGAAAAACGATGACAGCACGAACAAAAAGACACTGAGGAAAGAAACTGTCCGGAGAGTTAAAAAAATCCACAATCTTAATCAAACCAGAGAAACAGGGAGCGAGAGACTTAAGAGCTCTCTCAGCTGAGCTAACTGTAGCTCTCACAGCTAGCTTGCCACTTTTGTCTGGAAAAGAGATAACTGGATTCCCAGTCTAGAGAGCATACTCCAGCGGTGGTGTGAAATGCAATTTGAAGGGATAAAACTGGACGCTGAAGCCCATTTAGAGAACCCTTGCAGAAATGGTGTGGTAGACAAGAATGTCTGGATAGTTGCAGCCGGAATAGTGACATAAAAATAACAGTGATGGTTACAACTGACTTGATTTGATTACTGACTAAGGCAGGCATGAGGAAGGCAGGAGTCAAGGATGGCTATGATGGTGAGCGGGGCAGACAAGACAGACTATAGATGGTGGCAGAACTTTTAGAGGTGTGATGGAAGACTGGTGTGCTCTCCTTGGGCTGTGGCTGTGGAACTGGCAGGGGGTTCCTGCTGGGAGTTGGAAGAGGCTGAAGTTTGAGGAAAGTTTCAGGTTGGAGCTGTAGATTTGAGGGTGACCTGCATCTAGGAGGTATCTGTAACTGAACTAGAATGAAGCACCCATGGAGAAGAGCTGGGGAATTCCTTGACAGAAAGAACAAAGAGAAGAAAATGAGCCAATAGGGAGCATATGCTGTCTTAGGAGCCAAGAAGGAATGAGCTTCATGAAGAAGGGACATGAAACAGGTGACAAACCTGGCAGAAAAGTCCTCCCTGCAAATGTGGTCAAAGCTTATGGCTAGAGAGTTCACAGGCCTACAAGGGACTCCACTGCGATGTTTTGATAAATGGAGATATAGTAGACTGCCTATTTAGCTAGTGTAACCCTGAGACTTAGAGAAACCTCTTAGCAGCTAGCAGCGGTCAGAGCAGAGGGAGTGTGCTGAAAGCAAAGGAACACTGAGCGCTTATCTCTGGCTAGGACATCTTTGTCAATCACTCACTGTGTGTCTTAGGGAATGTCACAGAAGAAGGGGTAGAAAGCCCATGAAAGTTAGAGGAGGGGGACAATGACATATTGTCTTCTGGATATCTCCTGCACAAAACTTGTACAAACATCAAAAAGAGACATGAAAGTAGGAGGGGGACCAGTTGAGAAGGTGTGAGGGGAGGAATAAGATGGATAACGGAGGGGAGGCGTGATCAATCACAAATAAGAAACTGTAGAAACAGGTAGAAAATTAAATTTAAAAAGTGGATGAGGTCCTTTGCTTTGATAATATAAAACAGCTTGTGAGGAATCACACATTTTTTTTTCCCCCAGGAAAACTGTGAGGGGAAAAAAGCCAGATCAAAAACAACTGAAGGAGAAGAATGCTTAAACCATCAGAGAAGAAAATGGAGACAGCTAGAGATGGATCCACCTCTCTCTCCTCCCTCCGTTGTCTCTCTGTCTCTGTCCTTCTGCCCTTCCCTCTCCTTCATTTGCTCTTAAGGAGATAATCAAGCTAGTTTACAGAGAGCAGAGAAACCGGGAGAGAAGGACTGTTGCAAACTGTAGAGGTGAAAGGTCCCCCTTGGGACAAAGGGGCTGGAAGGTGTGGAGTCCTCTACTGTACCCTACAGTACCTATCTGTTGTCGTTCCTGCCATCCATGTATTAATTCCTCAAGCTTTGCCCCCATCCCTGAAACTAAGGCTGAGAGAGCACTTTTCAGATTCCTATCACTTGACTACTTACAGAATGCATTTTGCATGACAGTTCTTTTTCTTGGGAGTTCCTCATAAAAATTACTGGGTAACAATTCCCTAGGTCTCTAAACTTATCTTTATAGCCTTCAATCTCATAAGTTTCCTTACTATTTTGAGTAGTTTGAGGTTACCTGGCATGAACTCCTCCAAGATCTTCCCTCCCTATCTCACTTTCTTTTGTCCTTGCCTCCATCTCAACTTTGCCTCCTGATATATCCAAGGTTCTACCGACCTTTCACAGTTCAGTTCTAGTGGTATCTCTTATCTGCCTTTTGCTTTCATCTTATACATATGCCTTAAAAGTATTTGGTGTCTTTGTATGCTATCTTTTATATTATTTTAAATACTTTTCAGAATAAGGAAGGGATTCAATCAACCAATCAGTCAAGCAGCATGGTGTCTTTTCTTATCTCTTTATTCCTCTTTATCTCTGTGGCTCATATTATCCCCCTAAAAAGTATTAAGCCTCTTAAGGACTAGTGAATGTTGGATGCATCTGTTCTACAGTGGAAATATACTGTACACAGCCCCTGCTACTATAATGAATGGGTTGGTTCTACAGTCATGGAGTACAATTATTTAGATGTGTCGATAGTAACGCTCAGATATATTTATATTATCTATTTTGACTCAGTGCTTGTTACATACTTACTTGCTATACTTAATTGAAAGTATACAACCTAAGCAAATAAAACATGAACATTGTCTCCTGAAGGTACAAAACTCAGAGGGAACATTCTTATGCATATGTCTGTACTACCAGAATAGAAGTCCTAATATCTACCAGAGTGATCTTTTAAGTACGTCACTATTTACCAAGCAGAAAATATGGCATGATTAAAAATGCATATATGCAAATATATAAGTGCAGGTATGATGGGTAGAAGATATGGAAAAATGAGAAAGGATGAGACTGGAAACAAAGTCTGGAAAGCAGACCCCAAGAGGGATTGAATGTCATGTTGCTGAAATTCTATGTAGGGAATCTGGATGTCCTCAAATGTTTGAGGCAGAGAACATTAGCAGATACATGTTTTTAAAAGATAACCTTGGCAGCGGAATGGAGGACGAGATTGAAAAGAATGAGATTGGTGGTGGGTAGGACTAAGGAAGACCTTTTTACAGTATTGTAGGGAAGATGACACACGTCGAATGAGGGGAAGTTGCTTACACAGTGCACGATGAGTTTACGTGTGTGAACTTGTTGCAGGTGGGGGCTGGGGAAGTTATGGACGCAGAAATGCTTGCTGGTCTTACTTTCTGAAAGACAACATAGTGATAATAGTTTATTGCCTGCTCTGTAACACAGTTCTCTGCAGCTGCTCCCAAGCAATATTGATGACTTTCCTTCCTCACCCATTATTGTGCAGGCTGGAGTTTGTACTCTGGTCTATGTGATCAAATGTTCTTGTCCCAGGCCTTATGTTTCACCTGCTTTTCCAGTTCATATAACTTTTAGAGGAAGATCCGTATTACTATGCTGGCTATTACGTGAGGTGTCTGGAAAAGCCATGCATCATCTTACTTATCATCGTCTTGGGTTTTTCAGCGCTGCCTCTACACCTGCGTCCTTTCCCTTCTTCTACCTGCTCTACTGTCCTTACCCAGCTTTAACCCAGGAAGTTTCTTTTCACCACTTCTAGGAGTTCCTGCTTGCTGCCCCTGTAGCAGCTGAGGCGCTACCACGGTGGCGGTTGGTCTGCCATTTTATCTCCACTTTGAGTGTGGTGCCTGCCGTACCACGAGTGTTCCATAAACATTGGTTAGGTGAGCATGGTTTGTACGGTCTGTGTTTGCAAACCTGAATATTTTAAAATCTGAATCTTCAAACATCTGGATAGAAATCCTTGGATATACTCTGGATAAAAACACATGATCATCTAGGAATATACTGCACTCTTTGGCTTTTTAAGCATAAAAGTAATTTTATATTTTTGAGAACTTTCATGCAATTAAAATGCTGGAATAAAAACAGGAGAATTGTTCAAATTTCTTCCTGTTCTGTCTTTTTTAAGCAAAATATTTGTGTGGCTATTTTCTCATGTACGCTATCTTTAGCTTGTAAGTTCTTGTGGGGGTATGAACAGTAAGCATCACAGAATCAGAAAAGCAAACATGATAGCAAAGTTCACACATATGTGCATGTACACCACACAGACACATAGAGACAGAGACACACAGACACACACAGACACATAGACAGACACAGTCGTGGACACACAGACACACAGATCTATACACACACAGAGACACACTCAGACACAAAAACACAGACATACAGACACACAGATAAACATAGGCATGGACACACAGAGACACAGACAGACAGACAGACACAGACACATACAAATAAGAAAGGTTCCATTTTAAAGAGTTTTACAGGACGGGTTAGTGTTAGACTATCCAAGGCCATATACCATACAACTTTGTCATTCTGAGACAGTCGTTTCAATTATACGAGACAATGAGCAGCTTCTTGGAACACAACTCTTTGCAGAGGCAGGTGTGTGCTCTGGGGACAGGATGTAGGGATGTAGGGTGGTTTTGGGATTTCTCCTTTATCAGAAGCTCTCTGTGAGGCCTCAGAGTGTCACTTTTCTGCAAATGCTCACTGTTACCATCTGGGAGTGATTTCCCCAGGAGGCAGAAGGGGAGTCAATTACCTCCTGCCAGCCCAGGTCACAGATAAGAGTCACTTAGCTCAGTGACGCCATAGCCTAACTCTCCCATCTTCTTCATCAGCCATGATCCTGGTGTAACAGAAGAAAAATCCAGAAATATCCCTAAAGACCTGGCTTTGAAGTGTTCATAGATGCCATTATGCGATCCAAAAATAACGTTGGAAGTGACCAAGAGGCTACAAATTCATTGTTAAAATCTAGGGTCAGGGGATTCTGTTCTTTCTACATTGACATGGCCCAAAGCAATGGATATTTCTAAACCATATTTTGGATTGCTTCTTAACAGAAATGTTTCAAAAGTTCTGAGCCCACGTAATTATATACGATGTACATTAAAGTTGGGTAAAAAGTGGCTCTGAAATTGTCACCAACTTCCCAAGGTTTACTTTGATTTTGAATATTCAACTCTAATTAATAAAAACAGAATCATAGTGTGTATTTTGTAGAGCATTTTTCCATTTAGCTTTTGTTTTTATATCACACTGGGTAATAAAAGCTGGCTAGATAATTAAACTGGCCCTGGCTATCTTGCGAGAAACTGTTAGTGTAAGAACAAATATTTATTGTGATGTTTCTCCATTTGTATTTCAGCGTCATAATGAGGGATGCTGCAGCTGAAGTAGCACAGTTAACCCAGATCATGAAAATACATGAACAATAAATATAAACTCATGTTAATATATATATATAATATAACTAACAAATTGACATGTAAATTTAATTACTATATGCTGGGCAGTTATCCCTCACTGTTCCTGCCTCCAGTCCCCAGGAGCCATTTCCTATTTTTGAATGGTAGGAGCTACAGCCTCATTATTTGGGTAGCAGCGGCACTGTGGAAGTGAGGAAATTAGGAGGCTGACATACTCCTGCACACAGAGGCCAGCTGGAATGCCAGACGATTACTCAAGAACCTCCACCACATTGCCACAGACTGGTGAGCGAAGCACAAATTGTTAGCTAGATGTACTTGGCATCTTGTAATTTCACAAGGACTATCTTTGGGCATATTTATTTCTATAGAAAACACGCCTGGCCTTCCCTTTTGTAATATGAGACCAAACGGTGGAATAATCACAACAAAAATGCCCTTTGCTAAGTTAAACGTCTTTATTCTCAGGGAGTCAGGTGGATGGTAGGCATTGACGAGATCAGACTGATGCTGGGTCTGATGTTATCTGGCCACAGACTGGGCTGTTCTTGTTACCCGGCTCCTTGTTACATAGGGCAGAAACTGAACTCCTACAAACAGGGTATTCACCAAAAGACCCTGAGAGACCTGAGCAGATGAATGGCATAAATAGCTAGAGAACAGAAGTGCGAGGCAAACAGAGAAATGATAGCATCATGTACTATAGTGTTCATTTCAAGAACGGTATCTATACTGTCTCCATGTCTTCTACTCCTATGAGCTTCTTCCTACTGAAGCAGCATGGCAGACTATTGTGAAGCAGGGAGTGTGGCTTGTGAGAGTAAGACAGTCTGACTTAAAGTGAATAAATACATTAATTAAATATAAAAAGATAGGTTGGGGTCAGATGGAAGGGGAGGAGGACCTCTCTTATCAGTGAACTGAGGGAGAGGCATGGGGGGGAAGAAGAGGGAGGGAGGGCAGAATTGGGAGGGGACAAGGGAGGGGGTTACAGCTGGGATACAAAGTGAATAAATTGTAATAAATAAAAATAATAAAAGACAGACTGAAGGAAAATGCACTCTGTACTCTACAATGATTGCCTCATAGCAGCCAGTGGGCAGGCCTTTGCTATCTTTCCAACTACGCTGTGTGCTTGGAGGATGGAAATGGACCTGGTCCATGTAGTATATCCTCAGTCATGAGCACAATAGATGGCCAGCCAAACTTGAAGAATTAAACCATAAATGAATGAAAACACAAGCCAATCTAAAAACAAAACAAAAACTATGCTTGAGCTCAGAGCTCTGGGAAATAGAAGGGAGGGGCTGTTTCCCAGGAAAAGAGACAGAATACTGTTGAGAACCATGGTCCTCAGTGGGTATTAAATTAGGCACATAAAAAGGGATTTGTGACAGAAAGATAGTTTACAAGTAGAAAAATAATGTACTTGCTGGTTTGGCTTTTTTTTTTTTTTCTTGTGAGGCTGAGAATTTAATCCAAAAAGAAAATCACTAAGAAGGCAAGTGATTGGAGAAATGGTTGATAAGAAGGGAAACAAGACTTTAGAATATAAAGAGGGAAAGGGAAAAATTGTCAAGATGTTTGACAGGAAGAGTGACAAAGAAAAAAAATTTCAGCAGGACATTGTGGGAATAAAGGTTCTTCTCTAGTTCCCCAGAAGTACAAACGGTGGAGGCAAGTACCCAGAGAGACATGGGATGGACACAGTGACCAAAAGGAAGACAAGAGACTTGGCCTCTCATGTCATCACCAATCTAGAAATGGCCATCATGTGCGCAAAAGAAGATGTTAAACCATAAGGAGGATCTGTCTTCAGCTTTCTTTCTTCCCGCTTGGACCCCTGCCTTCAGGATTGCTTCCTTACAAGCCAGGGACCTTTCACTGAGCTGTGCAACTTTCTTAAGCTCCTCTAGACCTTTATAAACTGTTATCCAACCATCAGAACTCGCCTGGGCTCTCTGTAATTTTCTCAGGACACCTACTTCTATGAGGTGACAGAGGAAGCTAATTGGTCTCATCTTGTGACGTAATTCCTCTTGTAGGCTTTCCTAGCTAAGGGCCGCCCTCCTGGCAGCATATACCAGCAGTGCTATCAGCACAGAGTGAATGATCAGATGGCTTTTATTGTGCCAGGCCCCGACCAGATGCAGCTGAGTCTGGCAAAGCAACACGTGAGCTTGGAAAACAGACACTGGAAAGGTAGACAAGGTCTGATCTATTCTAACCACGTGCTCAGGGGATCATCTCCTCTAGACACGGGATTCCTCATCTCTTAAGAATGAAGAATAGATTTCCTGTGTGCAGTTTCCTCATCTATTAGAGATAATGTTGTCTACTCCACAGGGTTGATTTTAGGATTCAGAATATGTATAAATGGTGCCGGTTCCGTTTATCACTCCTTTACTTATCCATTCACTCCCAGTTCAATAAGAAAGTTGAAACACGGAGAGGAAAGGTGGCATCATGAGGTCACTCAGCTGGGACGTTCCAGTGTTACTATTTACAACTGAGCAGTTTTCTTCTGCTTCTTAACTTACACAGTATCGTGTGTGTGTTTGTGGTGTGTGTGTGTGGGGTGTGTGTGTTTGTTCCTTACAGCTCCTCCCAATGAGGAGAAACTTCAGTGTTCTCTGTACATCACTGAACCCTCATAGCATTTCTGTGCAATACTACCCCTCCCTGCTTTGACACCAGAGAAGCAAAACCCAAAGAGCTTGATGTTAGACCAAATTCAGACAGCTCATTAGTCTGAGTTAGCTCTTGAAATCAAACTCAGAACTTAAAACTGAGACATAAACTTAAGAAAAAGCCAGCCTTAGGCTCAACCTAGGTACCTGAAACTATTCTATGTGTCTGGTGGGTCTGTTTTGCTTTGCTCTTAGAGTTCTCTGATAATAGACCTCAAGCCTGTCTGACCGTGTTGTAAGACAGATGAGAGGCTGGAAGGCAGTGGTGGGTTCGACTACAGCTTTGCATCCTTGCCGTAGGACTAGGGCCAGTTCTCTTACTGGGTGTGCTATTGGCCAGAGAAAGAATTAGATTGTTAAGAAGGTGCAAAATTGCCACTATGAAATCAGATAAGCCTAGTGCAAGTTGGGAACAAATTCCATCATAGAGCTGCACCCTGTCTGATAGCGAAGAAAGAGCCAAGAAACCATGCCAAGAACTTCTTGGATGAAAATTGACATTTTCCACTGGGGAGACAGAAGTGAAAGCTCTGATTGGAGGATTATATTATGAAGAGTTCTAAAATATTTATCATCAGTTTAGGTCATTTATTCATTTACCCTCTTAATGTTCATTTACTTTGTGCCACTAGGTCGGGCTTAAAAAGCAAGGAGTGGTAAATCACTCTGTTTTTGTACATTGACATGAATCAGGAAGTGTCTCCATCCCTCGGTTTTAAAAACAAATGTTTTTGAGAACTACCAGAGCATGGAGTGTTCTTTCTGAAATATGACCACTGTCATCAGTTAGAATGCTAGACTTTATCTGATTGGTTTATGAATTATTGCTATAATTTTTGGATAACTTTCTACAGTTTGAATATTTCAAGAGGAGGAAGAGCTGGTAAGAACAATTAAGTTTGCCATTCCTTCAGAGTTCTGACGACCCTGCAGGCTTCCTCTTGGACTTGACTCAGGCAACCTTCTTGCCCAGAGAGCATCGTCTACCCTGCATTCCAATGAAGACCTCCTTCCTCTCTGCCCCATGAGCATTCAGCACAAGCCACCATCCATCATTGTCCTCCAGATTCTGCAGGGAAGTTATCTGGCTGTGAGTCTGTGCCCCTTGGAAGACAAACAGGGCAAAGACCATGTCTCACAATCACCTGGTGTCCTCAGCACCTGGCGTGCAGCCAGAATGCAGAAGAAAAACGTTTGCTGATCAGCACCAAATTATAAAATGACCGTGCGGCCATAGAAAGGGTGAACACTGTTTCTGCCAGGCAAGGTTCAGTGTTTCAAATTTATCAATTAAGTTAAAAACACCATTTCCTAATGGCAAACTGAGGACACACAAAGAAAAGGTGAGTTATCTCCCAGGTCAGAATTTATTTCCCAGGTTGTCACTATTTTGCTTATATAATAGTGAGGAGTATAGAAAGTATCATTTTTGTTTCTTGGGCTTGAAGGGTGCTTTTGTTACTGGACTCATACCTTCCTCTTTGGCCCTGAATCCAGAAGACATAAAAGAGGTTTGACTCAGCCACTGTTTAATACCACACAAGCCTTGGAGAGAAGGCTATTATATAAGATAATGTGTATTTTCATTTTTTCCCCCTATATCCAATACCTAGATGCCACATTTAAGCTTCATAATGGTGCTGCAACCCAATGTGTAGGAAAGAGAGGTCCTTTGCTTTCTCTGCAGTCCTTATAATAAAATAAATAAATAGAAGCAGTTGATTAAGGCTTAGCAATTTTTTTTCCTTTCTTTACATGTATTGTAATTCATTTAATGCAGGAAGTGGGCTGAGTTTTCTTCTTCCTTTCCAATTCAACTGTCAGAGAACTTTCCTGCCAGCCTGCTATTGTTACCATGGCAACAGGAGCATGGTGGCAGTAATCTGATCTCATGGGCCTTGTGTCAATAGCATCAGATCATCATGCTTCAGGATAATTTTGACAGCATTTTGATGCTTCAGTGGTGCAGGCAGGATTTATCAGCATTTGATTGGTTATAGAAATGCTGTGCATTTATAGACCTTGACAAATAGCATCTTCAGGGAGGGGAACGCCTTACATGTTATCTTGAGTTGTGTGGTGCTTGACGGTTTGTGGAGTGCCTTCCGATACTGTAACTACCTCATCTGCTATTAGTTGAGATGGGCCCAGTTATCCCTATTTTCCTGAAGAAGAGACAAGGGCTCCTCTAATGTGCTTGAGGAAGGTAGCAAACCAACTCTTCAAATGCTGAGGGACTTCAGCTTGGGCCTTCAAGAATCTCTGTTCCCATGTGGAAAGTAGAGGGACGTGAGGAAAATGCTCTGAGGTGTGTAAGGTAGATGCTGAAAAGTCAGGGTTCCAATAATTTCAGCATGTTTGTGACCAACAGCATTTACCTTTTTGGCTTTTTAAACCTCTCACCATGTCCTCCTCCCCTAAGGCCTCCTTGACACCATGTACATAATAGATGCCTTTTCCCCCCACCAATTGAGTCTAATTTGCTATTAGTTGCATTCATTTTCCCACCATAAACTCCTTGAAGACAGAAATCATGACTTTCATTCTTAGTCAATATAAAACCCTGTTCCTGGCACAGGACCTGGTCCGTAATAGATATACCACTGCCACTTGAGATGGTTACCCGCACATTGCCATGAGGTAGATAAAGCCGTTACTTTCATATAAAGCCTAAGGCCACTTGCCTAGGGATGGTGCCACCCACAGTGGGCTGGGCACTCCTGTACAATCAATAATAAAGGCACTCCCTCCACATGCCTACAGGTCAATCTGATCTTGTCAATTCCTCTATTGCTGCCTTCCTCTCAGATGATTGTAGGCTTGTCAAACTGACAATCAAAGCCATGACATTTGACTTTCTTGTTTTTTTTATAATCATCATTATGTTAATATTTACTCTTTTATAAAGAGGTTTAAAAAAATCTGGGTTTTATCTCTGAGATGTTGGAAAATTGAATCGAGGGCTCCCAATATTAGGTAAGTTGGCCACATTCTCTCAGAATGAACATCTGGATACAAAGGATTTCTAAATAAAAATAACTTAGGTGGAAATATGTTATTTATGTAAATATGTAGAGAAAATCTAAAATTCTAAGTTGATATCTATTGGAATCCAAATTAAAAAAAAACAATGAATGATACAAAAAGCTAAAATTTCTTAGTATGTATTTATGTATGTATGTATATACGTATGTATGTTTCTCTCTCTCTGTGTGTGTGTACACAAGCTCTACAGAGAACATATGGAGGCCAGAGGATAACCTGTGGGAGTCAGTTCTCTCCTTCACCATGTAGGATCCGGGGATTAAACTCAGATTGCCAGATGTGCTTGATGGTAGCGCTTTTACTTGCTGAGCCATCCCAATATTCTAGAAAAAAATTACTTTTAAAAAAACAATTGTTATGTAATATAAAGCCTTAAATATGAATATAACAGATTTATAGTTTATATTATAGAGAAATAGCAAATTAGTTAAGACATTGGCTGTTGTTGCACAGAACCTAAGTTTGATTCCAAGCAACCATATGGTCATATAGTGGCTCATAACTACCTGTAACTCTAGTACCAGTGGGGTACAGACATACATGCAGGTGAAACAACCACAGACATAAACAAACAACTTGGAAATTTGTATTATCTTGCCCCCAAAGAAAACAAGAATATAGATGGCTTTTATGACACTAAAACATCTGAATTTTTCTTCTGTGTATTGGTGTGCCCAAGAAGGAAGTAGAGTTGGTTACTCTCACGTGACAATATTGTAATGAAGCATACTTTCTGTTATGCAGCACCCTAAGAAGGTGACTGTACGGTTTAGCCCGGTGCTAAACTCATTATCTAACTTAAATCTTTTCACTTGCAAAGGAGGTTTCAGGAAAGAAACTATTTTACTTACCAAGCTAAAATGCAATACTATGCTTTGCAATGCTGTGAGACCACCCACCCACCAGACCTCAAGCCCACCCACCCACCAGTCTGCAGATAAGCTGCTATTCATATGTTTGAATGAAATACTGGGTGTGCTTCTCACTCACTATAATACTAACTGTAAGACACATAAGGAAAAGGTAGAAAAAAGACAAATGTACTGTCAAAAGTGACTGCAGTTGGAGATATGGCTCAGTTGGTGGGTGTTTCTCTAATATGAATGAGACCCTGGGTTCAAGTCCATAACCCGTGCATGTTGACACAAACCTGCAATCCCAGCACTCTGAAAGTGGAGGAAGAATGATTTTCCTGAGTTACATAGCAAATTTGATGCTAGCCTGGGCTATATGAGACCCTGTTTCCAAAAGCCAAATTAGTGGCTGGCAAGACAGCTCAGTGGATAAAGGTGCTTGCCACCAAGCCCAATGATCTGAGTTAGATTCTTTGGACCCACGGGGGAAAGAGATACTGGTGAAGGAGATACTAACTTTTACAGGTTTTACTCTGATTTTTGATATCCTTGCTTTGTCATGTGCATATATTAATTGATTAATTATTAAAAACCCCAAACATAAAAATATTACAGTGAAAAATGATTGTATATAACAGTTCAAGTTCAAGATCAGATATTTTCAAAATACATTTGACTTGGAAATCATGCATCTTCTACCATTAGGACTTAGGGTTGTCAAGAGTAAATGTTTCCAAGTATCCTTGTCTTAGGTTTTTATGGCTGTGAAGAGACACTATGACCATGGCAACTCTTATCAAGGAAAACATTTAATTGGGACTAGCTTACATTTCCAGAGGTTTAGTCCATTATCATCATGGTAGGAAGCATGGCAGCATACAGACAGACACGATGCAGGGGAAGGAGCTGAGAGGTCCACATCTTGTAGGGAGAAACTGTGTGATCATTGGATATCCTGAGCATATGAGACCTCAAAGCTGGCCCTCACAGTGACACACTTCTTCCAATAAGGCCACACATACGTCAATAAGGCCAATCCCTATGGCCAAGCATTCAAACACATGAGTTATGGGAGCTGTACCTATTCAAACAGCCACAGTCCTCTAACATATGGGTAGAGGCATTAGGTAAAACTTTTGGTCTTATGAACAAGAATGGCCACAAAACAGCAGCAACCAATACCACCAGCTTCATGCCAATGAGCATACAGAATTTCACTATCTGCATCAGGCTGAGCAATGTTCCAAAAGGACCGGGTCCTGTCCACAGAATTTGCCAATAGCAATTTAATTAGAGAAGAAATCTTTGTAGATATATTCAGTTTAAGGGTTTGGAGATAGGGAAAATTATTCTGGACTATCTATAGTGGGCCTAAATACAGAACTTTGTATTTGATAAAATAGAGGCAAAGGGAGGTTCAACAGACAGCGGAAGAGGCAGTGTGACTGTAAAGAAAGAGTGCAGTGAAATGGTCACAATTCAAGTTTGCCCAGATGCTAGTGGAAGCCAGGGCTCTCTTTTCTTTCAAGCCTCCTCAGGGAACGATGCTCTGCCAATGCCTTTATTATTGGTGCATTAATGGTGAGCATGGACTTCTGGCCTCCAGAACCTTGAGAGAACAGTCTTTTACGACAGGCAACGGTGCGGTGTGTTTGCACAGGAGGTCCAATGCCCCACGGCTTCTTGCTTGGGAAGCACACTCTACCACCGAGCTGCCTCTTCATTTTCTCTCTCTTTTTAAAGTCAGCTAGTGTGTTAATTTGTTACAGTTGCCATAAGAAGTTCAGTTACACATCCAGACACCGATACTATCACACTGCTGAACTTCGGTTTCTCCCCGCTGAGCCCCTCATGATTTTATCCCTTTGTTCTGTTGTTGCTGGTAAAGCTGAACCTATTAAACTGTCTTTCAAGGTCACGCATGACCTGCTGACAGGTATGCAAAATCACTGTCTTTGTTAGACCTAACCCATCTTACAATTGGAATTGGCTGTGTGGGAACGGCAAGTCAAGGTCAGCCTTGAAATGCCTCGTTTTCCTCTCAGTTGATTTCCTCAAACATAGAACTACAAATTTGTGTATAATCTCATCCATCTGTATAGTTTGAACCCACTATTTTTTTTTAAATCAGTGATTATAATCAATAGCTAAGTAATGTACTTACTTCTCTTTGTCAGAAAAAAAAAATGATTCGTTTACATGCAAAGGCATTGATTTTAAGTCTAGAGATTCAATGACAAATGTGACACATTCCCTGATCTCACTTAAATCCTTGCTGAGAGGAAAAGAATTTTATCAAGTCGCAGACAATCAAAAGGAGAGTGTGAAGATGCCACCAGGAGGGTGTGGAGACATAGCTGCCATTCAGAGTTCTGGCTTAGATGAATGGAAAACTAGCAATGTTCCTCTGCCATGGGACCCACAGGAAGGCAGTAGACTGGTGAGGTATGTGTCATGTAAATGGAATGACAAAGACAATGGAATTTCAAGAGGTTTTGTAGGAATAATGCATTGACTGAGGCTTCTCCACTGCGGATAGTTTTGAATGTACCTCCAAAGTTTAGACTTTAAAAAAAGTAGTACATGTTGAGTAATAGCTAGAGGTTTGCATTAGAGGACTGATGGGATTATAATTTGCTTTATAAGATGACACCAGGGGAGTGTGTAGGACGGATATAAGTGCAGATGGACTGTGTTGGAAGAGTTTAGTCGGCAGGTTACTCTGATGATTCAGAATAAGGGCAAGGAGGGCCTGGAGTGTTTTCCAACATTATGTGCCTCTATGTGTCAAGGTGCTCCCATGGAGTGTTGGTTTCTATAAAGATCTTTCCTTTCTGCTTGTAAGGAGGAAGAAAAGAGGAAATTGTCATGTTGTGAGAAAGGCGTCGGTGTATGGCACGACCCAGTTTATTTACTGAGAACCTGGCAGAAGTGGGCTCAGTACCATGTGATGCCACTGATTCTGGCAGCTGCAAGTTAAGAATAACCATCCAAGATCAGAAGGAGGGAGAGGGGGACCTCTCCTATCAGTGGACTTGGGGAGGGGCATGTGTGAAGAAGAGAGAGGAAGGATTAGAAGGGGAGGAGGGAGGAGTTTATGGGGGGGATACAAAGTGAATAAAGTGTAATTAATAAAAGTTAAAAAGAAAACACAGAAAATATGAAATAAATAAAAGTTTAAAAAAAAAAAGAATAACCATCCTATGGGACAGACGGTGGCTATTCACTGAGTGCGTTGCGAGGGGTTACAGAAGTGAATGAAGAGTTGTCCCATCGTGCCCTTGATGGAGAAGCTGACAAAGGAGTGAGTTCAACTCAATGAGCAACAAAGCCCAAGGGTAACAGTTTTATATTATGGTTTGCTTCCTGAAAGTCACCGCTGAGCTGACATGGTGGTGGGAATGGCAGCTTTGGCCTTGGCCTTCCTGATGTCAGAACAGCAAGATTTCAGGAACCATTGAGCCAAGGCACTTCAGACTCCATAGCTAGCCAGGGGGATTTCTCAGTCTTGTTAAAAGTTACACAAAATAGTAAAAGTTAGTTCTTTACAGGAAAGCATATGAGTGTTTGGTGTTATTTCTCCTGCTCTGTGACACTGAGGAAAATTATTTAGTCTTCCTAGGCCTGAGACAAAAATGGGGATTTTATGACTACCTAGCCGAAGAATTTGTGGCAACTCTGAGCTGTAGATAAACAGGAAGGTCCATTTCATATTTGAGATTTCCAAAAAATATTTATTGATAATATGTTGAGAAGATTACAGAGAAGGAAATAATCCTGGGGTGATGGGAGAAGCACCCCTGAGAAGCTTTGTTGAGGTTATTCAGTTTCCTAAGTTTGCAACAACTGTATCTGGAACTTCTGGAATTTTTAAGTGGCAAGTTAATCCTTAACTCCTGTTCAACTTTCAGTTGGACACTGCAGGTATGTTTGCATTTGGAAGAACTAATGCAATCCTTTCCTAGAAATGGTGCAAGGCACCTCAGCTTTCTGTGCGTGCATGGTAAATAACCCCTAATACAAAACAGCAAACAAAATGCATGTATAATCAATTTAGAAAAATGTTTAGGAGGCTCCATAAACATGTTTTCATAAGTGCATGCTGCCTGCCAACTTGCCTGACTTGAAGAGTTACCATAACAACCGGCAGCCCTCCCAGGAGCCTTGGCACTCTGTAGTCTCAGATCCTTCACTGAGAATTATTATTATCTTGTCGGAGCCTTCTAGCTCAATTGTTTAAAGCATGGTAGCAATAATGCCATGGTAGAAGCTTCAAAAGCATATATTAGTGACAAAATTCTCTTCATGGATCCTCTTCCGATACAGCTTGGACATTCACTCAACAATAATTACTGAATGCTAATAGCTATCCAGGTAGTGTTCTATTGGTGAGAGATAAAGTTATAAAATACAAAGCCAAACAAAACAAAACAAAACAAAACAAAACCAAAAACAAAAACCAAAAGCAAAAACTTCAGTTGAATCAAAACAGAATAAAATTTCAAACCTCCAGAACTCAAAATACCAACCAAACCAAAAATAACAACAAAATTGAATATATCAGTGGCGCCTCCAGCTCGGTGTGTGAGGTGGGGGGGGGGGGTCCAGCCACTAAATATGCAAAAATACATTCATAAACAGCTGTATAGGAAGGGTGGCAGGCATGGTGTTAAGGTGTGAGAAACTTCTTGATGTGGAGTCACCTGAACAAGGACTTGTCCTGGGAAACAGTGTTTCAACCAGTGCTACCTGTGTTTGGGGAAGGTTCTCGCTGGATCTAGACACAAGGAGTGGAATGACTGGAGTGGTTTGCTCAGGGTAAGAATGCTATGTGATGAAATCAGGGAGGAAGACAAAGCCTGTTTGTGCAGGGTCTCATGGAAATGTTTTAGATTTTATTCTTAGTGAGATGGGAAACTCATGTAGGATTCTGATCAGAGGAGTAATATGAGTCCTGCTACAATTCAGGAACAAAACAAAACAAAACAAAACAAAACAAAACAAAACAAAAACACTTTGCCTTTAGGAACTTTAGGGTTAAGAAGGAGGGACCAGTCAGGAGGCTACTATAGTAATTCACTTGGCACAGGTGGCAAGTATTGAGAAGTCATGAGACTCTGGATACTTTTAGAGACAGTAGACTCTGCTGATGGAATGCATGAGGAATATTAAAGGATTTCAAAGATGACTGAGGTTTTTCTTTTAAGCTCTAGAGAAATAAAGATAGCACCCCCCCCAGAAGACTGAGAAATAAAAGCATGCATAATTGTGTGTGTGTATATATAATGTAAAATTTAAGATGAAGTTCTAGATATGTTGATGTTGAGATTTCTATGATACATCTAAATGGGTGTATCCGGAAGGCAACTGCATAATATCATGAAATACTTTTACAGACTCCAGAATTCAGGGGAAAGTCTGAACTGAGGGTATACTTGTGAAAGTCATTAGGGCACATATGGAATACAGGGACTGAAGGAGGTCACCTGGAGTAAAGGTGAATATAAAAGAAGACTAAGAAGTAAGTGGCTCAGTTTGGGTTCATTGCTGTGAACAGACACCATGACCATGGCAACTCTTATAACAGAAAACATTTCATTGGGGCTGGCTTACAGTTTCAGAGGTTTATCATTACCATTATCATCATGGCGAGAAGCATGACAGCAAGCAGGCAGACATGGTGCTGGAGCTGAGAGTTCTACATCTTGATCCACCAGCAGCAGAAGGAGACGTTCCCACACTGGCATAGTTTGAGCATATATGAGACCTCAAAGCCCACCCACAGTGACACGCTTCCTCCAACACTGTCAGAGCTCCTAATATCGCCACTCCTTAGAGCCAAGCATTCAAACACATGAGTCTTTGAGGGTCATTCCTATTTACACTACCGTAATAAGCTTTAGTGCAAACAAATGATGGAGGAATCTTCAATCTTATTGGAGGAGGAACACCCAATAAGGGAGACTGAGGAGTGACCAGAAAGGTAGAAAAGCAAGAGAAACAACTATGCTAGAAGAGAACAGATTCAAGAGGAAGGCACTCATCATTCAAGTCAAATACTGCTGACAGGCAGATAAAATGATGGTCAAGAGCTGACAATTGATTTGTCTATGAGGACATCATGGTGAGCGTTAGTAGAGGGTTAGTAAGAAAATGCCTCCTGTTAAAGAATAAAAGATTACTGCTAGAGGTTTAGAGCAGTTTTGTTACAGTGAGGAGTTGAGGATGGGGTGCTAACTTGGAGGCAATGTAGGGTAAATAAAGTTTTAAAATTCAAGATAGAAGTTATTGTGATATGTGTAACTGATAGGGATAATCAATGGAGAAGGGAAAACTGATGGTATGGGACACACACACAAAAGGAATTTGAAAAATATTTTAAAGGCAAAATCAGTAAGACTTGGTGACTGGTCAAAGCAGATTAAGGTTAATAAGAGTGGGGGTCAGTGTGAAATAGCAGGCTTTTTCGTTCGCAGTATGCCAGAGAAACAAGTTACTAGCAGCATAGATGTGACCGAGCAAGTCACTAACAGCATAGATGGACAAAATCCAGTCTCCTCTCCTCCCATCCTTCCTCTTCTTCCTTCTTTTTCTCCCCGTCTTCTTCCTTGATTTAAATAGTGCCCCCCTCATCTCCCACCTCAATTTTTTTCTTGTGGTTCTGGGAATTGAATGTAGGACCCTTTGCAGGTTAGGTAAGAGTGTTACCACTGAACTACACACACAGCCCTAAGGCTTTCCCTTCTTTTTTTAAAAAAGAAAGTATTGCAAACACTCAATGCTTCATGAAAGTTAAAAGGTGCCATATATTTCTGCTGGTGAAGACAAAATACTAGGCATGCCCTATGTGTGATATCACAAACACGAGCAAATAATAGAAAATCCATATGACGCTGGACTAGTTTTTGATGCTGCATAAGAAAATTTCAAAGAAGGAGGAGGCAGAAGAGGAGGAAGAGACAGGAAGGCACAGGGTTCTTGGTATTAATTTGCTTATTTTCCCATAAAGAAATTGGAGAAACTCAATGAAAATCAATCTGAACATAAAATCGCAGTTCACAGTGGGTGCAGACTTTACCAGCCTTACGAAAACTACTAACCCAAGGGCTTCAGGCTATGAGACACAGGCAATCTAGGCATCTTTTGAGTTATCTCTTCCAAGAAAGAAGCCATACAGTGTCACATAGCATTTCTCAAGTTTTCTCAGTCAGAAGCTCCCACCTGGAAAGGGATGAGAACAAACACCCCTATGTAGAGGAATGTTAATTCAGAACATAGCTGTTCTGGCAAGAGATCACATCCAAAAATCTTATATACAAACAGGCCTTTAATCCAGGAGACAGAGGCAATCAGATCTGAGTTCAAGGCTAGCCTGATTCAGGGACAGTTTCGGGTAAAGCTTAGACCCAGGTGTGGTGGTGCACACCTTTAATCCCAAAAAAATGAAGGTAAAATTAGTGTAGAGAAGGATGCTCTGATGTTCGAAAGTGATGTCTAATTGAGTGGCATAGAGACAATCAGAGAAAGACTTGACAGAATAGGATACTCCCAACTCTCATGGGAAGAGAGAGGAAAACAGAAGCGCTGTAAGGGGCAATACAGAGAGAGGAGGCAGCTTTACCAGGACAGAAACAGAGAGACAGGATGCAGATAGAGAACTCAGGTGAAGACTCAATGAGCTAGAGAATGAGGAGCCAGGAGATTAGAGCCGATTGCTGGAGTTAGTTTGTGGTCAAGCAGAGCAATTCAGAGAAAGAATCCAGATTGAGTCAGGAGAAGAGTTTGAACCAGAACATCTGAGTTGAACCAGGCAGCCCAGGGCTCACTAAGAACAAGAAAGGATGAGCTTACTTAGCAGTAAGTCTCAGAGGCTAAAAATGTTCTAGGCCTAGGTTAGGTTGTATAGATGCTAGAAGCTTCCAGGACTAGGCTTCGGTTGGCAGACAGAGGCAATGATCCTCTAGACGACAACTGAAATAGGTTGAATAAGAGTTCACTTTATATCCCTAGATGAAAAAGATTTCAAGTATGGATAAACTGGAAAGCTCAGTCCCTTATTGATCTAATAAGTTTGATGGCATCCCTCCAACATACCTTTGGGTGTTGAGAAGGCCAGGGCAAGCAGAAAGAACACAAAACAAAGTTTTAGGGGGCCTGGGATAGTCTATCCTGGTTCTCTTTAGCTTCTAGAATTGATTGCACCCCACTTATTTCTAAGAGGAGCCTGGGAGTAGCTCTGGATGTCTTGGGAAGTCTTAAATGCTCTTGTGTTGATTGCTTTATCTATGAAAGCAAAGAGATTATTCTACATGCTGCTTCAATTCTCTTCTCATAGACTAACAGTCTGCCTGAATTTGGTGTATATAAAATGTTAACAGGCTTAGGGGATAGTAGCTGAATGTGTCTTAGTGGTCTGACTGGCATTTTGGAAAAAAAAAAAAAACCAAAATAATTATTAAGATGGAAACTTTGAGTTATATGTTTAAAAAAAACTAACCTTAAGTAGTGATGAGAGCATAGAATATATATATTTGGCCTGGGAAGTATGAGTTTATTTCTTGAGGTAGGATTTCAGCTTTTTATTGAAGGACACAGCTTTCTCCAAACATTCTTTGCAAGCCCACAGGTAAACTCCCACAACAGTAGACTGAATAATTTGCCTGTAAACTCTCATATTGAGACTGAGGTGCTGAAGGTGGTAGATATGGAAAGAACTGCTTGAAGGAGATTCTCACTGAGAAGCAAAGGTGACAGGACTCTCAGGGGAATCTCACCCACCCCAAATTCTTCTTTAAACCTGTCACCCATGATCCTGGTATTTCCATACTCTGAGATGGCAACAATGATCCAGGCAGACTGTCAATTTTTCTCAGTGTTTGAGAAAGGGGAAGCCAAGTAACTCTACAATTCCAGGGAGGAAAACCTTAGAATTGGACTGCATGGTGCTTTGTCCAGTGGTGACTTATAAAACCATGGTGTTCCCTTTTAGTACAAGACCCCACTTTGACAGGGCTGCTTGCAGTATGGAATCATTTCCCTCTGTGACAGCCATCATTTTTAATGCCAAATCAATAAATGCCTTGGAAATTTGGCTGCACAAAGGCCCACAGACTCTTGGAAATGGTTGGCTTGCTTTCTTTGTCTGTAGAAACCTTGTCGACCCGACAGACCCTTGCAGGGGAGATGGGTGACTTACAGGTCTCCTAGTCTGTTCTGGGTTTCTCTCACCAGGTGGATGGTGGGGATGTTTTTAAATCCATATCTTTTTCTATTTTCCTCAACAGATCATATTTCCTTTATAAGATGAAATCATCTTTTACTGAGATATGGAAGTATACACCTTATTTAAAAAGATACCATAAAATGTATCACAAAAGATTCTATGAGTGAACCATAAGTTGAAAAACTGAAAATGAGCAGCATTTATATTGAAATTCTCAGCCCTCCAACCAGATGGCTGAATGACCCTGGGCTAGTCATTTAACTTTCCTGTACCAATTTCTTCATTTAACAAATGTGTTTGATACTTTCTTGTCTCTTGGGGCAAATTAGAACCTACATACTGTAATAGATTCCGAAAATGCCTACTTCAAACTCTCATCATCTATAAATAGCATGTGGCTGGCCATAGGAAGACACAACATCATTAGTGTCTGTTTTGGCTTTGTGGTTGGTGAAATTAGGACACAGGGGCATGAATGAGTTACCCAAGATTCTGAGTCAGACTGTTAGGCAGTGCAGAAGACAGCCTTCATCTGAGCACTCATTACTTCCTCTTGGGATGCTGCTGGGCCACACAGAATTGAGGTGGAGACCTTAGCCGCACTGACAGCTGATCTGAACCTGTTTGAATAGCTCCAGGAATTCCAGTCAATAAACAGGAACTGGCTTGCTCATCTGTACATTCCTCTCAAATCGGTTGAAATAAATCCTCAGCACTTGATTTTCTGACCTGGTTCTCAGCCATTCAGCACCAGCCTGTAGTCTGGCATTATGAGAGATTTTTCCAGTCTGTTGGGTGGAAGTAAGCCAATCCTGAGACCGTGGAGGGAGGCAGCATATAGAGACAGAATCCAAGGAGACAAGAAAGCTTCTGAGGCCTAGGAGAAGTGGAATTTGGTAGTAGCAAGTCTGGATAGGTTCAAGGTGAGGTTACTGAAACATCAAAATAGACTCTCCCGGGGAACTGTCTGCTCTGGCTAGGAGCATGGCAATAACTAAAGAGCAGACACTCCATGTCCAGTTCTTCTGGGCATGATCAGCTGGTGCAGCAGAATGAGACAGATGGGACCATTTTAGGGCCAGGAAAGTGGGCCTACCTCCTACTGGGATGGAACAAGTGCCGAGGAACTGATAGAAATGCAATAGTGATGAAAGAAGCTGGACTCTGAGGGTTAATCAGTGTCCACGTAGCATAGAACAAAAAGCAGGACACAATTAAAGTGGGTACTTCAACAGGAAGCACTCATTCCAAGATAAAGAAATACTCAAGTGTACTCGGAGACCATGTTCCCTCCTACACAGCCTAGGGGCTCTGGGTCAGACAGATAGAAGGTCCCAAGTCTGACAACAGGCCATAGTCATTTAGCACAAAGCATATCATTGGTTAAAACATTAGCTAAAAGCAATGTGTCATATAAACTCAGAGACTTGAGCAGCACGGACACAGACAAGTTGGAACCAGATGGGCTCCCAGCACTGAGAGAGGTAGAGGACACAGGCTGCTAACCCTAACCAAGAAGTTATCTGCAATCGACAGCCACCGACAGAGGGAAAAACCAGTTTTCTTCAATGGAGTCTCACTGGGTATATCAACCATACTTTGTACAGGCCCAATATCCAAGAGTAGTTGGCCAACACAAAACCAACTCAATGTTATTTTTGAAAACTTTTTAGTCTTATTTTGCTTTGCTTGGATACTTACACCCCCCCTTACTTGTTTTGTTTTGCATATGTTTATTTTTGTCTGTTTTTTTTTCAATATAAATTTGAGTAAGGAAATAGGAAGGATCTGTGAGGAACTGGGGCAAAGGCAAAAACATGATCAAATTATATTATTTGAAAAAAGTGATTTTCAATAGAAAAGTTTTAAAAAGTAACATGTTATATGTTACGCAGTGTGTAAGGTAGGACAAGACTGAGGTTTGGGAGGGATCCAAGACCTGCAGATTAAACAGAACTGGGGCAGCAGAGCAGGTCTGGTGAGCAGCAGGAAGTACTTGATGAGCAGCCACAGACACACACCTTATTAAGTTTGGCTTGATCTGAAGAGTATGCCATTTCTCAAGCTTGAGATCCAAGGCAGCGGCCCAGCTGTGGACTGTTGGAATTATGCTTAAGTTCAGAACCAGAACAGGTGGAGAAGCCCAAAGACAATTCTTTGTCCTCGTGTGACCTTGTTGTCAGAGCAAGACTTGTAAACAACTCTGCATAACTGGGATATGGAGATGAGCAGGAGATACTACCTAGTTAACTAGTAACTAGTAAATCACTGTCAGTAACTAGTAACTGGATTTTATATACTGGACAGTGCCCTGGGTGTTTCCCAGCAAAGAAAAGATGTCCTGCATTACACTGAAATTTTTAAGCGATGGCTACATCCATTATGGACAGATGTGAAACTGTTAAAATGACCAGTGCTCAGGATAACAGGATGACAGCTCATCCGGTATTTCTTCCCACATTTATTATGTGAACAAGCCACAAACAATGGACTGATTCCTCATTTACTTCTGAAATGTTATTGGCGGTAACAAATAGAGGGACACAATTTTGGAATTTCCATGTCCACTTCTATGATCTCTGTCACTTGCCGCAGCATAGTGGATTTAAGTGGCTACCAAAGCACACAGTGCTTGTCACGGCCTTGGCAACTTTAAAAGTATTGTTATTGATTTGCTGCACTTCTGTCTTGACATATGATTTTGCTTTATGAAACATGGAAGACGATACATTTATATTTAGGAACCATTTGGTTGGGAGGCTGGTGGAGTAAAATTTAATTGATTTTTCCTCCTCTGTGGCTCTTGAAGAAATAGCATGTGAATCCAGATTATGTGGTATCATTGCATGTTTTTGTAAAAACAAATTTTTACTTGCCTAGGCTGTCTTACCCATCCTTGACACTCCCTTTTATCTTATTCTCACAGACAAAATTACCACGTTTTATCCATCTTTGTGGCACGATCTTCATTTCCTCCTCTTGTCCATCAGCACTAGCGGTGTTCTCCATCACCAATAGCATCTCCTGCTCCCAAGCCTCCACTCCCTCCCATCCCCCAAAGCCAGAATATTAGTGTGAAAATCGTAGGCTGTACTGCCACTCCCAGCATTTTATACAGAACTATTCAAACCTCGTAAGAGAGCACTTGAGGTGCTAGTTCAAAATTATCTTTCTAATTTCACTTCCTGTCCCCTTCCCATTTCTGTCACACACAGACGGCAATTGTCACAGTGGCAATAACTCTATTTTCTCAGTAATCTACCACGGTCTTCATGTCTGTTGGAGCATGTGGTTTTCTCTGCCTAGACATTCTGTACTAGTGGACTCTTTAAACATGCACTTAAAAGGCTGGTTCAGAGGCTACTTCTGTGTCACATTCCTTGATTCCTACAGTTAATAAAGCCAGACCTTCAGAATGCCACCTCCTGCATCAGAAGCATGTCTGTGCTGGTAGTGTTTAATTCTATTGTTGGTGATGATTTGCCTGTGGATCCATCTCTTCCATCTGCCTACGATTTATGCAATATCAACAGCATTCACTGCTCAGTATCTTTGATTCACACTGTGCTATCAACCTTCAGGGTTAGTAGTATCTCTGATGCACAATAAATGTTCAACAAACTCCTTTTTGGAACAAGTGGTTACGTTGTATATTTTAGCTATACAAAACTAAGTTTCCAGAAGTGTTCTGAATCATTTGTCAGTGAGAACCCTCTGCCCTTCCTTGTCCTTTTTTTTTTCTTACACAGCCACCATTGCTACAAAGCTTTTATCATAGTTTTTAGCTTGAACTTTTCATTAGGCGCAGACCATTTCTCCCCATCTTCTGAGACTGTAACTTGTCCTGTTACTTAATTTGTAATGAGAACATATTTATTTTCTGTGATGATGACTCCCATGAGTCTTCCTTTTTCTTAGCTACATAAAGTTAACTTCCTCAGTGGCAAATTAAGGACAGATTACAAGCAGCCTGGGAACCAGGCTCCATCACCACAGGGGCCGCCTACTCAGCCTCCTTCTGTTCAGCCATCCGAGAGGTGCAGCTGCTAAGCCATCTCTGGGCTTCTTTCCTTCTATTTCTCTTGAGCTGAGAAGCAGAGAGAGAGAGAGAGAGAGAGAGAGAGAGAGAGAGAGAGAGATTGCAGAGGAAAAATCCCTCTCTCTATTTCTCCAGCAGTATCCGTTGGTGTCTGATCTTGAGTTTTCTAGGCTCCCTTCTCCTCCTCCTTCTTCCCCTACCCCAGCTGCCTACCATCTCCTCCTACACCCAGACCAGCAGTGACTGCTCTCCAAGACTCCCCCTCCTTCCAGCACTGCCGCTCAGTTTCCATAGCAACAGAAAATGTTGGTGGGAAGCAAAGATGCTGAACTGCAACTAGTGTTGGGGCTGGGGCTGGGGCTGGGAGGAAGAGGAGGTGCCATGCTGGCCTCTCTGGAGGCTTCAGAAGGAGGGAAGGGAAGCACTTGGGGTTGGGGCTGGGGAATGCAGCCAGGTGAGAAGCCCTCAAGAAAGTAGAGAGTTCAGAAGGGAAATGCATTGACAGGGGGAAATTGCTTTCGTTAGAAAACCAAAATAGGAAGAAATAGGAAGACTTATAAAAAGTAAGGGAGAATTCTACATATACAGTACTAGATTCAGAGGTTGTATTAAGCAGAACACTGAGGACAGGTGATCTCATTTTGAAGGGTGAGTCGTGGAAGGCAAAATGTGTCACGGTAAAAAAAGTAGTAGGGGTTCTCAGAGCTTAATAATAATAATAATAATAATAATAATAATAATAATATATTTACGTGGAAAACAACAACAAAAGATGATTTCAGACCTGGGTTTGTGATGGGCATGTCTCTTTTGAGCTCGTGGAGTTATGAATATCTATACCAAAAGCTATTAATGAGGATCAAGGGAAACATAGCACATGAAGCAGACACTTATAGTGTGCAAGATAGATTAAAATTTTTTTAAAAACACTTTAGTTGAGGAATGATATTTTAAACTAAATTTAAAGCTAAAATTACCACTCAAATTCACCCAGGATTATGAATTGTTAAATGTTTTCTTTATTAAAATCATTTTCAGTTTTGCATAGCTCTACATATGTGATGTCCTGTTACCATGTACCTAAACCCATGATTCATATGTAATACCTTACTTCCATGTGCTTATGGTTCATACATGATAACTGCTACCATATGCCCAAACCCATGCTCTCGTAGCAATACTCAATGTTTGCACTTTCATCACACAGAACCACCCTGAGCCTCCAGTGAATCTTTCCATGGTGCTTGTACAGAAGCCTCTTCTATTTGTTCAGGCCACAACAACATTAGTCTTGTAACTTTATATATCTCTTCTCTCGCTTTGACTTAGGAGGTTGCTACAGAAACTGTGTTGCTTGTCTACAATCATGATTACAGTGATTCTCTAACAAATCTATGCTACTACTTTCTTCAAGACTGCAAAGTGAGAAATGATAGAAAACTGTCTAAGAAGATAGATGCCCAAGGACCTCTAAGCTGTACCTCTGCTTTCCCTCTTGTGCCTACTACAGTGGTGGAGATAGGCAAGCAATGTTTGACCATTGCTTGTGATGTCCCTATGCTTTATGGGGATTGACTCATACAAGCCACTTCAGTCCAATGGGAGAGGGAAAATTGTATGGTTTGTAGCATGCATGCAAGCTGAGATACAGAGATATGGAGTACCTGACTCAAGGTAACAAGCTGGTAAAAGCTTGGCTGGAATTTGAATCCTGATGAAATCTATGTCTTAACTATCACATTGTACTACTTCCATATGAGAAAAATAATATTTGGGCTCTTTGAGGAAACTGGGATTGAATACAATCTGACTGCTTTCATAGATAGCTGTTTTTTTTTCTTACAAAGTATAAAATAATAAAGAAGTTCTACCTTCTATCTCAAGATGTGTACTGAACCCATTGATTTATATCTTCTTTTTTCCTTAAGATTCTGGAGAAAAGCTGGAAAAAGAGTGTCATGATCTCACAACAGTGAAGACAACTGGAGAAAAACAATATGGGTATGAGAGATCTGATGGAATTTCTAGTTGGGAAGAAAGGAAAAATGTTGGCCCATGCCACAGGATAGAAGCAACCCAGAACCGAGGTGTTTGCAGGCAGTATCAGCCAACAGAAGCATTCAGTTTTGCCCACCAGAGCATTCAGGGTTTCAGTCTGAGAAGAAGTTGCCAAGAGGGGCAGAAGATGGGAAACAGTTTTGAAGTCTGTGATTTTAGTAGTAGCTTTTCTGTCTGTCTCCCTCCAAACACACACACACACACACACACACACACACACACACACACACACACA
>NW_026596091.1:7535686-7586133 GCF_907164565.1 Psammomys obesus | reverse complement strand
CACACACACACACACACACACACACACACACACACACACACACACACGAAATTATACATGCACACACTCTCATGTGCACACACACAATCACCTAGAGGTTAGACAACTACCTTTTCTCTTCTTGTGAAAATGAAAATAGAAGCTGATTTTCTCAAACATTTTTAAAGGTCCCTCTGGGTATGGTAATCCAGAGTAGCAGATGGAGCAGAATCTGGGGTACCCTGGTTATTATGTGGACACATACTTTTCTTCAACATGAAACCTGAAAACCAAAACTATGCATATGAATAGAACTTTCAGATTGTTTTTCCATTGCTTCTTTCTAAAATATGAACAGAAAGCCACTCATTACCAAAGAATGGAACATACCGGAAAAAGAAGAAGTTAAAAGCAGAGTACAACAGAAACAACCAATTTTAGAAACTAGTCAGGAATTTCACCAGGAGCACAAAGCCTGCAATCCTTGATGGCTCAAAAGAAGAAGAAGAAATAAAGAAAAGTAAGTTCAGAGAATAGAACAGAAAATAGAAAACTTTGTTAAATTGCAAATATTTTTTTTAAGGAAGAGTAAAAGCCTTTATTAAACATATAGGCATTTGTAATTAGAATGTTTTGAAAATTAGACTAGTGCTCTTATCCTATGCAATGCTATGTATTAGGTCGACTGGCTACCAATAATGGTTATTTGATAGTCATGCTGTTACCTCTCTTGACATTAGTTTACTTATCTTTTTTTTTTCTTTTTTAATTTTTCTTTTTAGTTACAGTTTGTTAACTCTGTGTCCCAGCTGTATCCCGCTCCCTCATTCCCTCCCCCTTCCCATTGAGCACATAGTTTTCTTTTTTTTTTAATATGGTATCTTCCTTCCTTCCCTCCCTCCCTCTTTTCCTTCCCTCCCTCCCTTTCTTCCTCCTTTTCCTCCCTCTCTTTCTCCTTTCATTTCTTCCTTCTCTTCTTTCCTTTCCCCTCTGTTCTTTTCTTCTTCACTTTCTTTTCTTTCCTATCTTGTTCCACCTCCCCGACCCCTTTTATAGACGGTCTTGCTTAATTGCCCAGATTGGCCTCAAACTTGCCTTTTTCAGTCCTAGTATTATGGACCACACTAGACTACCTACATTCCATTTTGTGTTGCCTGGGTAGCCACTGGTCACATGCCACAAGAGGATGACTATTGAATACTTGAAATGTGGCTAATGGGATGAAGGAATTGAATTTTCAGTTAATTTAAGTAGCAACACACAAAGCTAGCGGATGCTGCACTGGCGACCCCGAGCAGCCCAGCATGGTTTCCAACTACTCCTTTTTGAAAGTCTTATGCTCCAGGTTTTGAGGCCACTGTTAACTTATTGGTTCTGTTAGAGCTGCTGTATTATTCATTTTAGTGATTAAGGCAAACTCCAAAGAGAGAAGGTAAAAATAAAAAGAAATAGCAAGCGGCCCGAAGAGGTGTTTCAGTGCTTAGTGCTCTTGCTGCTCTTCCACAGGGCACAAGTTCAGTTCCCAGAACTCATGTTAGGCAGCTCTAGCTCCAGGAGCTCCAACACCCTCTCTAGCATCCACGGCACTGTCAGATATACATGGTTTTGACACACATATGAGAATAAAAAATGTTTTTCAGAAGATGACAAACTAAAGGCTAAGAAATACAAGGGAAGGATGAAAGAAGTCTAATATCTTGGTAGCTCATAAAAGGAGGGGAGGAGGGGAGGCTGGTGGAGAGAATAGTCAAAGAAACAAAAGAAGAGAATTTTTCAAAAATATGTGCTATGCTTAGAGCACCTAAGAAGTGCAAAGCAATGAAAAAAAGGCAGCGGCTGTAGGTACATCTTAGCGACACATAAGGATGTGGAGATGAGAAAATCCTGACACTTCCAGAGAAGAAAATGTCCTCTTGTAAATGAACTGATATTTTTGGACCTCCCACCTTCCACATCAAGTCCGCCCAAGAAAACTCAGGTTCATCCTGGAATCACACACAAAGCCACAGAGTTAAAGTTAATTAGCTTTAGGGGAAGGACTTTGCCATGTTTAAACTCACAAGGAGAAGTTCAACTCTTGTGTATTTCTTTACTGTTCTCCTCCCCCCATTTATAATAAAGTTACTCGAATGTTTACTCCAACATTGAAAAACAAAATAAAGAAAACACGCAAAAACAATGAATTCAATTGAAGATAGTAATGGCAGGGAAAGAGTTTCAGATCGACACGTATTTGATAGTCTCAGAGAAGTCCAGCCCCTACAAGGTCTCTTGAGGGGGCTCTACACAAAAGTGTAACCAGAAAAACACTACAATGGAGACTGTAGAAATCTTATAGATGAAATAATGGCAGAAAGTGAGAGAGCAGGAAAGCAAACTGGAAAACGGAGTAATTAAGTTATTAAAAATGAGTAAAAGGTAAGTTTTAGGGTGACTTCCATGTTCCTAGCTTGGATAGCTGAATGGTGGTGAGTGGATAGCCATCTTTATCAATGTGTGGTCTCAGCTGCGGCAAGCAGAAAGCTTTTCCTCTTGATGAGGATTTCCCTCTCTCATGAATGCACAGAGGCAGAAACTCTAGGCAGTGAGGACTTTACCATCATGGAGGAGTCATCACCCGGGTCTTGACTATTATGCCGTGAAAACAGGAGAAGCCAACACTGAAGACAGCAGAATTTCATGGTAGCTCTCTACCTGCGAGTCAAAACTCACAGCCTCTGAATTTGTGCACTAAGAGTCACTGTGCGGCTCCACCGTGGATGGAGCGACAGGGTGATTAAATAACCACGGAAGGTGATAAACTAAGAGCTCGTGGCACACACACTGGACGGTGAAGCTGCCAGGAGGACAAGGTACAACATGCTGGAGGGATTGCTTCCCGAGGGTGAAGCTGGGAGTAGGGAGAAGATGCCACAAGCTTTGCTTCTGTTTTATCTGTACCCCGGTTTCCCCGTTTTAACATTTGTATATATCTCAAAGATTTTTTTTTAATGTGCTTTGTTCTTTCACTGTCACTCTGAAAGTCCTTGCCACAGTTAGCTGTTGAAGTTGTCCTTGCTATCATTGCTCTTGTGTCTATGTGAAGCAACTTTTGGGAGAGGGCAAGCATACTTAGCAAGCTATGGGCATCCATTCACCTCTTCCACACCACCCTCCTGGCCTTCTCTTTTCCAAGAGTTCTGGGCACATGGACTTGAGAAAGCCTTTATTTAGGGCCACCATTGTCTTGGTTGTATGGTAATAGAAAGCAGAGGAACCTTAATTTTTACCCTCTAGGCTAGAGCTCTAGACTGCTGTTGAAAGGCGGAGCTCTGGTTACAGCTTTTAGAGGAAACTGTTTTCTCTGCACTACAGAGTGGTCTTCTGAGCTAGTGTCAATAAATAAAAAACGCTTCCTAACAGGATCCTTGACACCAAAAGTCTCCACTGATGCCCGTGTAATTATCATCCTTGGACTCAAGGCCTTGTCAGGCCACACAGATAATCACCTACAACTGAAGCTGACAATTAGCCAGTCAGTCAGCTGACAGGGATCACTGCTGCTGGGATCTGCAGAGGTGACAAAAGGGGAGAAGCCCCTGCAGCATCCTCTCTCCAAAACCCTGAGAACTAACAGGAGACAGAAGCAGTGACATGCATAACAACAGAGGAAGGGAGGCAATCACTGCTGGCTTCCATCCAGGCACTAACCAGGCCGGACCCTGCTTGGCTTTCAAGATCAGACATGTTTAGGGTGATTTGCAGCAGGCAATGTGCATTCTCGGTTACACAGGCCTGTGGTGGTCCCGGTAAAAAGGAATAAGAACTGACCCTTCTGTCATCTAGTTCATGATGACTTCCTTTCGTTTTTGCTCCTGTTTTCTGACTGGACCCAGCTCCGGGATCTCTGCTTTGTGTCACAGGCCAGTTTGCTTTGCACCTCCACTCTAATTGCAGATATTTCCACTCGCTGGAAGGGCTGCCTTTGTGGCTTGTCTTGTCAGCCCGCACAGCTTTCCAATCTCTCAAGGACAAAGCGGTGTATATATTTGAAGATGCCATAGTAAAATCCACTGTTTTGTATGCCTACTTAAGAAAAAAAAAAAAAAAAAGGGCTTCATGTAAGCCTAACCTCTGCTGTGGAATCTAGCCCATGTCCCTCCATTACAGTTGCAATTAGTTACAGAGCTGAAGGACTTGCATGATTTTATGTCTATTTCTCTAGTAGATGGTAAGATTTGTGAGAGGAGGGAGTAGGTATATTATCATGCTAAAATAATTTGAATAGTAATATATCTAAGGTACATAGGACAGTAGTGCCTGGAGTTGAAGTAAGATAAGACATTTGCTATTATCACCACCATGACCGATTTCATAAGCCCTTCCATAATATCTGGCACATGAAAGTGGCCAGAGAGCAAATATTGCTTCATTTGGATTTTTGGAACATTCTAGAGACACTGAGTTTTATTGTTGAGGAGTCAAGCAGCAGTCCTGGGTGCAGGGTGCGGATACAGGCATTTCCTTTAGTGTTATCGGGGCTCAGTGAGTATCTGAGAAAACAGAGGGTCAGGTAGACAAGCAGTCTAGTGTGTGGCAGGACCACGGGATGCTCTAATGACAGGAGCTATTGAAAACAGGTTTTCCGCTGGCTCTGAGACAGAACCTCAGTCCTTAGGAGGGTGTGTGTGGTGGTTGGTACTGTCAATCTTACAGGATTGAGTTGGCTAGGAAACATGTATGTGACAGTGGATTTAGACTGGGTTAGCTGAAGTGGAAAGACCCACTCTGTGATTGACACAATCCCAAGGGCTGAGATTCTGGACTTAATAAAAAGGAGAAAACAAGCTGAGTCCATGCTGTGAATGCAATGTAAGTAGTTTGCTCATGCCGGCCATTGCCATCGCTTCCCTGACATGATGGACTAGACCCTCAAACTGTGAGCCAAATTCTATGCTTCTTTCTTTAAGTTGTTTTCCTCAGGCATTTTGGCACAGTAATGATACCTTCTGTTTGGGAGAAAAACCTAATATAACCAGTAACTCATTTTTATCAGGACTAGCTAAAAAAGCTCAGTTAATCAACCTCAGACAGATGTTGCCTTGCTGCCACAGTATGGGACATGCATGTGTGTGCTGTCACCTGGGTAAGCTTATCTAGGGACAGGGATAGGTCAGTAAGCTGTCTCCCTACGTGGTGCATGCACAGTGCTGGAAGCAAGATTTTGCAAAGTAGGAAGCATTTTCATTCAGAAAATCATAAGAGAACCCTGGGGTGGTCCCTGACTAGGATCCCCCTTGTTTTTCAAATGCTACCTGCATTTGGACATCTTAACCTCTTTGTTCAAGATTCTATTCTTTTTTTTTTTTTACCATTCATCCCATTCCTCAGTGTTTACACAAACATTACTCAAGCTCACTTCCATCAGAGAGCCTTCTCTGTGTGCTCCAGATAACAGACATCTCTTCCTTCCCAGATATAACCAGTCACGGATTGATCGCATTCATTCTTCCCATGGTGGCATCCTATGCCATAAAACACAGCGTTGACTTTCATTACTACTTGAATTGAGTAGTGCTACCGAGCAGTTAAGTGTGCTAGACCCAGCTTCCTGAGCGCACTGTGGACTCTTCAAGCAGATACTCTTCTGTGTCTCTCTGTAGTCCCTCCCGCAGTTACCACTGGTAGATGAATAAAGGGTGTACATATTTCATTCCCCTGTGAACAAATGGATAGACCTCCCCAAAATCCACTAAATTTTTTTTTTCTGAACATTCCACAAAATAATTTTCTACTTTTTACTTCAGATTGTCAACACATCCTGAAGGATTAAGGATGCAGGTATGAAACATAGATTTATATTTTGAAATGCTATAGCACATTTCCTATGCTTTATAATATGAGTAGTTTGAATGCAAGTTTAGATTATTAATCCCTGGGGACAGAACTACTACATTCTTATGTATGCAAATATTCCTATAGAAATTATTACAAGGTGCTGGAGCGATGGCTCAGTGGCTAAGAACACTTATTGTTGAACAGGATTCAGGTTCGGTTCCTAGAGCCCATATAGTGTAATTCCAGTTCCAGGGAATTCGATACCCTTTTCTGACCTCGATGGGTACCAGGCATGCACTTGGTACACATACATACATGCAGGCAAACACATATACACATAAAATTAAATGAACAAATTAAAATAATTTTAAATTAAAATTAATACAATCTGAGCAGCTATAGTTAGGAGGCCATTTTCTAATGAGTGCGTGTCCCTGAGTGGTCAGAACTCGAGAAGACCTAGCTCTGTGGGGTGTCCTGCAATGGTCTTCCAGTGGCTTGTACTGGCATGCGGTCATGTGCCCAATGGCTTACTTCTCCAGGTGTACAAACAGCCAGTTAGTCAAGGTGAGCGTGAGTGGGATAAGATGATGCAGCTCCTCAGTGGCCTTTAGAGTTGTTTGGTACGAGGTCACTGAGATAGGCAGGTTACGGATGTTCCTAGGATAATTCGGGTAACCCTCTTCCTTTTTTCCAGTGTACTCCTGAAGGGGACAGCGGCAGAGTCTTGTGAGAATGTGTGTGCATCCCTGCACTCTGCTTAGTCAGGAGTTCTCATGTGGTTTGCCAGCTCAACAGAGCAGATTCTCTTATCATCGTGATTCATCGCTAGGAGCACACAGCTGGTCTTAATCTAGTTCTTACCATCACCTTGCAAACCAGGTAGTACTATCTCCAGTTTTCACATGAGAAATGATGTCCACAGAGGTTAAGTGACCAGCGCACAGTCTCACTCGAGGTAGATGAAGAGGCCTGGCTATGGAAACAATTCTGTGCCTTAAAGTGTCACTGTCTTTCCAATTCCTACTTTTTTCTTATAACTGTGGATCTAAAATAAGCATTCACCATGGTCCTATAATGCTACCCAACTTTTAATACAATTTTTTCCTGTTTTCTGATAGTCTACTCTCTCTTAGCTGGGTCTTCAGGTATCCCGGGATGATCTTGAACTACCAGTTTTCCTGTGCTACCTCCCAAGTGCTGGGATTTTGTGTACCTAGTTTTATGAAGTGCTGGAGACTGAACCTACGAATTTGTGGCAAGAACTATACTAACTGAGCTATATCTCCAGCCCGAGGAAGCTTTGTAAATAGCTTCTCTATTCTCAAATCTCCCTCACTATCATTGTAACTCACCGTAAAATGGAGCGCAGCAGAGGAAACACAGCCCTGCCTTCTCCACAGCTACCAGACAAAGGAGCGGTCATCCTCCATGTCTTCCCTTCAGTTGACGTTTTTACTACTACCCAATCCTTCTACTTTGTCTCTGAATCCCAAGCCTTCTTACCACCATTTTTAAAAATCAATCCAGTACTTTCTTCTCCACTACTCCACCTTTCTTCTCCATCCTTCCGTTCAATATCCAAACATGCCTCCATTCTCTCCTATGTAAAACAGTTGTATAAATCATCTTTTAGTGGGCAGCTTACATCTGCTCTTCTACCATCTGGTCTTTGGCGCTTCCTTTACTACCTGTCTGCTACTCCTTTCCTGGCTTCTCTGGCTTTGTCTTCATGGAATGTATACCAAGGTTTCTATGCTTCCAACAGCAGTAGTTACCTTTCTAGTTCCATATGACCTCATTTATTACCAACTATTTTATCCACTCAAGTTACTTTCCATGATACAAGGGAGAGGTCATCTCCAGGTTTAGACACTGAGTCTGCGAAATCATGAAACTATATAAAAGGTAGAAAGATTTGCATTAGTTGAGTGGAAAGAGAGCATCAAGAGTGCAGGCAGGAGTAGGGAGGCTAGACCGAGAAGTACAGCCCAGGGATGAGGGGTGCCCAAGTGATACACACTCAGGAGAGAAAGACTGGTCAAGAGAATCACAGACCACAGGTAGATAAGGTTAATAAGGACTGAAATTGGATTTGGGCAGTTAGCAGAACATGGCTGGTCATCATTTATAAATAACTTCAGGATCAGGCAGAGGCTGATGTCATCCAGCCTGTCTTATTAAACTGAAAGGCAAACCAGGGGGTACAGACATTTCTTTTGAGAACTTTTGTTATAAAGGGAAAAATAGTAAGAGGACAGACTCAAGGGCAAAGAGGGCTGAAGGAGAGTTTTGAAAAGAAATAGGTTGTATCTGATCTTGTTTAGAGATCATAGAGAAGAAGGCTTACCTAATTCTAAACCATTTCTGCTACAACAAAACATAGAATCTATTCCTTCTGTCACCCAGATTTAGATAGTATAGATAAAGCACAATTCAATTTTAATATGGTTTTATTCTTTCTACTATGTCATAATAACTTGGTATAATGTCATAATGACCAGGAAATTAATAAGTTGCATTTTCTGACTCTAAAGGACCTTTCACTACACTCTTCTGCAAAGAGAAACACTAAAACTCATCCAGAAGTTCTTCAGTGGTTGAATTTGTCTAGATGATCTCTTGTTTTTGTCCTTTTGAAAGACTAAGTCATATCTGGAACTGATGTCACCAGTTCGGATGTTACTGTTAATTTTGTTTTGGGGTAGCAGAAAATCAGACAACTATACCATTATTCAGGCCTGGTGAAGGCCTGATGTTCAGCTTCCTCTTTATGGACTATGTTTTTCTGATTTAAATAATGTGGAATATGACTTGTATCAAATAAACTTGATATATTCTGGTTTCAAAGACTTGAATTCCAAGATCACCTTCAAATATATAGAACAAATCTATTTTTTTTCTTGCCAACCATATAAAGAGACATTGGCCAGTAAATACAAGCTGTGGAAATCCTGATTAACTTTGCTCAGTAAAGGAAGATAAGTAAAACAACCTGAAACTTAATTCTGTGGACTGAAGCAATAGAAATCAATGAACTAATGTTGAGAAACCTGTCATAGTCAATCACTTGCTTTTCTCTCCTCTCTATACACCTCTATAATCCATAACTAGTGTCCTAAGGGCTCTTATTTCTCAATATTATTTTAAGTTATATGATATTAAATGGTTGGGTACTTCCTAATGCATATGACAGACACATACCAGGTTACAGAATCTAGGAAGAAGGCAGGGAGGTGATGGCAATGATCTATGGAGTATTGTCCTTTGTCTCTCTTGCCTGTGTGTTCTTCTGGATTAGAATGTATGGTCATCGGCAACTTATTACACCTTAGGAACAGTTGCTACAGGAGTACAAATCATGTCCTCCATGAGCACTGTTGCTGTTAGATGGACTGTCTCTGGTAGGCATGAAATGAACCACTGAACCCAGAAGGCTTCACCATCCAAGGCAAGCCTGACTTGAAATTTACTGTATATGGTGAGAAGCATACACTTGTTCCTAAGTCTGGAACAAGTAATTTTTTTTCCCTTTCTTTCTGAACTTTTTCTCTTGGTTCTTCTCTTATCACTATGTCCCATTAACAAGAGCTGCTCACACTCATTGGTTTGTTCTGATTCACACCTTCTGAGTTGGTCCTTTTATGACGTTCCCACATCATTGGAAACTTTTCTTTTGGGGCTTAAATTGGCTTGGATTTGACTTCTGACTTTAATTTAGCTAAGCAACTATTTGATTATTATAGCTGTGTTTAGTGATATGGTGAATAATAAAGGATTCACAGGCACACATTTATTGAAGGTTGTTACTAACTTAATTATGATACTTCCAAACAGATAAGTTGAAGTCCTAACCATTAGCCCTTTAGAATGTAACCTTATTTTGAAAATAGGGTCTTTCCATTTGATTATGGAAATAATCAAATCAAAAGAGGTCATTAGTATGGTCTACAACCAAGTGTGACTGCCTTCCTTACAAGAAGAAAAATGTGGGCATAGTCCTGCAGACCCAGAGAAGTCAATGCTGAAACACAGGAGTAAAGAGGCATATTCAAGGAAACAGGCCCACAAGACAGCCTTTCCTCAGAATCAGCTCTGCTGGTACCTCGAGCTTGGACTTCCTGCCTGTCATAATCTGAGGCAACTGTGGATAGAAAGGAAGGCGAACACCTGCTTGATGATGCAGGACCTGCCTTGGCTAAAGCAATGGTCTTCTTAAGAAATGGTGGGGGAGGAGACAGAAAGATAAGGTGTAGTGAGAGAAAGAAGTCCAACAAGAGAGCAAAAGTATTGAAGACGGGAAGAGCTCTGAGTGGGAGTTGGTAGCTCCTGGGTGCCTTTGGTAGAAACGTTTGCTGAAGAGGGGAATGAAGATTCTAACTGTAGTCGGAGAGGGGTTGTCTATCGTAGACAGCTGGCTTTGTCATCCTAGCTCTGCCAACAGTTTTCTTAAACCATGCTGAGTTTCATTTTCTTCATTTATAAATATGGATGTACTAATAATTACTGATAGATGTGGGAAGTGTGTAGGTTAATTTACAGGAACCTGTATAATACTTAAAACATTCCATTCATCAATGTTGAAAATCTACTATTATGTCAGGCATTTTACTAGGCTTTAGGAATACAAATGTAAATAATACCCAATCTATTCCTTTAAGAAATTCACTCTCTAGGGTAGAAATAGAGATCTGAACAGATTAAAATAATTTCCGAGCAACAGAAGGACTGGCACAGGGCTAAAAACAGAGCACTGTGGGTGCACTGTGGGTGCAATGGAAAGGGAGTGTGTGCCCCCTCAGAGGGAAGGGAGCATTAGGAAGTATTTCCTTGAGGGAACGAAGTTTAAATTGGTTCAAGAAAAGGGAGAAGGAAGGGGAAGAAGTAAAGAAGGAAGAGAAAGGAATTCCACACAGAGGGAAGACAGACTTGTTTTACAGCTGTGTTTTCTAGATCTCATGCCTCTTCAGTTCACTCGCTGAAAATATACTCTAGTCTGCAACACACCGTCAAACTCCTGAAAGCTGAATCTTGCTCTGTCCTCAGCAGTAAGCTGAGGTTATCTTTAAAACAAACAGACCCTCAAAATCCCTTCCTGTAGCCATCTGCTTGTTTCCAGCCTGCCCCCACCCCATGCCTTCTTCTCTTCCTGTCTTTCTCCTTACTTGTTTGCTTCTGCTTTCTTTCATTAGATCCAGAAACACAGAGGATGAAAGCTGATTTCTAACTGTGGGGCAGGGCAGCAAACTATGGCCCAAAGACTAATCTGCCTGTTTTAATAAACACAGTTTTACTGGAACAAAACCAAACCCAGTCATATTCGTATCGCCTATGGTTATTTTACTGCAACAACAGAGACAGAGAGATGTGTTCACAGAGACCATACATCTTGCAAACTCTGAACAATTTACCATGTGGTCCTTCACACAGATTCACAAAGTCTGATCCAGTATTTATGCACGGTGGAATTTTATGGGTGTAGGGAGTAAATGGAGAAAGCACAGGTAATATAGGCTGGGAAGGGAATTTTAAGAAAGGGTCCTATGGAAGAAGCATTCATAACTTGTACCTAGAAGGCCAGAAGAGAACTGACAACTAAAACATGTGACAACTGAATTCAGAGCCCAAGGATAAAAAGGAGTTAAGAGAGAACTACAGTGACTCTTGGCAGAGAGTAGAGCGTGCAAAGCCAAGCAGGAAAGAAAAAGCCCGCAGTTCAGTTCCCTGCTGCATAGAAAAGAAATAAGAGATAAGGCTGGAGAATTAGCTGGGTCCGGGTCAGCAGGAATCCCAAATGTGAGAGTCACACTGTGGGTTTTGAAAATATCTTACCATCGCTTACACATAAGAATGTCTGAAGGACTTTAAGCACTGTAGATGGGAGGAAACATGGGCCTAGGATCGTTCTGGCTGTCGCAGCCAACCTTTGTTGGGTATTTATTTTACACCAGATCTGTGCTAAATGCTTCGTATGCCTACATGCATATGGAAGTTCACGGTGAGCAATCGGACAGTGCTGGAAACCAGGTATGGAAAAAGTAAAGCAAGGCAAGCAGGGTGGATCTGCAGCATGTCTGGAAGTAGAGGGTCTCATATGGAAACAGAACAACAGGGTACTAGAAAGGGCAGCTTAATGTCGCGTGGCAGGGGTCCGAGGGAATGAATGGGGGTAAGGAGTGGAGAGAGAAGATCTCACAGGCTAAGAGGGCAAAGAGAAATAAAGTGAGGGGGGGAAATGGGTGAGAATTTGCCAAGAAGCAGACCATGGCTGACTTAAAAGGGAGCAGTTTATGGGAAAGTTGGGAAACAGGCTGGATTATGGAGAGGTTAAGGCATTGCCTGGAAATGAGAAAATGGAGGTCACAGCCACTGAGCAGGTTGCCTGGGAGATCTGCTCTCTTAAAGCAGAAAGAAATATGATTCTAGCTGGGTTTCTTAAAATTAGTCTGTAACTCAGCAGTTTTAGTAAGTTTTTAGACTCACAATGCAAATTCCTCATCCCAAATATCTGGTCATTTGAAGCAATTCTGGAGATCGAATTATGCAAATGTGCTCCATGACTAAATTACAGGCTAATTCATGTGAACATTAGTTAGTAATGGAAGCTACATTACTGGGTTATTAGAAAATGGGGCAACATATTTTAATGCTTAAAAAAATTTAATCAGAGTAGCTTCCAGATGGAGGAAAATGCCCCTGTCCATCACCAGATTGGAAGCATGGCTGACACCTCCAGGAGTCATTCTTTCAGCATGTGTCACCCTGGCACATGCCCTTGTCTCGAACTTTCTGTGTTGCACAAGCAATCAGTACCCTTTCCCAGTCTGATAGCACTAATGGGAACAATTAATAGCTCTCTTGGCACCAACCTTGTGCCCTGCACCTTTAAACAGCTCGGAATATTAATACAACCATCCCATAGAGCATTGCTTCTGGATCCCTCATGAGACTGACTTTGCAGATAGGTAAGCTGAATCATAGGGAGACAAGACCGTGCTGATGAGAAGTCCTCCTTCCTCTAAGCCCAAACACCCCTCCACTGTCGCTGCCTCTTACGTTTGCAGTTAAGCTGTTGTCCTAATAAAAAATGGCTCCCCTTGGCAATGACTGCTAGATACAAAGAGATTTTAAATGTCAGTTGTCCAAAAAAAATCTTTTCTAAGAGATAGTTCACCACTACTCTCCTCAATGAGTTTGGAAAATTATAGCTGCTTTTGTAATATAAGGCCACTCACTCAACCCAAAGCCCAACCTGCTTCAGACACAGGAAGATAAAAGAAATGAACCATTTTTTTTCTCTTATACCTTTAAATTGCAGAAACTTCACAGATTTGCCTGAAAAAAAATATTTAAGTAAGAAATCATCATGGCAATGATTAGTCTTAGCCATTAGGAGCAATTTATTTCTGTACTTCACAGGTCTAACTTCTTACTTGGATGGTGGTTTGCTAAGCCTTAAAAGGTCATTTTTTCGAGACCAACTGCAAATAGAGCTCTTATTACAATGAAGTATGCAAAGTATGGGAGATCTGCAGGTCTATTAGCATGTAACATGTACCACAAATGTGGGAGAAAAGTTTCAGTTAAATATGTTCCCATCAGCTTTCTCTCATTCTCATCTTTTGTTCAAATCTATCACTTGCAGTGGCTCCATTGGTCTCTTTCAGCGTCTAATGGGCACTGCTCACTTTGACCTCCAGGGAGTGCTTTACGAATGCTATCCACTCAAGGTCACCGAAATGTCACTTTGTGTGGCTCTTCCAGTATTATTTTTATAATTGACTCCATAAAGCCTTCATCCTGAACACTGTAACAATGGTCAGACTACCCCAAGTCCAAAGGTCAACAGGAGATACTAAAAGAATGACATAAGATACAATTTTATTCTTTCTCCCTTGAGAGTTTACAAATGGAGCTGTTGGTTAATGAGGCAATGACTCAGTACTCCTCCAAGTAATACAAGGCTCGTAATCCAGTCTTCACAACATCGGTCTGCTGTAGTATTGCTCAGCAGTTATCACTATCTCCGTTTGCCTTGACTTTGTGCTCCAACAGCTTGTTTGCATTTTACTTCATGTACTGTAATTTAATGTAGGAAAGATGGCTGAGCGATGCTGATTTATGGAAAGATGGGGATCAAGATTCCTGTTCTATAGTCTATATTTATGAAAGAACATTTGTGGGATGCATACACAAATCCTCAGGGCAACAATACACCCCGACTGAGGTAAGGGTCATGTTTTGTTCATCATTACATCTCTAGTTATTAACACTTCCTAGCACATGGAATATATTTACAGAGGACTTGATTCCTGGATGAAACAATTAATACTCCATACTCTCATTGTCAACAAGAGATTTTTAGCTTATAAACAAGACTGACAGTCCAGCCATATCAATCTGTTGTGTATATGGTGTTTACAGGTGGATTTCTATGTGTATAGCATTACATTAGGAGTGGAGAGAAAGGCAAGAAAATCACACACAAAATAGACTTTCTGAGTTTCTATGCTAGTTGAGTAGACCAGGTATGCACAAATGCCAACTTAATTCCTAACTCTAGAGGCAGAACGATGGCTGCAAAATACAACCACTACATGAGTTCAGAGAAGACACACTGCTACAGACTAGAGTCCTTAAAGAAAGTTCTTTAAACAAGTCAGGGAGAGCTTTGGGAGCAAAAAGTATAGGAGACAGAAAGGAAATGAGAGTACCCGAGGACCATGAAGAGGACATAAACAGCAAAGTCATACAAGACTTTGAGACTTTGACAACTTTTAGGAAGCAGTCATCTAACTTAAAAAGAAAGATGGTGGTAGCAATTAATACAGTAAGAAAAAAACAAGCAAGTGCATTCTGTACAACAATGGACACATCCCTAAACTGCTTGTTGGGAAAAGAAGCAGCATTAAAAGTTAGTCATGTTACATACATTGCAAAGGCTAAACAAATGCACGAGGCTCAAAGGCCCCTCAGTGCTCCCAGGTTTGGCAGAAGCATGTAGATTATGTTTATGCAGAGAGCAGATGTGACCTAGGTCTTTAGAGGAGCAGGCGGGGCGGGACCAGGGAAGACTTCAGACACGTTACTTGTGATGTAAACATACACATGACTTTCCCCAACTCTTAGCTGGCTTTAGGCCCTGTAGTAGCCTTTCTTAAATTATACCAAATTCTATTTGATTTGTATATTCAAAGGTATACAAATCTGGATCTAATCTGTGTCCACAATGTTTTACAAACAAGAATGAATGCATTGAACAGAAGTTTGTAATTTTTTCTTAAACATATGGAAAATAATTCCTGTCTCTAGAGACTCAGGGGTAAGTATTAAGAGCCTGAAGGAGAAGTGATGACAGTTGGTAAACATTTAAACACACAGGGAAGGAGCTTGGCTAGAGACCAGTGCTCGGAAATCACTATTAAGTAATCTTTACTGAAGTTAATGACTAACATTAGATAAAATCAACCATATATGGTGTCTATGTTAAAATGTATATAGAACAGATTTAGCAAAAATATTAAGCTTTTAATAAACATTTTCTTCAAAAATTATTTATAAGAGATGTTTAAACTTAATTCATCAATAGGATATTGATGAAATGAAATATTAGCTCCAGAGCATGTTTCTAAAACAAAGTGCATGCATGGATGTACTATGACATTTTAACCAACATTAATTAGATCCTCTTGATGTCTACTGTCTTCTAAAAAGCTAATACGACCTACACTACATCATGGTTAATGGGAGCATGGTGCTTGTTGCTTAGGCAACAGAATGAATAAATGCAGGTCAGAATGTGCTACCAGAAAAAACAAAGGCTAGAGTATGATACCAAATGGAAACTGAGCAGGTCTAACAGATTTTTACATTAGTGAAATCTGTTTCTTAAAGTGGGCCAGTCACAGTGTGCTTTAAGTTCAGCATTAGGTAGACAGTGGCAGCCAGGAAGTGATTACCATCAAGGCAGACATTGTTTTCTCACAATGTTGGTAGCTAATAAGTGACGTATGACAGCATGCAATGTACTAATTGATGACACCACTTCATGATTTGCTTCATTTTCACAATTAATTAGTCCTTCTACATGGTAAATCAAAACTGTTTTGTTTTTAAGTTCTGTCTCACGGTGAACGTCTTTGGCTCGTCTGAGCTAATAAGGTGATCTTATTTTCTGGAAGATTACATACAATACTTGGAAATAAATAGGTAAAACCACAATCTAGGATCAAACTTTAACCTTCCCACAGTGCTTGGGAATTTTGCCTTTTGGACACATTTTGTACATAATTCACATAAGACTGTTCCTCACTCTCTTTCCTCAAATACTTCTTTAAATCTAGAGTGATTACTTTCTAGTTAAATATGTTCAAAGAGGGATTACATTTTTCATAAGTGTTTAATATTCAGAGGAAAATTAAGCTGAATTAAAGTCATTCTGTGTGGCCAATTAACTCGGCAAACCTAAAACCCAACTTCTCACGGACCGGAATAAATTTGGACAAGGGCTTGGGACTGACATGACCATTTCAGGTAGAGGCAGGGGGAAAGAGTAGCTCTATAGAGATGTGCAGTCAATATAAGCAATGCTAAAATGATATTCATTTAGTTAGCTGGTTACTCTAGTTACTGCCTAAGTAAGACTTAAATCTGCTCAGGGCAGTAACAACTTCCATTTCTATCCTATTTCAACACCACAGTGTCTCGACTGTATAACCAGTGACTGTCTGGTAGACACAAGAAAAATCAAAGCATAGCTCATTATGAAAAACATAATAAGATCCTCATAAAGGATTATATGCATACACTACTTAATGTTCATTTGATGAGCCACATTTATGCATTTTTTTAAAACCTTGTAGGCATAGACATTTTTGTTGGAGTGGAAGTTTAACAATCTTAACCTTCAAATCTGTAATAATTCAGCCAAGTTTGGAGAAAAACAATCTCAAAAAAAAAGCCCTGAAAAGATCTGAGTAGCACTCAGTGTTTTCCGATGCTGCTGCAGGTGTTAGCCCCAGCATTTTCTCTCAGAGAAACTATTAAGTGTATCTATTAGCCACTGGTGTGCTACATGCTTTTGACATGTGGGGCTTCCTAAATGTAGGGATCAGTGACAAGTGTAATGGGACCTTACATGCAAAGAAAGGTGAGAAGGGCTGTGACGTAGCTTGTAGCTTAAAGGAGCTTAACAAGAGGAGCTGATGAGGACTGCAGGAGGTCTAGGAATGATTAGAAAACTAGATTGTCATTTGCACCCCTCCCTTCTTCCTCCTCCTCACCTATTTGCACAGTGAGAAGTTTGCACACACCCGGTTTGCACTGAACAGAGAACAGGACTTGGAAGCCCATCAGTGCATTTGGTACATCTGCCCCTTTCTGTACACTGACAGCTAACTGACCCCAGTGTTTGCTTCTCACCTAAAGTGACAAACAATACTTCATCGCTCTTCAGTCGGCTTGTGGAAGGAAGTGCATGCTCTCGCTAATCGACTGGCTGAAGCAGCTAGCTAATGAAGGGTCGTCCACAGGCTTTAAACTGCTTATTGAGTGATTAGCAGGAAAAATGATCTTCATACCATCAACAGAGCGAATTGCCTAATTAATCACAAATGCTGATGTGCAAGTGAAATAACAGGTCTCTGAAATCCAGATTTAGCTGAAGCGTGGTATAATCTAATTGTATGCTAAGACCACAAATTTATAGGGGGAAAATCACACAAAGAATGACATGGAGAATATAAATGTTAATCTTCTTTCAGAGCCTATAAATAGAGCTCTCACCAATTCATACAACACACATGTCTAATGGATGCATATAGATCCCATTTTCTAGTCAGCGTTTATATGCACACAGTAAGTTTGCTGTAAAGGCATCCAATTTTCTGATGCAGTTAGATATATAAAGCTGATCCATTTCCGTGCAAATCAGGCTGCCTCTAAGCCATGTAAGACACATAAGAAGCAAAGACAGACAAAAGGCAGCTCCGTGGACACAGAGAGCATCTTACCATAAACTGTACATTGTCAAATCCATTAGCCATCAGGTGGTTCTCGTACTGAGGTAGCCCAATGCTTTCCAACCATTGTCCCACAGTTTGGACAGGGCATCTGGGTCCTGTAAGAGGGTGAAGAGGGAAGCGTTTTAGCAGGGAGTAGCCGTCCACGGGGTAATAGCGGTAGTCCTGGGCTGAGAGGTGGCATTGCCACATCATGCTCCTGGGAAAGTTGTTATCAAAGGAGCCCGCCAGCTTGACAGATTAATGTTCTCAGCGAGAGAGCAAAGTCAGAAGTAAAACATAGTTTGCCAGGCAGGCTGTGGAGTATGACTTGATCCTAGCTCCACATTTCTTACATATTAATCTTCACTACCGACCAGTGCGTCATACAGCCCCCAAAACCAGGCAGGAGAAGAAGGCATAGCAAGCTGTCAGCCTAGGCTGCTCTGCGCTCTATGTGACTGTTGGAGTACTCCACAATGAGCAATGCGCGGCCAGCAGCCAGAATTCTTTTTATCAAGTACTCCTACACTCATCAGTATGCAGCTCCATGCTCCTTGCTCCCCCTCGCTCGCTCCCCTTCATTACCCAGCCCAGGCTACACCTCGCATTTTCAATAATAGCCATCAGATAAGGCAGATTTTTTTTTTTTGTCTGCAAAGCTGTAAGCCTGCTGCTGCTGCTTCCTCCTACACACCCATCCAAGCGTCAATCTTGAATGACGAGAGCAGTCAAAACAAATGCAGAAAATAGCAAGACTCAAAAGCAAACCAAAGTGCTTAAATCTGAATCGAATCTTCGTCCCGGTTATACATTACCGAGCTATTTGTTGTGGGATTTTACGTTTCAAAAGACACCAGGAAATGCGAAGCTTGAACAGCTCAGAACGAGGTTCACCACAGGTTCCCTCTCCCCTTTCCTTTCTCGCCTTTCTCCCTTTTCAAAAGCATCAGGGGGAACTGTTTCTGATTGAAAGCTTCGCTGTGCAATTATTCTCCTTCTTTACCATGCAGTATCAAAGTGAACCTCTTGGGATTTTTTTTTTAATTTTTGAATTACTGCAACATATAGAATCTGCATTATAATCTGCAAGTCAAGATAATTCATTCCCGGTTTGTTCTTACCAAGGCACAAGAAGAGCCTTTCCCCCTCTGGTATATATTTATAACTTTATCTACCAGGCATCTCATTCTAAAATATCTATAAAGGTAACATTAACTGGGTAGAATTTTTTTTTTTTAATAAAGAAGAGCCCTAACCAAAAATAATTCAAGAATAACAGATGCAAGTGTGTGAGTTTTACTGAATGGCAGACAGACTGAGTAATTTATTTAATAATTGAGAAAAACCACAGGTTAATAATAGAACCTGCAGAACTACTTCATCAGAGAAGAGACTTGAGGCTTGGAGAGAACTCTCAGAAAGCCTAGACTGGCCCTCATCCTCAGGAAGGATGTTGCCTGGGTGTTCCTGGAAGACACCTCTGCTTGAATGCTGTCTATGACAGGGATCTCACCACCCAGCCAAAGCCTCCGTTCATTAGAGCAATATTTTACTTCCTACCTAACTCCCACTCTCTGGCTCCAGCTCTGCCTTTGGAGTCACACAGATTGGGAACAGAGCCTCTTCCACATAAAGTACTTTAAAAGTAAAGATAACTCTCACACTACCCACCCCACCCTGCGCTGGACCGCGGCTAGCACCCCGTATGTGCCCAACTAATATAGTTGGTATTTCATTTAGTATAGTTCATTTAGTTGGTAAATGAAACCTTCATCCTTCTTCTTTCTTTAACTCTCACCTTTCTCTGTTTCTTTTCTTAGTTGAAGGCCATTGCCAATCTCCTTGGCATATAGACATTTAACCTCTAAACAGTATGCACCCTTCTTCTACTGCTGACACTGATCTCTGAGCTCCCCTTTACCTCTGCTGTTTCTTGTTTATGGAACTGCCATTTCCTCTGATTTTGTGTTCTTTGTTCCTTGGTACTTGGCCCAGTGTAACCATGCCACTACACTGGTCTTCAAACCCTGCTATATTTTTAATCCTTAAAAATGTTTCATTTGTTGTGTGTGTGCACGTGCACACGCGTGCACACACACACACATCACAGTGTGCACATATGGAGGTCAGAGGACAACCTGAACGAGTCTGTTCTTTGCTTTCACCACACAAACTTAATCAGGCGTGACAGCAAGTGCCTTTGCCCACTGAGCCCTTTCTTGCCCTCCCACCCGTGGTATTTTTAAAAAATCTAATTTATAAACAGTGTCAGAATAATCTAAGACACAGCCTTGGTAACTAACCCTCATTTCAAAACCAGGCTGTGGCTTCCTGATGGATTAAAAATGAACTCTCAACTCTTGGTGATATTTTTGGGTTTTCATCTAGCTTTATTGACCTTTTCTCAACACCCCGTTTACAGTTCTTAACCAGGGTAAATTTTTGTTGGTCTCTGAAAGAAGGTTGAAATATGTGTGGTAGGTTTTATTACAACCCTACAACTCTGCCATTTCCCTTATGAAACCTCTTGTCAGCCTCCCAAATAGAAAAAAATTCTTTTTTTTCTCTCTTTAATGGCATATTTAGACCTTCTACTATAAAAAATATTTTCTAACTTATACAATCATTGTATGTGTCTAAGACTTGTTTCTTGAAAGCAGGGGCTATGTTTTCCTCATACTGTACATTGTATGCATTCAGACTGTCCTTGATAATCAACAGGACATAATCTCATATTTAAACTACAAAAGTACCCTTATTTTTGGACTAAAAATTTTAACAGAATCATTTTGTTTTGTTGGATTTGAATACATTTTCTAAAAATGTACTCCAAGTATCTGATTTCTTTATAAAAAGGAGGTATCATGGCCCACAGACGAGGGAGCAGGAAGAACGTTTAAGAGCTGGAGGTAGCAGGTGCCTGTAACAAAACTGTTTCCCTGACATGACAGGCTGCTGTGCACATGAGCTCACAGTGCCTGCAACTGGGTGTACAAGACTTGCACAAGATCAAGCTCACCAACAACCCAGCCTGGATCAGGGAGGGCTGTGGCATCCTGCCACCTCCTAAGGAGCTCTTGGCAACTGATGGCTGCTGAGGGGGGAAGGGTCGGTTATCTTCAAGGGTGGAGCCCCTGAGAGGCTACCCATGATGCTGCAGATTGTCTGACACTCATGCACACTAAACAGACTTTAACAAGTAGGTTTAAAAGAGAGCATGTGAACTTGGAAAGGCATAGCAGTAGGGGGGAGGGGAGAAAAGGCAGATGGATTTTAGTCAAAGGCAGTGTATGGATGCATGAAATTCTCAAACAAAACAAGCCACTTAAGTTTTTGAAATAGAATTTTCAGGTTGGGGTATTTTTGTTGAGCATCTTCATCCTCTCAGTGAGGAAGCATGCCTGCGTGAATTGCACTGTACCTGATTATAATTCATCTCTTTTTGTGTCTAGATATTTTAAGAATGTCAAAAAAGTTATAGAAGTTAATGCGTCAACTATGGAAGAATGTAATTATACAGCATGACCTGCAGAAGAAGATGAAAGATTAGCTCTCAAGCTGTTCCCATGTGAAGTCAACAGTAGGCCTTACTTATCTGGTCATGAGATCCACTTACAGTGCTCTTCCTGGTCACTGTATGAGAAGGTAAGCCAGTTCTGTAAAAACTGAGTAAACATAACCAGGGTATATTTTTGTTTGGTAAGGCATATCCTGATTGGCTCACTCTTTAAATCCTAGCTCACCTTCTAAAATCCAAACCAATAACCAAGTCCCTAGTAAAAGGACTATTCAATTCGGAGGAATTAACTCATGCCCATTAAGTGAATGAATGAATGAATTAATAAATGAATAAATGAATGAATGACTCTGGAAATACTTTTTTTTTCCTTAACAAATAAAAAGGGAGAATAATTTTAAGACTTAGACTGTTGTCTAGAAATACCTCAGAGAGGTCATTGGTTATTATCCATTTTAAAAATTTTTATATAGACTTCCTGAATTGCATCATTTAAAAATTTTAATTTCTGTTTAGTAATTCTCATATGTTATCAAAATGCAGGGGGGAAGTGAACTGGGAGATGGTGAGACAAGAAAAGGATAGAGAGGAGGGACAGAGATCCTGAGTCATGTTGGTTTCTGATTTTGTTTTCTCATGAGTCAAACTTCTAAAGAATCCTGATTTAGGCCTGAAGATCACATTTGTATAGTATCTAAATATATTCTTCATTTTACTTAAAATACTTTCCTGGAGTCTTGAAATTCATGCAACACATTACTGAGCCAACACCTTTATTCAGTTAGGACCTTTGTAATTTCCCAAAGTGATATGCAAAAAAGGGAGAAGAGGGAGTGGGCTCAGGGCTATTGTGTCCTGACTGGTGGTGTGGCTTGTTGTCATTGATGCTAAGGAAACTGAAGCTCAGACTCTGTGACAGGACCTTCCAGGGACTTTGCTTTGGCACAGTCTTCTGAAAACATAATCCTAGGAACTCCACTCTCAGAAACAAGTATAATTGCTCAAAACTAGGTGTAGCAAAAAACAATAACAAACAAACAAACTCCAATACCCCCTCCCCCCCAAAAAAAAACAAACCACGGGAAGGTTCTACCAAGTGTTCTAAGAACACACAAAAGATGAAGAGATACTTATTTAAAACATTTTTAAGCTGGTGAGATCAGAAGGATTCTGTGGCTAGTTGGTGATGGCTGGCTCCCAATTTCCCTGTAGCAGAATCCTTTTCACAGACACTCTTTGTGTGAGCACAGGCAGGACAATGGGCACCTTCTTTCCCTAGCTCCCAGTCCACAGATAGGATGTGTCATCAGAACGGATAGGCCAGCCTTTCCAATCTCCTCCAAGCTGCAGAGGTTAAATTCCCAGTGAGGACAGTTACGAAGTCAGGCGCTTCCTTCATCTACCCTGCTCTCTGTCATGGGGTCTGGTCTACTAAGGTCTGGGTAGACCAAGAGCAGTGAGGCACTGTGCACTTACAGGGTACAGGTTCAATGCTTGAAAAGGTAATCAGAGAAGAAGAAAGGCCACCCCCACAGGCCATTGCTCACAAGGACAGCACAAGGCTTTTGTCTAAGGGGAGGGTCATTCCTAACAAATCTAAAGCTCTAATGCTCATCCTGGGGGTTAACTGCATCCGAATCAGAAGGTGAGACGGATATTATCAAAACCAACAGAGAGCCAGACACAGTGATGTATACTTTTAATTCTAGCACTCCAAAAGCTGAGATGGGGATACTGAATTCCTAGCCAGCTCTGGGTGCATAGAGAGGGCTTGCATTATAGAAGGAAAAACAAACAAACCAAAAGAAATACAGAAAAAGATGATTTGGGTGCTAAACACCTAAGGGGAGGTTACCTCAAAAGGGGATACTTAATCCTAGTTTCAGAGAGCCAGGAAAAGAGAAGTATTAAGAGCCCTCTGCCATCAGAATGAACTGCAAAGCCTAGCTTCAAAACTTCTGCTCCCATTTGATTGGACCATACTGCAGAGCAATTTATACCTCAGGTACTGAACGAAACAATAGCACAACCACCCACTGATTAGTAAAGCTTAATATCTATGTATCAGATGAGGTACAAGAGTCAACAGAGTGATGGGGGCAAGATGACAATGCCTGACCAGATGGCAGCTGTAAATAGAGGAATACATTGTGTTGCATCCACACAGCGGAATGTTACTTGGCGATAAAAACAAATGACTTGAGGCAGCATGCTACAACATGGATGAATCTTGGAAACATTATGCTAGGTAAAGGAAGCCAGCCAGAAAAAGCAATTATTGTATGTTCGCATTCCTATGATACAGATGATTCAGACACATTTGCAGAGTGAGAAAGTAGGCTGGGCGCTGCCTAGGACTGGGAAGGTATTTGCGGTGGCTTGTGGAGTCACTGTTAATGCACCTGGGGGTCCTTGTGGAAGAGACGAAAATGTTCTACAGTCATAGAAATGATTGTCAACTTCGGTGAACATACAAAAAATCCCTGCGCTACACATTTTAAGCGGGTGAACTGGACAGTAAATAAATTATGTCATAATAGTTCTATGGCTATTTTAATAATAAAATGTAAAATAAAACTTATACTTTGATATTCATGAAAACTGAACACATAGTTGTATAAAAATACACAGTGATTATTCCACATACACACACACATATATTTTCAATATCATATATATTGCTATTTTGGTACCTCTTTTTTTCTTTTCATCTTTATTTTTCTTGGTTATTCCTCCCCTACTCCCTTCCTTCAGTATGTATCATCCATTATCCTTGCAAAGATATTAATATTAAAAAGCTAGGAGGCACATTCACATATATTTCCTCATTGTTAAATAGCATACACATATATCCACACACAAAGGCAGATATATTTAGATATGCATAAATATGTGGGGAATTTTGGCATCATTTCAATAAAAGGAATCAGATCACACTTGCTTTCATGAGCCTTACTTTTCAGATCCAATAATGTCTTATACAAATTGTATTAAAGAAATTAATTATTTCTAATTTAGTATTCATTGGGCATTTTTTAACTTTAAAAGTAAGTGTATGGGGCTGGAGAAATGGCTTAGTGGTTAATAGTATGTGCTGCTCTTGCAGAGAACCCGAGTTTTGTTCTCAGCCCCCATGTGGGATAACCCACTACTACCTGTAACTCCAGTTGCAGGGGATCTGAAGACCCCTGAACTCCTGTGCAAAACACCCAAGCACACACAAAAAGATGTAATTACATATATGTACATGTGTATACACACACACACATGTAATTATGTATGAGATACATGCATAAACGTATACAAACATATGTGTCTATGTGTAATAACTGCATAGTAATCTATGACGTGGATATACCAGCGTTTATTCCGTTTTTTGCATGATATATCTAGTATCTCTTGCTTATTTTCTTTAATCTTTTTCAGACAACTAGAGGCCCACATGTATTTACAAGAAATAATCATGAGGGAAGATTCTATAACACTTGACCCTTCCAGCCCCAGCTTTGAAACGATCATGAGATAACACAAGTAGGTGACATTGATAAAACCCATCAACTTCAGATTTCACCAGCTTCACATGCACACATTTCTGTGTGCTTATTCCTATGCAGTCTTACTGCATGTGACGTCACATGACCACCATTGCAGGCACAAGAATCTCACATAGCCTTTTACGGTTATAGCCATCTCTCTCCTTTTATTCCACATCTTCTGGCAGGTATTAATCTGTTTTCCTTGTCAATCATGTTGTGACTTTAAGAATGACACATAAGTGATACATACAGCATATACAGATATACAGCATAGCATATCTTCTGGTAGTTGGCTTTTTATCACTCAGGGCATGTCTTTTGAAATCCACACAAAGTGTTCTGTATCAATAGCATATTCCTTTTGTTTAATGAATATTATTTCATGGCATGGATACATCAATTTGTTTAATTTTCCAACCATTTCTCCCAGAGTGATGATACCATCAGCAAAATATGACACTCCATGTCCTTACAATTCTGGTGGCATTAGAACTTTGTAACATTCTACCTTTTTTCCTTCTTTTCCTAAAACCAAATGTGAATTCTGACCTGCGAGACGGGTCACTTTTCATTTACCTATCTAGCCTATTCTGAAACAGTTCTTAAAGTTTGCTAGTACTTGTTAAGATAATTATGTCCTAGTCAATTTCTGACATGTGCTGATAGCATTTTACTCCTATTTAACAAGTCACTCATTGTTTAAGCTGAATTCTTCCCATTGATCCATTCTCTTCAACTTGCCTTTACTGTATTTATTATAGTAAATATAATAACAAGCCTTCCTACCTTGAGGTCTCTGTTTTCATTTCTTTGTAGCTTTGTTAGACTACTTTCTTACATTTTCAGAAAATATTTTAACTGAATAAAAACATAAACAATGATGTACCAAACTTTGTGAGCTACAGCTAAAGTGGTACTTTGGGGAAATGGAGAGCACCAGGGTGCCTATGTCAGAAATGAAGTTTCAGGTCAGTAACTGCTGTGTCCACCTTGAGAAATATGAGCTCACTGGAAAGAAGTAGAGCCCAAAGTGAGGAAACCCAGAAAATGAAGATCGCCAAGGAAATATATGGAATACAAAAACAGAAAAAAAATCACTCAAACAAAAAGTTTCCTTTGAAATGATCAGTAAAATTGAATAACTTTATGTCGGTAAATTCAACAACTCAAAAGAAATGAAGAAATTTATTGGAAGATGAACTCCCGAAGCTCACTTATGGAAAGCTCCATGATCAAGAGCTCTCTATTTATTAAACTTACTGTCTTCAGGGTTAAAAATCTTTCTACATAAAAAAATGCAGGACTTGATGGCTTCAAAGAGGAATTTTACAACATATATAATGCCAATTTTGTACAAACACTTCATAAAGGTAATGTTAGGCCAGCATTAATCCAACACCCTAATCAGACAGAAGCCATATGAGAAAATACCACTGTGCTTACTAATGCTCGTTGGGTATCGATGCAGGCAAATATTCAAGTTAATACAGAAGAATCAACATTTCTGGAGATTCATGAAAGAGAAATAAAATAAAATACATACAGATTGAAAAGGAAAGAAAGCAAGTGTTTCTGCCGATATATGACACAGTTTTCTACTTGTAAAATTTTATGAGACTTACAGAAAGTTTACCAGAATAAGCAAGTTTAACAAGGTTTTAGGACACAGAACCAATATAAAAAAAACAATTGTATTTCTGCATAACTAACCACAAACAATTACAAATTTAAATAAAAATTAGTATTAAACGCTACAATACCAGATGCTATGAATTTCCAAGAAGCAAATGCATCAAAAGCTGGGAGGGACTTGTATACTTAAGGTTATAAAACATAGATGGGATACACCACACAGTACCGAGATGAACTGTGCTATGGATTATCACACTCAGCACTATTAACACACTCGTTCTTTCCGAGTGCCTCTACAGGTTCGATGGAATCTTAATCAAAATCCCAGCATACATGTTTGGTGTAAAAGTAAAGGATCTAAAGAAACCCAATGGAAGTATAATTCTTTAAGGAAGTTTAATAATCAAACATCAGCAAAAAAGAATAAGTTCTGACTTTCAAAATGTACTTTAAAACAAAAAGAATATGTGACTATGTGTAAATCATATCTAATAGCAAATTTATATCATGCATGTTTTATTTATATATACATACACATATACATGTATATAGTTGAGCTATCAAAACTCAGCAGTAAAAAATAAAAATAAATGTTACATCGATACAGGAGTTAAACAGGGGTTTCACTAGAGAAGATAGATGGATGATCAATAAGCATGTGAAAAGGTTAATCACTAGCAGAACGCAAGTGAAATTTACAATGAGACCACACTGATTAGAATGCCTAAATTATGTCTTAAAAAAAAAAGTAAAGTCTGAAAACATCAAGTGTTGACAGTGGCATAGGGTGATTGTGACAGGGACTGAGTGGAATTCCAAAACATTGATGCTGAAATGTAAAACGGTACAACCACCAATGAAAGCAGCTTGCTTGTCTCTATTACATGGCCATTCCATACTACTGGAGTCTACCCAAGAAAATGAAAGCATAGGCCAGGCAGATACCTGCAACCAAAACCAAGTTTTCTCTGTAATATGCAACAACTGAAAGCAGCTTGAAATGTCCATTTCAAGACAGTTTAAAATGAACAAATTGTGGTGTATCTATACAATGGATTTTTTTTTAACAGCAATTAGCAGTTGAAACAGCATGTGACTATATAAATAATACTGCAGAGCAAAAAAAAAAACAAAACAAAACAAAAACTAACCCCCCCGAAAAACAAAAAACAAACAAACAAAAAACCCCAAAAAACAAACAAAAAAACCAGGTGCCTCACCTAAATAGCACATTCTGTGCAATTCCATTTATTAATGTTCTAGATAATGCAAACTTTTCTATCATGACAAAAACAAACAAACAACAACCTACAAACAGATTGACAGTTACCTGGGAGTAGGAGGAAAACTAGGATCAGACAGGAAGGAACTTCGGGGGGTAATGTAGTGGCCCGTGTTCCTGGTTGTGAGAATGATTTCATTCAGTCATCCGGATAACATCAGAGTGCACACTAAGACATGTGCTGTCTCTTGTACCTGTCTATGTATGGGTGCATGTGGAGAGCAGGGGTTGAGCCCAGCGTTCTCCTCCACCACCTCCACTCCTGTTGTTTGCGACAGAACCTCACAGTGAATCAGGAGCTCACCGACTGACTAAACTTACTGGCTAGCAAGCCCCAGGTCCTTCCACTTTTGCAGCCGCTGCTGGCATCAGAGATGCTCTGCACTGCACCTGGGTTTTTATGTGAGCACCGAGTTACTCAGGTCTGCGCTCTTGTGTGGCAAACACTTTACCAACTAACACTTCTCTCCACCTCTGTGATGTGCACCCTTTTATGAATCAATGACACACAAATAAGTTGGCTTTAAAATTTTTCATAGAAGTAAAATAGGAAGAGGAAGTAAACAGTGATGTCCAAGGAAGGTGAGGCTGCTTAGAAGAGTCAGGGGATGTTTCTATGAAAACTCGGACAATGATCTGAATTCAGGAGGTGCCATAGTGATGCCTAGGAAAAGAGCTGCAGGCAGTAGAAACAGCATCCTGTCCTGACTGCTATGGTGGAACCGAGTGGGAGGAGCCAAGAAGTTGACCTCTAACCTGCTCTTACAGGAGTCTCACTTTTTGCTGCATCACCTTCCCAATGGTTGGATGGATGCATTCTCACTCTAGACTTTGGTCCAGAAACTTCACAATTGTACAATTTCAGTGTAGCTTTTTTTGAATTAGTTTTCACTTTAAAAAGTAAAAAGAAACTAGAATTCTGATGATTTTCAGCCATCTCTTAATTAGATTCTTATTAATTAGGGAGGGGCAAGGTACTTCTCTGTGTACTTCCTGCATTTCCTCAGCCTGTGCTGATGTTGTTATAAAGTACTTCTTGTATTTGCATTTGGCTAAGCAATGGGGAGGGAGCTTTGAACATCCCTGCCCTTGTGTGATTTTAGAGCCTCAGGAGAACACTAGTTTATCCTTTAGAAAAGAGGCACTTGAGAGTAGGGGATTAAAACCCAGAAACAAGACTTATTATTGTGACCAAAGAGAGAAGAGAAATATCTTAGAGGAAACACAGCCTGTGTTAATAGTTGTTGTTTTAGTGAAAGATGAAATAGTCAAGGTAGGTAAATGCTTTGCCAGCGGCAAAAGCTGTATTTCCTAATTTGGAAAACAGTACTTGGAAAGAATGGAGAGCTTCTAAACAAGGGCTGAAAGGAAAGGAACTGATTGGCTCCTCAAAAAATGTAATAAATATTGATTTAGTACTGAAGTGACTCGCATAAGATTTTTCTTGTTCCAAAGAATATGTCCTTCCTGTAATTTAGACCATATACAACAGAAGAGAGCACCTGCTTTATGTCAGCTCATCTATGTGCTGGAGTCTGAATGTGTTCCCCAAATTCATTTGCTGGGACAGAGTTATCAGTGCAACAATGTCAGGAGGTTAGATCATGGCTCCACTCTATTGACTGGACTGACTTTGATGTTTGAAAGGCTTGTGGGAGTGGGTTCATTCTCTACTCTCATGAGAAAACAAAAAACAAAAAACTAAAACCCCACATACCCTCTCTTGCCTTTCTGCTTTGTGCCAATTTGAGGACATTGTCAGAGGGCCTCTCTAGGTACCAGATGCCAGCATTCAATAGGGCTTCCCAGCTTCCAGAACAGTGAAAGAATAAATTGCTCTTCTTTATAAATTACTCAGTGCTCAGGTATTTTGTTACGGTAGGGTAGACCATCCTAGGACAAGGCTGTGTCTTCCTGTGTGCTGAACACTGGCTGTGGTCAGGGTCTGCTCTAGTATGCCACATCTATGAGACCATTTCTACCCTGTGAATAAGACCTGCTGCTGTCATGGCCTTTCTCGGGGAAGGACAAAAGACACGGCATCATTGTAAATGGTCTGAAGTTATCTATTTGGACTTGAACCCGAGGGGCCTTACTGAAGGCTTTAGCAGTCACTTTCCTTTGTGTCTCAGTTCTGGAAGGTGGGCTGGGAAATGGGTCATTTCAGGAGCAAATGGTCAACTGCACACATGCCAGTTTGTTTACTTTCCTCGTTGCCATCACCTTTTCATTACTCTTGGCCTCTATGTGTGAGGCAGTGAAAACAGAAGCAGGTTGGAGAAGGATAAGTCCTAGCTCGTGGGTATTGTTATTTGATGGTAACAAAGGGCTTTGCTGTGACTCTAAGATTGCGGCTGCTATGTGGACTTACCCCGCTACTCTGAAGGTTTGCCACACATGGCTTCCGGCACTGTGGGGTTTAGGGAAATGGCTGCCTTAATGGAAGCTGGGGCAGTGTGGAGGTTGAGAGCTCAGACTTCTGAGCCAGGGTGACTGGATTTCAATCTTGGCTCCTCTCCCCTATTTCAGTATTTGCTGCTATTACTTTTAACAGAGCCATAGAAAAAGTACCATTCTGCTTGGACAAATCCCTGCCGGTATGCTGTTTTTTGATACCATGAAGGGAACACCTTACCTATTTATCTCGTTGTACTATCTGAAATTGAGATGAAATAGCAGGTATGAGAAAGCACTGTGTTACAGAAAGATGATTTCAATGCTGGGGATAAATTACCCTCACTGCCAAGAGAACATATACTTGGGTTTCGTTTAGTCCCTCAACCAAGTAGATTGGTCTGGAGCTATCAGCTCTTTTCTTTGCCTACTTTTCTTTGTTTCCATCAGACAAAAAAATGCATGGGGTGAGCCGGTGGGCCAAATAACAGAGAAAAGCTAGTTGTGATGAGTGGATAAGAGCAGCTGAACATGTGCTATTCTCCCAGGCTTTGAGTTACTGAACACACTCGAGGAGCCATGTCTTCAGTATCTGTCAGCCTAGCCCTTGGCATCCATCTGAAGGTGTGCCAAGGAGAAATAGGGTGGGGCTGGGAGTGTCGTTTAAAGATGATTTCTTCTCCTAGCTTCTTAATTAGCAAAAAAGGATCAATAGTTGTTTCAGCACATTTCAAATAAATCCTGGTAAATTTTCAGAATCTGGTAAAAGAGCACAGTGAACTTTTATGAAGGCTGCGCTCACATGTGGGAGAGAGATGGCACATTCAGCTAGTAAGCAGCACTCTCTGTGTTCACCAGATTTCCCATCTCCTAGCATGCAGTGCTGGTGCAGGAGCCAGGACTGAGCAGTGCTCACCCCTGTGGGGTGGCTTAGGAAAGATCCCAACACTTTTATTTATATCTAGCAAACAGCACTCTCTGATTTACCCAATCTTGAATGTCCTCCAGGCTGAGCCGCATAAACTGCATACCCATGCTGCTTCTGGAGAAATATTAGCAATCAACATCAGAAAAAGAGATGACACAGCAAGGGCAGTGTGTCTTCTCTTGACAAAAGGACAGCCCAAACAGAAGCAAAAAGCAGAGGCCACAGGAGGAGAGGGATCAGTTATTCCAGCAATTGTTAAAGGCTGAGGGTCAACAGAGCTCTGGATCCCTAAGCCAAGACTCAAATAGGAAAAGGCTTCGAGATCAGACATTGACGTATAAATGCTAACGGGAGTCAGGAGCTATGATTTAATTTTCCCTTAGGCCTTGCATTTTATTTGAACTAAAAACTTCATGGAATTCTTAAGAAATACCAGCCTTTACTAAACAGATCTGACAACTTATGCACTGGGGTATGGCCTAAAATAGGAAATGGAATTTAAGCCTAAAATGCTAAAATCTTCTGACAGACAACAAAATTATTCATATAGGCCATACCTGAGTGGGAAAAGAACCCTGTAATTCTTGTAATTCTGTTGATTTCATTTTGTTTTCCCTTCTTTTAAGGTATCTGCCAAAGCTTCCTCCTCATAGGGAAGAAGGTGCTTTGAACACCAGTGAGCTCAGGCTTCCTGGGTGGCAACCTTTGGATTAAAGCCAAGGGGTAAAAGAGCGTGTCCTGGCCTTACGGGTCTTCTAGGTTGGTAGAGACACAAATATCACACAAGGTGAAGAATGCCGCAGTGGAAATGTGCAGAAGGTGCATAGAAAGAGCCGGCATGAAGAAAGGGTTTGAGTGGAGAGCTTCCAGGGACAGCCATCTGATCTGGAGCTGGAAGGCTTACTTGGGAATTTGGAGGGAGCCGGATGTGAGGCCTCCAGCGGAAGGGTCATCATGAGTGTGAGTATGTGAATAACTACGAGACCCATGTTGCCAGAATTCAAAGGCTGGCATGCATGTGCAGGGGAACATATATCGACACCAAACTGGCAGGATAGGCAATCAGGACACGAGTTCAGGGACTTGCGTGTTGAGGAAAATTCAGCTATTTTATTTCCTGATAACAAATCCATGACCGAACTTTTGCCACCCAAGTATCACATAGAGAAGTGGTTCTCAGCCTTCTTAATGCTGTGACCCTTTAATCCAGTTGCTCATGCTGTGGTGACTCCCAACCATAACATTACTTCATTGCTACTTCGTAACTGTAATTTTGCTACTGTTATGAATTATAACGTAAATAACTGATGTGCAGGATATCCAATACGTGACTCCTGTGGGGGGTCATGACCCACAGGTTGAGAACCACTGACTCTATAGGATAGGAGTGACCAAATAATACAGGGAAGGAATCACAAGTTGGAAGGCACAAGAAACCTGAGTTCTCCCTCATCTGTAAGCTTATAGATGAACATCCGGAAGTCTCTAAAGCAGAGAGGATTCCAACATCCTTCGGCACTTAAGAGCTTCCGTGATTGCCTTTGCTGTGAAAGGCACCTAGCCCGCCATGTCCCAACCCCCTGCAGAAGTGAAGCTGGAGATCGAGTTTTGTCTAACGGCAGTTCAAACCTAAGTGGCAGTCACAGCAACAAACCCTCGTTAAACGCAGAAGGACAATGCTGAAAGTCTAGGTGTCCAGGTTTCCTATGCATGAATTATAAACAGATGAAAAAGACATTACTACACAAGTTTATAGAATATGATTGTGAAGAAAATCCAAAATATTGATAAATATGGAAAGCACCTCATGGTGGATACTAAACATTAATGAAAATCATAGTAAATATAATCTATCATAACAAAAGCCACATATGGTTATAATACTTAACTATAATCAATATAATATAATAATATAAATAATGCATATATTCACAGTGATAATCACTTTATTTTTTAATGGTGGGAACTAGAAAAGATCATCTTGTGTGAGGTAACCCAGAAGCAGAACGACACACATGGTATATATTAATAGGTGGTTACCAGACATATAAGATAGGACAAACATACTAAAATCTATACTCCTGAAGAAGCTAAACAACAAGGAGGACCCTAGGGAAGATGCTTAATCCTCATTCAGAAGGGCAATTGCAATAGACATGGGAAGCAGGAGAAGACAGGTCAGCAGGGAACAGGGAACAGCAGGGAACAGGTCAGAAGCCTACTACAGAGGGCCTCTGAAAGACTCTACTGATAGAGGTATCAAAGCAGAGGCTGAGACTCATAGTGAAAATTTGGGCAGTGTACATGGAATTTTATGAAAGAAGGAGGAGATAGAAAGACATGGAGTGGACAGGAGCTTCAAAAGAAGATCAACAGAACCAACCAACCAACCAACCAAACAAACAAACAAAAAAACCCAAAAAACTGAGCTCTGGGGGCCCTGCAGAGACTGATACCCCAACCAAGGACCATGCATGGAGAGGCCCTAAAACCTCTGCTCAGATGTAGCCCATAGACTCAGTCTCCCAGTGGGTTCCCTAGCAAGGGGAGCAAAGGCTATTTCTGACATGAACTCAGTGACAGGCTCTCTGATCATTTCCCCCTAGGGTGCAGTCTTACCAAGCCACAGAGGAAGACTATACAGCCAGTCCTGATGAGACCTGATAGGCTACAGTCAGATAGAAGGGGAGGAGGACCTCCCCTATCAGTGGACTAGGGGATGGGCATGGGAGTAGATGAGGGAGGGAGGGTGGGAATGGGAGGAGACAAGGGAGGGGGCTGTAGCTGGGATACAAAGTGAATAAATTGTAATAAATAATAAATAATTTAAAAATCACTTTTAAATAAAAAACAAAATCATATATGTATCTTTCTGAGACAGGAAATTTGGATTTTGGAAGGACCCATCACTGAATTTGTAGGTTCATCTTAGAGGTTTTTTTCTGGTCTGAAGTAAATGTGTGTGAGGGTTGTTTGTTTATTTACCTGCTAAAGGTAGCTAATAGATCTGTACTTTCTGTACTTTGAAAAGGCTCAAAATTCTTTTTTCATCTTATTGTTAATGCTGATTTGTATGTCTTAGCGAACCCTTGAAACACCAATTGCAAATGGTTGGTTCTACTTCTACCATTCTTCATACTTCTTTGTGTACAGTAGGAGAAGTTTGGAGGCCATTGTAGCCTCAACTCTGCATGGTATTTTCCTGCATTTTTGGCAACTTCATAGATAAAATTTTTAACTTTTTCATGTTGAGCAATAGTTGAAAATTATAATATAAACCCCAAATAAAGAAAGAATAGAGCTGGTTTAGAATGTTAAATGAACACACCAAAGCATTCTTATCCCATAACATAAACATATAATTAGGTAATTTAAAATAAACATTGGGACTCATAGTGACTCAAACTCATGGGAGAAAAAAAAAAAAAGGCTTTCTTGTTTTCCTTAAAACTCGGTGCCAAACCTGGGACTCTGTCATGGAAAGTTTTAGGCACCATCTATTCTTTTCCTGACAGTGATATCAATTTTTCTCAGAGGATTATTCCCTTCACTCACTCTCATTTCTGGCCCTTGGGAAGAGGTTTCTGAACAGCATGTTCAGAGATGGACGTAGAGCTCAAATGTGGTGAAGAGGGTGGCTCATTAAGGTAACCCCACAGATCCTGGCAACCTAGTGTCAGTGGCTCTGTGTTTTTTCCTTCCTCCTTGCTTCTGGCCATCAGGATACCTCAGTCTTATGAAGATGTCATTTCCGTGATTAGACTACAAAATGTTGATCTCTGCCATTTCAGAAGACCCTCCCTCTTGCTGGCTTGGACAGAAAAAGTTGGCATGATGAACCACATACCCAAGGATTCAGGAAATGTCCACCCAACAGCCCCTAGGAAATGAGGTCCTCAGTTGAACTACTTAAAAGGAATTCAACTCTGCCAACAAGCATTTAAGTAAACTTGCAAATGGCTCTTTCCTCAGCGAAGCCTTCAGCTCCCAGTGACTGCCAACACATTCGACTACAACATTTTGTTTGGCTGAGAAGACGCTAGTTAAGGAACACCTAGAATCCTGGGCCATGAAAACCATGAAATTAAAATCACACGCTTTGTTACATTGTTAATTTTTGTGGTAAATTGTTAAAAAAAAATCAAAGTGTAACACATATCTGGCTATTATTATAGATGCCCAACATAGGATCCAAATAAGAACAATAAGTTGAACCTCAAACAGGAGGATTGTGTTATCGAGCCTCCCCCACAGCACACACGGGGAACGAAACTGTGGCGAGGTAAGCCTGGTGGTATTAGTGGTTTTAGTTGAGCCATTAGGAAGCTCAGAAGGAAGCCAGCATGGACAAGTGTAGAACTGAGAGATGAAAAGGATGGGGCTCCTAAAAACAATAGGGGGCTCAACAACAGGTTTCCCTGGAAACCTGAATTCCTTTGGCCATGCAGATGCATGCCTTCATCATAACTTTTAAATACAGATAGATATTTGAGGTGTATCTGTTTCCCCTTAAACTCATTTGAGCTGGAAGATCATGAAACATCATAAAATGGGCATTTCATTTCTTTTCCTGGTTTTAGAGACAATTGTTTTAACCTCTGTATAATTGTTATAATGTCTGTATAAAGAGCAGTAAATTATTGGTAAGTCTACATGGACGGGTGAAAGAAGTCTCCACTTTCGAACCACTAGACTTAAATTAAAGACAAACCTAAATATCAATTCAGTAGCATGCAAGCAATTAATTGAGAGTTAACAATGCAACTCTGACGATTGTTTTAGATTCTGTAGATCATAAGGTCATTATATATATAATATTTAAATATACAGACGGCTGGAGAGATGATGGCTCATGGTTTAAGAGCTTGTGCTAATCATCCAAAGGGCCCATGTTCAGCTCCCAGCATCCACATCAGGCTGTTCACAGCCTCCTGTTACTCTGCTCCGAGGACAGCCAGTGCCTCCGGCCTCCGCCAGCACCTGTGGTAACAGGCACACGCCCACACTTAGACCCGCATCTTACCTGCCATTAAAATAATAACAGCAGATCCTTAACAAATGAGTCAGTGTTTCAAAAATAATAAGCAGGTAAACTTTCTGATATATTGCTATCTGTGGCAACGTATTTGGCCAGTCAAATAACATTTTTAAGTTCTCATGGCCATTTAGCAAAGACTTAAGAGATTATAATGTCATTGCATTATGGGAAATTATTATCAGGCTTAAAACAGTATATAAATTCATCTGCTTCCAATTTCAAAATGTAACTCTTATATAATAGAATGCTTGATGGATTATCTTGTCTTGAGCTTCTATTTTACTCTTTTTGTGTATGTGCATGTGTGTACATGTGAGCATTAGTGTGGAAGCCATAGGTCAGCCTTCGAAGGCATCCTTCCAGCATCGTCCACCTTGTTTTCAGATGCCTCTCACCAGCCTGGCGTTCCTCTTGTGGGCCGGGCTGCTGGCTGGGGATGCACTGTCTCATCTCTTCCATGCTGGGATTACAGGTTCATGCTGCCATGCCTACCTCCTTTATGTGCGTTCTGGGGACTGAATTCATCTTTTTTTGTGTGGCAAATAGTTTACTGAGTGTCTCTTCAGCCACTGTACTTTGTTCTCTATTTGCTTTAATAAAGCAAGCCTTCTGGTGTGGGACTATTTTTCTCATCAAAATTACTTGTTCTTGTCAAAGTTAATTGGCATGCAAAATGCATGGGTTATATTTTGTTTACTAGCTAAAATATAAAGACATTATTTTGTATAATTTAAGGTACTATAAAGTTTGTCATTGGCACATAGGAAAATATGAGGAATGTTTCCCCAACATTGTAAATGGTGTTTTCTGTTATTGTCATATTTACCTGCTTTGTTCACTATTTACTCCTTTGCAACCATGTTAGTTTGAAATTAACGTTGTACATGTCATCACTTGATAGACTGTAGATAGGTAAAGTAGGAATTCAGACCAGGCACATGTAAAAATAACAACAATGGTGATACCCTGTCACATTCAAGTGCTAGTTCAACTATTGACCCCAAACCAGGCATCTCTTCAGATCATTCCTCTCAGCCATCAAGGACTCGACCTCACATCAAGATAATAAATACAGTACTTTAGCGCGACAAAAGAATACTAAAGACAGCTAGCAATAAGGCAAACCTTAAGTTGTAACATTCATCTACAGAACAACTGTGATTCTGAGTCAGAAACACATTATGAATGCCTTGAGGGATGATATCAGCTCAGACCTCAGGGCAGGTATTTATTTTAAGGAATTAATGCTGAAAATATAAGCAGTGTACCATGTACCTAAAGGAAGAAGCCAGAGCAGTCCCATGCCCTGGTTGCCCTCCTGTGCTTGACACAAGCTCATTTTGTAGTAGGTAGTAGCTTAGGCCCATATACCCACTAAGTCAGGATGGAGCACTTTACAGAGAAAAGCACAAGGTTTTAGCTGTGTGACCGTGCGTAAAATCTCCACAGGATGGTCTTCCATTCTACACGGGGATCACTCGAGCATCTGCACTATATGCTGGTGAGTGAGGCAGCTGGATAATAATTAGAGAAGTGCTTGGGATATACTAACTCTCCAGCAAACATTCATTTCAACTACTCATACCACATTATCATCATTTGTCAGTTCTTCATTATTTGGGCACACTCATTCATAGTCCATTCCTTCTTGTTTAAAACAAGGCCTTGTATAGGACAAAATGAAACCTATTACTTGTATGATGACTAAAAAATTAACCTAAGAAAGAAAAATGACCACTACACACACACACACACACACACACACACACACACACACACACACACACACACACAATTTACCTGTATACACACATGTACACACGTACAATTTACCTGTCTTACAACTTCTCCTCTCCCTGCTCCTTCTAATATTTCCCTTATCTCTCTCATCTTTGTGTCTACTCTTCCCATTTTTTTTCCTGATTTTCTCATGGTTTCATTTTATTAATTCTTAAAGGTCCTTCCATCTGTACTATAATACTTTGTAGAATATTCTTACCAATAAGTAACTTATTTCTATAAACACCTACAGTACATTTTTGTGCCTGTTACATGGTACTTTTCACTTTGTGTTTTATATTATACTACATAAATTTATGATTTTCCCACATATTATTCATGAGACTATACATTGAGACAATGGAGACAATACCTTTACCATTTCTACAGTCCACTGAACAAAATGTTCTATACAACTATTTTAAACATATGAATAACTATGACAATGAGGCATATTTTTGTTTCAATTAAAAAACAAACAAACAAAAACCTCCAAGGCAAGTGGCCTAGGCAATGTTTACTTTTCTTAATAGCTAAACACAGAGGCCCACTGTTGAGAGGCCCTCCTAAGACAGGGGTTGATGCCTGAAATTGAGAGGAATTCTTACAAATAAGGAACATGGTCAATTTTTATCTTTCTACTACTTTCAAAGAGTGAAAACATGGCCTGAAAAAAATGGAATTATAAAATAAGACTTGAAAGTATCAGGGCTCAGAACAGGATACCCCAAAGTATGGTCTCTGGGGATGTAGAGCATTCTACACTGAAGAAGGCTAGACGGACCTAGAAGAGTAGCTTAACCTTCCCTGCTTCCCTAATCTATCTTGAAGCAGGCCATCTCCTTGCCCTCCTGAAGGTACTGGTGTGACAGGCGCCCTGTCCCAGGGAGGAACGAGGTCCAGCTGGACCTTCCTAAGGCCACAGCCATTACTGTTTGGCACTTTTTCTCTAACTGCACTTCTACAGAGCCATCCCTTCTCTGCTGAACCTAAGCATCAAAACACAGCTTTCCTTGGGACTTTGAATCTTTATTTTTGAAGGTTCATTTGTTACATAAAACTTTCCTTAAATAAATTAGCTCTGTTTTTATTATTATTTTTTCTTATTAACTAGGCCTTTGTTATAGGGGCATTATCCATAGCCCTTGTGATAAGAATAGAAAATTCTTCCTCTTTCTTCCTTTCAAAGGGAAACTAGGAATGGGGTGTTATTCTCAATTCTCAGTGTTTTGCTCTTAGAAAAATTTATCATTTTTTCTGATCAGTGTATTGCTCTTCTAAATTTCCAACTAGTCATTAATGTGAACTCTATGTTCTTACTGTTCTAAGGGATTTCAGCTTTCATTTGGACAATGAACTAGGAGAAGTAACTCTCAGAGCCTCAACGAAAGAGATTTTAAAATAGCAAGTTAATTAACAAAAGCATTTTCCTTTGGTTTTTCCTTTAAACGTACATGATAATCACTGCCACCTCCACACCATCACCAAGGTGGTCTTCATAATAGGAAATATTCATTCTCAGAATAATATTGACTAATTTGAATTTGGAAGATTAAAACAAATTAAATGTTTTTATGGTGAAGAATGAATTTTTTTAAAGAGAAATTTTTTGTTGAATATATAAACTACTTAGAAATGGGAAAAAAAAATCTACATCCATACCTGAAGAATGCACAGGCAAAGACAATGTGATGGCCTTCATGTGCTATTTTAAATGATTTCCATGTCATTGGGCATATAAAAGAAATGCAGATGATAGAGTTGATTTAGGCTAATGCAATTTCCCTAGAGCTTTAACGTTTCAATGAAATGATGAAAGGAATAATACAAAATGAAGTTCAGTATTCAAGGAATTTTGGGAAATAAGACATGAGGGTTTAAGCAGAATTTTTTTAAATAGCTGAAGCCCCAATTGTCATTATGAATCTCCAAGGAGAACATAAACAAGAATTACTGTGGGCTTAAAAATTTTTAAGTTAGGATCTTGTAACCTAGACTGTAAGTTCTCTGTAAAGATGAAGGTGACACTGAACTTATCCTCTTCCCTCAGCATCCCTCTCTCTAGAGTGCTGGGCCATAATGAGCCCTTTGCTCCCAACTCCTCTATCAGGGCACTTTGAAGCACTGAAAATATATGGAGCTTATTTTTAAAATGCCGTGCCTAAGTTCTCACAGTACTAAGCAATGGGATATTAAAATATCAAAGCATAGTATCATATATAATCAACAATTAACTTATGAAACCTAGACAGCATAAGTTTGAGATTAAAGGGGTTTACCATCTAAAATGGTTGATTTCTAAAAAAACAGGGATGGTCCCAAATTATTGGCCACTAATTTGTCTGTTGCTTAGATTTGATCACTCATTACACAAATACTCACTTTTAACTTTCTTTATGTTAAAGCACTGTACCCAATATCAAAATAAAAGACTTTAAGATGACAATACATCTTTTCATTTGGGTTGCAATTTCACAGGACTGTAAAAGCATTTTCATAAGATAGTTAAAGGCTCACCAATATCACATATTAATAACTCATTCAGCCACAAAAGCTTAAAGTATTGGAAGACTAGTGTGAGAGAGAGGAAATAATTTCATCAGGGATGTGAGATATGAACTTGACATAGAGGGCTGGAATGATACTCAGTGTGGTGGTTCGAAAGAAGATAGCCCCCACAGGCTCACAGCCCCCTCCCCATGCTCCTTGTGGCATCACTATGGAGATGTGGCCTTATTAGAGTAGGTATGGAATTGTGGGAGAAACTTTGTCACTGGGAGGTAAGCTTTGAAGTCCGAGATGCTCAAGACAGGCTCAGTGTGACCCTCTCTTACTGCTGTCTGCTGATACGGATGTAGAATTCTCAGTTACGTTTTTAGCACCATGTCTGCCTGTGTGCCACCACACAACCTACCACGATGACAATGGACTAAATCTCTGAACTGTAAGCCAGCCTCAAGTAAATGCTTTCCTTCATAAGAGTTGTCATGGTCATGGTGTCTCTTCACAGCCATAGAAACCCTAATTTAGACACACAGTTTAGTTTTATTTAAGCCCACAAAATACTCCTGAAATAAAACAAAACAAAAACAAAGGTTCAGGGTGTCAAGTTCATAGTAGAAAGGTTTTCTAGGATTGCAGTTAGAAACTAGATTCCAATCCTAGTTCTGAAAATCACCTGTCACCTAGAGCTTCAGCTTTCTTATCTGAAAACCATGTACTGTTAAAAGGAACTCCTATGGATATCATGATAATGGAGTTATTTTTGCAGCATACCAAGCCATATTCATCAAATCCAGCAAGATGTAGTGTGTCATATACAGTTGCTTTCAGTAAACATTTGTTCCATAAAGGACTGAATAAATGAATGAAGTTAGAGAGACCTGACTTTCATCAGTCACTATCAAACTGTGTGATCTGAATAGAATCACCTAACCACTTGTCACCCCAGGCTTCTTATCTCTAAAGGAAGGGCTAGAAATTATCCTTATGTTTCAAAACCTTATATCATTTTTGGTTAAATGAAAACAATTTCCGTAATGTTCTTTGGCCAACAGTCAGCACATACTTTTTATTACACAAATATTTTATAAATTACACAATTGGAGAGTGCTCGGTAGATATAAAGTATGGCAATTGAGTTAATAAAAAGCCATCAGTAGGACAGAAGAAGCAGCGTTCAATGTGTAATTGTAACCTGGCGCTTTTGGTTCGACAGTGGTGTCTAAGTATCAGGCTAGACGAAAACAGTCTCTAGCTGATTATTCACAGGACTTTAGATTATTATGCCATTAAAAACATAAATAAGAAAAGCATAGAAGCTTGCCAATGCCTGCTAAGCCTCAAAGAACTGAATATAGTGAATAGAAACTTGGACATTTTATTCCAATTTAGGTATAGCTTAGTACTGGCCTGAAGAAGGAGTGTTAACGATACCACCTTAGTCCATTTTCTATAACTATAACAAAATGTCACAGGTCAAGTAACTTACAAGCAATAGAAGTTCACTTGTCTGATGGTTCTGGAGGCTGAGAAGCCTGAGACGATGGAGCCAAACCTGGTGAGGGTCTTTTGCTGCACCACAAACATGTGGGAAAGCATCACAACATGAGAGTCCATGCCAGAGTGGGAAAGGCGGGACTCGTGCTTTATATAGCTGGGGCGTACGCTCCTTGCAGTACTATCGATGCAAGTTTCTGCACGTAAGTGTTGGGGATACATTCAATCCCTAGTATCATTTATACATCTGCAAGTGGTTTCATGCTCTGTTGGAAGTCAGTCAGTGAGAAGGCTGTACGTATGAAGATGTTTGAGGTAGCACTTGAATTCTGAGGTATACTCATTCACATTGACATGAATATTAGGTTAAAAATGTTACACTATGGCCTTAATCCCTAGCATCATAATGAAAAACAGTAAGTATGTAACTAAATAAAAGAGAAAATAATACAAGTGTCTGTTGGGTTTCTCTGTGGTCTTTGAAGGATTCTTATTTGTGGGAGGGAAGTTTCAGTAAATCAATAAGATGTGCAGTTTATATAGTGAAAATGTGTTTGCTTTTCAGACCATTTGGCTGTTGGCAGTGTATCAGCTATTTAGGATCTGCTCTGATGAACTAACCTGAACTATCTAGAAGGTGTGCTCAGTACTATTAGATACATCAAGAAAATATATAAAATGGTGTTTTACTTACTTCATTTTTGAATGTGTGCACGGGGGCTGATGTGTACGTGCCCACGCAGGTGGAGCTCAGAAGACATGTGTAGTTGGCTTTCTCTTGCTACCACATGGTCCCGGGGAAATGAACTAAGCTTTCCAGGCATGGCAGTAGGCACCTTTATCCACTTGCCAACCCTTCAATACCTTATTAAGGTTGTATTATCTGTATTAAAACAAGAGCTGTGTGCATAATTATAATTTTTTTAGCATTTGCAGATAGAAGTAGGCTCACTTCCAGTCACAAAAGATAACCACTGCACAAGGCATTTATGAAAGAAGTGCTTTGAATATCACATTTTAAGTAATTGGAAATTGTACTGAAACTTATTTAGTGTGACACAAACCATCTGTGAATAATATAGCTTGCATCTTTTAAAATTCTTTGGCTACATATTACACCTACTCTAACACAAAAATTACTAAATTATTCTAATAGTTCTAGTCTCCAAATCGTTAAAAGTCTTGCCTGTCTTTAGTTGTCTTAGTTAGGGTTTCATTTCTATGAATAGACAACGTGACCACAGAAACTCTTATAAAACAAAACAAAACATTTAATTGGGGCTGGCTTCTAGTTCAGAGGTTCCACTATTGTCACAGTAGAAAGGAAGCAGACATGGTACTCAAGAAGGAGCTGAGATTCTATATCTTGATCCATAGGCAGCAGAAGGAAACTGCGCCACAATGGGTGTAGCTTGAGCATATGAGACTTCAAAGCCTGCCCGGACAGTGACACCCTTCCTCTAAAAAGGCCACACCTCCTAAGAGTGCCACTCATATGGCTGAGCATTCAAATAGATGAACCTGTGGTGGCCACTCCTATTCAACCACCACATTAGTGCGTAGTACAGCATATATAACTTAAGAGCAGTACTTTGAAAAGTTTTATATGATGTTTCATATAATACTTCCATATGAAGCTCTATTTTCACACTATTGAAAGGTAGAAATCTTTGATTTAACCTTTTTAATCTTTCTTTTTGGATAATATATCATCAATTTTTGCTATTTCCTAGTCCTTCAATTTTGACTTTCTCTTTGCTTTTCATTGCCTGCTTTATCCCTCGCATAAATTATAGATAGTGACACTAACCTTATTCCTTGCATATGATAGTCATAGAGAATGATAGCTCAGAACATTATGCTTCAAAATATACCTCAGCAACTGAGAAAACCACCTAAGCAAATGTTGCTGTAACTCTCCCCAGTCTCTCTTTTCCAAAGAATAACCATAACAGAGTTATCCATGAACCGTGCCTGAAAGAAGGTCACAAGACCCTCCTTCCAGGAAGGTCCTAACCTTTACTCAGGGACAAAAGAGACTGAGCAAACAGCCTGCCTAAGCCACCTATAGTTGGGTCACACTCCCATTGTTGTGAAATCAGACTTCTAGGTGAGAGCTGGCCCCTTGACGATACTTAGGCACAAAAAATTGTGCAGTTTCCCCCTAGATCTTTGAGTCTCTATTTCTGAAAGCTATTCTGTCACAAAAACTCTCGTTAAATACATTTGTTATGATTTTTTTTCCTGGTTAACTTATTTTGTTACAGTAGTATCAGCCTTGAACCCTACAATGGGTGATGAAAAATATCACTTTCTCTCTCAGAATGCTAAAGCACAGGAGATGAATGAATTACTTATTGATTGTCTTTCAGGTTTCCCTATCCAGCCACCAACTCTCTGGGAAATTCATGTAAGATGTATTTTTCCACTTTTTTCAGGTTATAAATGTGATGGAATCATTTTCTAAAACATATGTTCAACCAGAATACATCTATTCATGGAAATATTTATATGTATTTGAAAACCAAACTACATCTAAATTGGGGGTTTATGTTGAACAGAAATATAACTGCGTGCATTCATATACCATATAACAGAAAATTCTTCAGCAAACGTTCTTTGATGATGGGGTGGAGGGTACCCTCATGTACACAGACCAACTCTTGATGGCTTCAAGGGCCATGCAAGGTGTTACAGTCTCAGCACTGAAGGTACAGCCCACCCTTTCCCCCACATTGTTATGAAACATGGATTTGACTATTTGGCTTTTCTTAAAGACAAAATTTCATATTTGACAGATGAGAGCACTGAACTCATAAAAAAAGATGTTCATAAAGAGCAGAGCAAAGCAGAGTATGAGCTTATAGTTTAGAAGTCAGAAGAGACCTCTGAATATTTTGTATTGACATTATTAGCATCCTGTCTCGAACAAAACATTGAAAACATTGAGACAATGGGCTGAGGTAAGTATCAGGTTTACCCCATATAAGACTATCATTTTATTTTCCTTTGGGTATTTTAAAAGGTCTTTATTATTTTTAAAGAGCTGGTATCTTTTAGATTACACACAAGACCTTAGCAGACAGGGTGTGATCACTTTACAAGGGATCCAGGTACATGCAGAAAAGGAATGATTGGCACACAACAAAACCATGGTGGCTGTGCCTGATGGTCGGGGCAGAATGTTTACACACATGTGATCAGCATGCCATCTCTTCTTTTGTTATGTTTAGGAATTTGAATATGAAAAATATTTAAATCACAAGGGTAAAATTAAAGGGGACAATGAAAACACTTCATTGAGATGAACTGAAACGGACATGACCCAGCATAAAGCACTCTCCTAGTTTGTTCCCCGAATGTTTTCATACCCAGCCTTGCTTTAGTATCATGCTGGCTAAGTCAATATATTGGAGATAGAATCATGACCATTAATTTGCCAAGCACTTTACATTTTACTTATTTAATGAACTGCATTCTCACTAGTAGAGGCTCTAGCAGGGCAAATTATAGGACTCCAGTAACCATAAAGACAAGTTTCTAACTCTACCTCCACGGTGGTTTTGAACCTAGACTTGTAAAAACTCCATGCCATAGTGTCAAATGCTGATTTGGTCTAAGATGCTGTTTTCTGACTGGATCAAGAGAAAACACTGCCCAACCTGCAGCAGCTGCAGCAGCAGCAGCTACTGCAGCTGCTGCACAGTCTGCTATATTTGCAGCTAGACAAGATTGGCAAAGGCTATAGAAGTTACTTAAGAAAGAACTTCACAGGGAGAAGCACAGAAAGGAAATGCCACCGAGAGTGGAATGTAGGGCAAATTCCTAAGGACATCATAGAGGAGCAGCAAAGGCTGGGAGGAGCTAGGTCAGCAGGAAACAGGATGCTACATCTAAGAAACAGGAAAAAAAGGATTCTTTTACTATTTCAGGAATAAAAGAAAGCTAAATGACACACTTTGCTCCTTCAGCATGGAGAAAGGAAAAGCTGATGGCTCCTGAGAGTAAAAAAAATGATGGTGCATCTGGTCATTTTAAAAAGCCATTGACATAAAGATGAAATAACAGTAGAATCACTGTAACTTTGATGGGCACGTGAAAAAAAAGAAGGGTGCAAATCAAAAAGGAGGAAATCATGAAATTTGCAGGCAAATGGTGGGACCTAGAAAAGATCATCCTGAGTGAAATATCCCAGAAGGAGAAAGACAAACACGGTATATACTCACTTATATAGACCTATAAGATATAATAAACATAATGAAATCTGTACACCTAAAAAAGATAATCAAGAGAGTGGACATGGGGTAAGATTATCAATCTTAGTTTAGAAAGACAGAAGGGATGTGCATTGAACGTATGACAGGAGTCTACTGAGCGCATTGGAAAGACTCTAACTAGCAGTGTTTTCAAAGCAAAGACTCATGACCAAACCTTTGGCAGAGTACAGGGAATCATAAGAAAGAAGGGGAGTTAGTCTGATGAGGAAAGGATAGGAGCTCCACAAGGACCAAAGATATCTGGGCACAGGGTCTTTTCTGAGACTGACATGCAACCAAGGACCATGTATGAATGTAACCTAGAACCTCTGCTCAGATGTAGCCTGTGGTAGCTCCGTAACCAATTGGTTTCCCATAGTGAGGGGAACAAGGAGTATTTCTAACAGGAACTCAATGACTGGCTCTTTAGCCTCCCCACCCCCCAAGGGAGGAGCAGTCCTGTTAGGCCACAGAGGAGAGCTTTGCAGCCAGTCCTGAAGACACCTGATAAAACAGGATCAGATGAATGGGGAGGAGGTCCCCCCTATCAGTCGACTTGGCAAGGGGCACGGTGGAGAGGAGGGAGGGAGGGAGGGACTGGGAGGGAATGAGGGATTGGGACACGGCTGGGGTACAGAGTTAATAAAATGTAACTGATAAGAAAAAAATAAAATACAAAAAAAGAAGGGTACAAAAAGAAAAAATATGTATCAAAATTTACTGTTTTTATCTTGAGATTGATATGCAAAGCTACCTGACAAATTCATTATCCACAAATGATAGAATGTTATGCAGCCAACAAAAACAATGTTTTAAAGAAATTTAAATGACAAAAGAAATTATTAATAATACGGCAAAAATCAGTGCAGAATCACACTTTTGTCCGGAATGGAATAAGCTAAATTGTAAACAGCAATTATTGTTGATAGTGTTAGTGGAGATTTTTATATTTTTCATCTGTGTGTTTAATAAGACTAGAAGAGACAGAAACCTGTCATGTAGCTAGAACAGGAACTCCAGACAGGGGCATCTCTGGCCAGGAAGATGGAAATGTTCCCACCAGGCACACTGATTCATGTCCTGGTTTCAGCTGAAGCCAGACACGCCAAAAGTGTTCCAGACAGAGGCCCTGAAGAGTGCCAGAACCCCAGTCCAGCCACCATGATGGAAAGACACCTGGATACCAGACACCACATGGATGAACCTGCTGGGCTGACCCCTCAGCCTCCATGTTTCTGCCATAAGTCCTTTGTTCCAAGTTCATTCTCTGCTGTTGTGACAAGAACCATGACCAAAACAAATTTTGGAGAGGAAAGAGCTTATTTCAGTTTATAGTCCATCACTGAGGGAAGCCAGGGCAGGAACTCAGTCAGGAAAGAATTTAAAATAGAAACCATGAGAAAATGCTTCTTGCTGGCTTCAAGGCAGGGTCATGATTAGCTAGTATCTTCTGCAGCCCAGAATACCTGTCCAGACAGTCATACTGCCCCTAGTGGGCTGAGGCCTCCTACATCAATTAACAATCAAGAAAGGCCCCCACAGACAATATGTACAGGCCAGTCTGATCTAGGAAACCCCTCACCTGAGCACTCCCCATCCCCATTCTCAAGTGATTGTAAGCTGTGTGGAGTTGACAGTTAAAATTAACTGGGGCATCCCATAAAAAGCTCCAGACTGTCAACTCTGTCACAACTCATTTCTTTGGACCGGTTCTTGCTGTACAGGAGCTCTTTCTGTTTTTGAAGCTTCCACTTACAAACCTACAGTAAACTTATTTCTAAAACATCACTTTCCCTGTGATCTGTCACTTTTCCAATCTGGTGGACAAAAACTTGGTGCTCCTGTCTAATATGATCATCAGCTTCTGACACCGTAGTGCCTGAGCAAAGTACTCCTGAGGCTAGAAGGCTTCACTGCATGTAAGAACCCATTTCCCTTTGTTTCATAGTCATTTGTTAAAATTATTGTTATTTTTGTGTGTGCTCATGTTTGTGTGCTGTAGAGGAAATTTAATCCAGCAATATGGCTACTCTAAAGAGGGATCCTACCCAAAGACCTTCTAGGTCTACGCGATCCAGCTGGAAGGCAGACACACTCTGGATTACAGTGTGGATTATAATGTGATCTGGCTGGAATACAGATATACCCTTCATATGCATCTTTAACCACCCCTCCCCCAAATGCAGGTAAGATTAGTTTATAGAAGGAGGCAGCCATGTTTGTCTAACTGAGGGTCAGACAAAGTCTGAATCAGAGAAAGATTTGACATAATGAGTCAGAGATAGGATACATCCAACACTTATGAGAACAGGACAGGAAAAAGAACTACTTAAGAGCAGTGCAGGGAGAGAGAAGAGTTTTTTTACTGAGTGTTTTTTCTTTTCTTTTTTAATTTATTTTTATTGATTACAGTTTATTCACTTTGTATCCCAGCTGTAGCCCCCTCCCTTATTCCCTCCCAATCCCATCCTCCCTCTTCTTCTCCTATGCCCCTTCCCCAGTCCAATGATAGGGGAGGTCCTCCTCCCATTCCATCTGACTCTAGTCTATCAGGTCTCATCAAAGCTGGCTGCATTGTCTTCCTCTGTGGTCTGGTAAGGCTGCTCTTCCTTCAGGTGGAGGTGATCAAAGAGCCAGACCATGAAAGAGTTTTACAAAGAGTTTTTCACTGGGAAGTTTTAGAGACAGGTTGCAGAGAGAATAAGCTAGACACAGGTGAAGACAGAATGAGACAGAGAATGAGAAGGATCCAAAAGATTAAAACATATTGCTAGAATTAGTTTGAGGCTACACAGATAAATTCAGTCAGAAGCCAAGAGAAGCCAGTTTAAATCAGTCAACTTGGAGAAGACTTTGGGACAGAACAACTAAGTTGAATCAGCCAGTGAGGATTCAGAAAGAGCTAGAAAGGCTTGGAAATACTTCTCATCTCATCCCACATCTGAGGAAATAAAACCAACATTTACATATGTCGACCAACAGATGTAAATATTAAAAAACCAATGTGACAAAGGAGAAAGCCCACCAACATTGCAGAAAGCAGAGGACATCTGACAGAAACATTGCAGAGGACAGTAGATATTTGACAAACAGCCACTAAGGAGAAATTAGCCTGAGGTCATCTCTACAGGTTGTTTAAGTTCTTTAAGTTCAGCTGGAAGCCCACAGAGATCTGGGAGCTACAGGAGTCTCTAAGAGGGTGAATAACAGTAAGCCATGCCAGCACATTATTTTAATCATATAGACAGACAGACTTTTCCTGTATTAAAAAAATGGAAAACTCCATTTTAGATCCCTTAAGAGCAAGGGTAGGACTTGAGGGGATAGAAATGTTATTTGGAAAAGCCACCGCAGTGCTTACTGCAACTGTGACCACTGGAGTAAGCTCTTCCTTACTTTCAATTGTAATCTTTTTCTTCTCAAAAGAATTGAAAAAATAACTTTATAACAAGAAAAAAATAGTTGTACAGCAAGAAAAATTAGCTATGATAATACAAAGTCTTGACAGACAAAAGACAGAGGAAGTAAGAGAACAGGAAGTGCTTAATTGTGAACCTATGGTACTGAATACAATTGATGATCAAGATAGCCCATTGAACGTACAGTACCACCTCTTAATGAAATTGAGGAAAGGCGACCCCCTCACTAGCTTTCCCAGTTACCTGGGAACAAATGTCAGAACATAGTGAAAATTTATGAAATGAACAACTAGCCTGGAATCCTGTTAAAATACAAGATCTTAAACATTTTAAATGTTTAAGAGTAGCTTATGGAATACACTCACCCTGTGTGAGATAGATGTGAAATACTGGGTTACCCAAAGTTGGATTATCCCTCAAGACTGGAAATATTTAGCAGCAGCTGTACTGAAATCTTATTTTAAGTTATAATGCTGACATGGTGGCAAAAAGAAATTATGAAAAATTTAAATAGGCAAAGGTGTTAATATAATGAAGGATCAATTGTTAGGAGAAAGTCAATACACTGATTTACAAAAGCAGATGCAATTTGATGACTCTATTATTATACAATATACTTTGAGAGCTTTAAGAGCTACTTTAGTAGCTTTAAGAGACAGAGGAACAAGGAAAAAGGTCTATGTCATTCACAAAGATGTTGTAAAGCCACAGAGAGACTTTTACTGATTTCTTATATAGATTAGCATCTACTATAAACAGGGCATTATCAGATCCAGCTGTGAGACAGGTATTAAATGAAACTAGTTTTCTTTTTCTGGTTTGTTTATTTATTTATTTATTTATTTATTTATTTATTTATTTATTTATTT
>NW_026596091.1:7512910-7535676 GCF_907164565.1 Psammomys obesus | reverse complement strand
TTTATTTATTTATTTATTTATTTATTTATTTATTTATTTATTTATTTATATATTTATATTAATTAAAGTTTATTCACTTTGTATCCCAGCTGTAGCCCCCTCTCTCATTCTCTTCCAATTCCACCCTCCCTCCCTCTTCTTTTCCCATGCCCCTCTCCAAGTCCCCTGATAGGGGAGGTCATCCTCCCCTTCCATTTGACTCTAGTTTATAAGGTCTCATCAGGACTGGCTGCATTCATTGTCCTTCTCTGTGGCCTGGCAAGGCTTTTCCCCCCCTCAGGGGGAGGTGGTCAAAGATCCAGCCACAGAGTTCATGTCAGAGGCAGTCCCTGTTCCCATTACTAAGGAACTCATTTGGATATGAGCTGCCATGGGCTACATCAGAGCAGGGGTTCTAGGTAATATCCGTGAATGGTCTTTGTTTGGAATATCAGTCTCAGCAAAGATCCCTGTGCCCAGATATTTTGGTATTGTTGCTCTCCTTGTGGTGCAAATGCAGAGTGTAAAACAAAATTTTAGAACTTTAAAAGCTTGATCAGCACCCACGGATGAATGGATTGGGACCACTGCTGTTATTGACCCCGATGCCTCTATAATTGGACAAACAATAGCCAGTAATCCCAGATATCAAAAGTCTGTTGTTTCAACTGTGAGAAATATTTGAAAGGGATTTTAGGCAAGGCATTACTAAAGACTTCTCTAGAAGTCTTCAGCATTCCAGGATTTGTAGAACATGTGGTAAGGTAGGCACTGAATTAATAAATGCAGATCAGTAAGAGATATGTGAGGTAATCCATTACCTATGGAAAACTCCTTTTGAGGTAATCCTTTAAACACAGGAAACTCACTAAGGGGGTTTGTTTGTACTCCAGCAACAAACAACACAAGCCAGGCATTTCCTTTCAGCAATCCACAGAGAAACTAGAAAAAACTAAGTTGGGTATTGGAGAGCTAATGCATGCTACAGAAGGAAGCTCTGCCCTTGACTTAGCCATAAGTAAAAGTCTCACACTATCACTAAAAATTCAGTGCTATAAAATACCCACTAAGAGTTCATGGACCTTTCCCCTCAAAGACAGTAGGAATGGTCTTAGGAAAAATTAGCATAACATCGAAAAGATTCATTGGGCAACCAGAAATTATAGATGAAGACTTCAAGGGAAAGATTGAGATTATGATTTATGTAAAGAAATAATGTGTAGTTTAAAGTGGGAGATGGGATTGTTCAGCCTTTACTGTTTCCATATGTTAAAGGTAAAGCAACTCTAGTGGAAAGAACAGGAGGATATAGAAGTAAGGGAAGACAGGGATTTTTGTTTTTGTTTTTTGTTTTTTGGCAAACTGCTATCAATGACCAGGGACCAAAATTAAAAGTAAAATTAAATGGTACTGAAATTGAAGGTTTGGTGGACACAGGAGCTGATGTAATTATGATCTCATGAGAATCATGAAATCCAATTTACCCCTTCAAAAGGTACTGCAGGTCGTAGGAATTGGAACATTATCCTAAGTAAAACATAGTATAAGACGAATTAAATGTGTGGGACTAGAAGATCAAATAGGAAGATTAAAGCCTTATGTGGCATAAATCTATAGGGATGAGATCTACTACAACAATTGGGAGCTCAGATACCTATTTTAACTGACACTGTATATTGACATCTTATGAAATATGGCTTGATGGTTTGGGCGTTTAAATGGGTAAGAAGCCTAGCTCACTGGCATGGAACTAGACACGGAATGCGAGTGCCTAAGTGTCTATTTTAAAAAGGGAAGAAATGCTACCTCTCAATATGTGTGGATTCACAAAGATCTAATTGTACTTTGATAAACAGAAACGGAGAGTAAGATTAGCTGAAAGACACTGGATTGTAGGAAAAAACAAAAACTACTGAATTAGGCCAACCTGTATACTTTAAAGATGTTTAAACATCAGAATAAAAGTCAGGGAATGTGCTGCCTTGAGAAAGAAGTTCTGCCTATATTTCCACATGTGATGAAAGACTATGGGTTCCATCAAAATTGATAACAATCTGATTTGAGTAAGAGAAGCTTCCACATGAAAGGCCCAACACATGGAAGGAAGAGATGTAGAAAGATTGCAATTCAGATGCTGGAGAAAACTGATACCTCCTGCATGGCAGCAGCTCAACCAACTGGCTAAAAAGGGACAGATCATTACTCAGACTCTCAGACTGGAAACTTTGATGCTGAAGTAGACATCTGCTGATGGACAAATAACCAGGGCTGCAGTTAGGAAGGATCATCTCATCAGTGGATCTTCATAGGGACATTCAGACTGTTAAGTTTATGGGATTGATAATTGTCTTCATTGCAATAGTCAAACTGTGTACAAGTTTTAGTTTAAACAGAAAGGGGGAAATGTATATACATGTATGTTTCAGCATGCTTGTATGCATGTGCATGTGCCCTTGTGTATGTAGAGGCCACAGATCAATGTCGGGTATTTTCTTTCCTTCATCTGTCTACACACCATTATTTTTAAAAGGGATTGGGAGGGAATAAGGGGGCGGGATACAGAGTTAATAAAATGTAACTAATAATAATAAACCAAAAAAAAAGTCAATGTCTCCTGCTGAACTGGAGCTCACTGACTGTCTAGACTTCCTGGCCAGCAGGCTGTAGGGATTTTCCGGTCTGTCAATTGCAGGTGCATGTCTCCACACCAACTTTTTACTTGAGTATTGGGGATCCAAACTCAGGTCATTATTATTCTGATTTACAAACTGAGCCATCTTTCTAAAGCCCAGTTGTTAGATATTGCACAGTGTAAATAACTTATGTAGTCAGACATAGCAATAAAAAACATGCAAAGTGTAACTCTTAAATTTCTAACAGTTCAGTGCTAATTATCTCGCTTAAATAAGCTTTATTAATGTTACCAGTAACTATCACTTTGCTAAATCAAATGAGTTCTTTCGCGTTTAATTTCTGTCTTATGACTTATAAGCTACTCCAAGTTAAAATCCTCTGCCCCCCTGGCTTGACTCTTCTAATTTAATCATGCCTCAGTTATTACCCAGATCATTATTATGGTATGGATATAAAATGTCCCTCACAGGCGCATGTGTTTGAACACTTCATTCCCAGGTAGTTGTGCTTTTGGAAGAGGCTATGGGCCTAGCTGAAGGAAGTGTGTTGTTGAGTGGTCGGCTTTCAGGGCCTATGACTCAGGTCTCTCTCTCTTTGCTAGTGGGCAGCCTAGATTCTAACAAGCCATGCCATAAGCTCCGACCACCAAAACCATGAGCGGCTCTGAGGCACTCTTACAGCCATGTTTCCTCTACTACGATGGACTCTATCCTCTTTTCCCTTTTAATTGCTTCTTGTCAGCTATTCAGTCATAGCAAAAAGAAAAGTAACAGGTGTAGTGATAGCTGGTGACTACAGCCTTGGCAATGACCACGGTAGGTCTCCACCATTAGGCATTCTATCGACTGTCACTAAAGTGTAATTGTTCTCCTGAAAAGCAAGCAATAGCTGCTTTGCAGGGGCTTACTTTACAGGGCTGACTTTGTAGGTCCTCTCTGGACCACTTACTCCCAACAACTCTATGGTGCACTTTTTGATCTTTCCTCAGTCAGTGGTGAAAGGCAGAGTAGTGGTCTCCAAAGATATCTATTCCCTATCTAGGGAAGAGGACTGTGCTGCTCTATAAGACAAACATTCCATTGCTCATATGGTTAAGGCTGAGGCCTTTGAGATGAGGAGATTATTTTGGACCACCTAGAGGGGGTCACTGCAACCATGTGAATTCTGAAGAGCAAAGCCCTTTTTTTCCAGATTCCTTGAGCTGGGGAGATGGCAGAGTGAAAAGGATTTGAAGACGGAGGGAGTCACATATCAAAGAATGTGAAGAGGGGTTAGAAACTGAAAAATGCAAGGAAATGGATTTCCCCTACATCTACCAAAAAGTAATGCAATTTGGCAGAGATTTTCATTTTACCTAGGTAAAACTTGGACCTTTGGACCAGTTACAGAACTGAAAGATGATAAATATATATTGTTAAAGCCTCCATGTCTATGGTAAACTGTTATGACAAATTAAGACATCAAGAAACACAAACCATGCCCTGATAGACTTTCTCAACTTTTACATTCTGGCTGTTTCATGTAAAACTCTTCCTTACTGACCTACTCCATTTGACCTAGTCTAGGTGATGAACTATGACGATCGTTCAAAACACAGCTCAGACTCAAAACACAACTCAGGTCCTGAGTCTCCTTTATTCCCATAGTCCCTTAGCACTGCAGCCATTTCCCTCTCTCACATTTAAGATATTACGTGAGTTATCTCAGAATAGATATTTTTTTCTCCAATGGGATTTTTAAATACATTTGAGGACTTGGATTACTATATCCTATTTCTTGGTGAATAGCACGGGTAAAGCCATACTGGTCATATCACCTAATTTTAATAACTGCTTAAGATTGCATGGGAACTCGTTGCATTGGTTACTCATTTTGAAACTTGTGAGCAGGAAAGGTGTGTTGGGATTCACAAAACTCTATCTCTCAGTATTCACCATTTCACTTCCATACCCAAAACCCCCGAGAAGCAGCAAATAGCAGGAAAAGGCTTTCTCTGAAGTCTCCCTACCTACCCAGGACAGGGTCCATCAAAGAGGAGTATAACAGGTTTCAAATTTTCTTATTGAAACTTCATTAACCAAAGAAGAAAAAACTCAAACCATAGAGGATGATGGAACTAAGAAATCAAATGCCCTTTCCAGAGTCCAGAGGACTTTTGTCCCATACCATCATCTATTCTCCAGATTCATTCATTTCTCCTTTATAAAAGATGACTTTCTATCCCTGTAGGACAGCCTTGATTTTCATAATTTATATGGAAGTTTCCACATGAACATGCATATTAATAAATGTAGGGCTCTTTACTCTGTTTATGTCTGTTGTGTGTTTTAGAGGACTCAATTATCAAATCTTCAGAGGGAAAATTTAAACTTCTTCATTGTTTGAATCTCAAAAGTGTCCAACAGTTGAAAAAAATGAAAATAACACTGTAGATTTAGTGTCTGTCACCACAAGAATGGAAGTCAATGATTATTAGGTAATTTTTCAAATACCTTGAAGACAGAGGTACATTTCAAGGTGTACAAATCTTATTTAAATCACTGAGTATACTCTTCTATGTCAGTGACTAAACTGGTAAATTTACAAGTATGAAATTCATTGGAACCAAACTTCCCTGATATGGCAAAGCTTGGCATTGACTCCCACTTGCATGTGAACTTGGAAAATGAGGTCTTTGCTATAATGGTGTTAATTAATTAGTAATTAATGATTTCTACTGTTATTACCTGACTCAGCATTTATGTTTATGAAGAGCTGCACTGCGTAACTGCTTCTGCATGGTTTCCTTGTATGACCCTCTCCCATGGTTTCCTTGTATGATCATCTCCCACATTCAGTAGTGAGAAGTGACCAATGGGGCTTGGTAACAGTAACAAATGTCTGATTTCTCAGGTTAGGTCCAGGAGTATCATTGCTGCACTTCTGCATCAGTCTTTTGAACTGAATGTCCTGGAGTAAGACATCAGCTCTACTGTTGGGAGGCTAAAAGCACCCTATGGAGGTGTTCATTGAAGAACTGGACTTTTCCATTAACAAAGGGGACCAAATCTCATTATTTGCCATTTTGGAGCCAGATACCTAGACCTAGTCATTCAGATGACTGCATTCATGGCCATTTATTTGTTTATTCATTCATATAAACTATTATCTAGCATTGTGTATCAGGGTTTTTCCCAATAAATGAAATCAAACGAGGCTAGTATATAACTTGGTGCAGGGGACATAGCTCAGTTTTTGTCTGGGATATAGCTCAGTTTCTACAGGGAATATAGCTCAGTTGGTATAGGAGATGAGGTCAGTTGGTATAGGGTTGCAGTTCAGTTGGTATAGGGGATACGGCTCAATTGTTATAGGAGATACAACTCATTTGTTATAAGGGATATGGCTCAGTTGGTATAGGAGATGAGTTTCAGTTGTTGTAAGGGATACGGCTCAGTTGGTATGGGGGTACGGCTCACTTATTATAGGGGATATGGCTCAGTTGGTATAGGAGATGAGGTTCAGTTGTTGTAAGGGATACGGCTCAGTTGTTATAGGGAATAAATACAAAGTTGATGTATGAGCCCCTGGGTTTAATATCCAGAACCACATAAACTGGGTTCGGTGGTGCAGACCTCTAATCCCAGCACTCACTCAAGATGCTGAGATGGCAGGCATGCTCTGAATCTGAGGGCAGGGCTACATGGTGTGGCTATATCTCAAAAAACAGCTCCCCCAACAAAGGGGGAGATAAAGAATTCTTAAATATTTTGTATATTTGCAAATTAGCAGATATATGGTTCACATTGGGGGGGAGCTTTTGGCAGGAGGTTAAGGCAGGGTCTCACATGGTTCTGCTGGCCTCCAATTCTTTATAGAGTAGAGGATGACCTGAACTTCAATCACCTTTCACCCACCTCTCCAATGCAGAGATGCCAGGCTTGAACCACCATGCCGGGCCTTGGCAAACACTCTCCCCCTTTCTGTAAGTGTCATTTTTCTCTTTGCTATGAAGAAGCTTTTACGTTTCGTGGAATTCCATTATCTACTTTTAACTTTTGTCACCTGTGATCTGTGTCTATGCAAATAGAATGGCTAGACAGTTGTCATTAGTATCCTGAGTGTTAATAGAGCCAAATAGCAGAGTTTGTTGTTTCTAAACAAGGATGGCAGAATGGTTCATGCTGCTGCTGTTTTTTGTCTCCTGCAGTCAGCATGACATTAGCATTTAAATATTGTAAATATCTGTGAGGCTTAAGAAATATTGTTTGTTTGTGTGTGTGTGTGTGTGTGTGTGTGTGTGTGTGAGTATGACTGTGCGTGTGTGCTCTGTGACTAAGTAGGAAGGCTAGTGATTGCTGCAGCAGTTGTGAGAGTTACTGGAACATAACCTAGACCTTAGCTTCTAGAATAACAAAAATTTTGGCAATAGTAAAAAGTATGTGAAGGTACAATGATTAAATTAATGAAAAGTCAATGGTGAGGTCAACATGCTTCTGGCACTGCTCTCTCATGCCGGACTCTGAGTTCACTGCAGCTTTGGGCATGAACCCGCTACTTGCACACTTTGCATTAGACCTGCCCCCTACCATAGACCATCAGTGGACACTGCTTAACTCACCTCAGTTCAGACTGGAGACCATTGCATGTTGTGAACTGTAGCAGTTACGCACAGTTTTCTGCTCTCAAAGAAACATAGTGGTTTAATCAGAGAAAACAAACACTTTTAATGTTCTTCTACTATTATTCTTCAGCATAAAAAATTGAAGAATATGTGTTTAAACCACATTGTGTAAGAATGTTTGATTTTTAAAAATCATTTGAGTTGCTGACATGAGTCTCATAAAAAAAATATCCTTAAATGAATTTTGGCTTGAGATTAAGACAGAATTTCCAAAAATTTCTGACAAGGCTCTAAATATACTTCTGCCGTTTTATACTATGTACTTATGTAAAGTAGGGTTCTTGGCACTCATGATTACAAAATCAAAACACTGATCAACTCTAAAAGACCACTGAAGATGCTCTCTGTCCTGCAGTATCAGGTGTTCCATCAATGCTCAGCGTCCTTCGTAAGAATAAATAAGTACATCCATCTCATTACTATGCAAATCTGCCTTTTACCAATAACAAATGGTAAGATCACACAAAGCATTGTTTAAGGGACATTTCTTTATGATTTGTTATCAGTAAAAATGTTATTTGCATACCTATTTTATATACTTGTATACTTGGAGTCACATGAAAATTGCTCAAACCGAAGGCGTGAGGAAAAGATTAGAAGCTCTGGGTTAGAGCCGGTGTTACCTCTTTTTCAGTTTGCTTAAATTCAGGGAGGTGTCTAAAGAATATGAAGACATAATCTTATTACCTAAAAAGTTCCACAAACAGACATCTTTCCCTTTTCTTTTCTTGGTCAACTCTAAGCATTTATGTATTCACAAGGACTTGTTGTCTATCTGAAAGGATGATCCGCAGATGGTACAGTCAACTAAGATGTGGTACCTGTGGAGGTCGGGACTTTTACCAGCCCAGGAAGCTGTTCCCATGGCTCCTGATCGCCACTGAGTTTGGAACTTAGTCACAAGAGAACATTTAGCTGTACGCAGTGTGTTTTCAGAAACTTAACAGGAGAGAGAAGAACCACCCTAATGTGGGCAGCACCACCCTATGGGCTGGGGACCCAGATAGCATAAGGAAAAAAGAAAGCAGAGAATCATCAATTGTGTCATTTTGCTTTTTGTGGATGCAATGTGACATCTACTTTACATTCCTGCTGTCATGCCATCCCTGCCAGGATGGACTCTCCCTCAAGCTGGAAGCCAAAATAAATGCTTCCTCGTTAAGTTGCTTTATGTATTGTTTTCACGGCCATGAGAAAAGTAACACAATCATGTGTTGTTCTGAAATATGTGAGTCCTCACCAGATTCCCAGAAGAACCTGTGGCCTACCAAAAGTTAAGTATCACTCATTGAGAAATTTAGAAGGGACAGACTCTGTATGCATTCCATTTGAGGAATAGGAAGTTCAGTCATGGTGCTGGTGCTACCCGGAGGAAGAAAGTTGTAAGATGTGAGGAGAGAAGGCTAATTGCTGCATGTGGCAAGCTTGGCCTGCTGTAAAAGTAGTCTGAGGAGGCTTTTGTTAGGCAGCAGAGAAGGGAAGAAAGAGTCACTGGAAATGGGTAAGACAGGAAGCTGGGAAAGAGATCATGTAGCATTCTGTCAGTCACTCTAATAATCGTGAGTTTTATTCTGATTATGACAGGAAAATGTTATTGGCTAAACAAGACTGTTGGGTGCCAGAGAAGGAATTCAAAGCTCATGAGGACACAAGGCTGTCTCTGACAAATGTTATTTCCCAATAGAAAAAGAACACCCTAGAAACTTAAAATTCAGATAAGTAACCCACGAATGCTAAATAAATACTCTTAGCTTACTAGTCAGTAGATATACTTGAAAATGATTAATAAGGAATGTGCTGTGCTATTATTCAAGCTATCATGAGGGATATTGATTTAGTTCTTTCTGGAGAAGCTGAATAAATTTATTATACTTTCCAGAGACCTAGCCCTTAGAGAGTTATTTTAATGTGATTCCAATATACTCCTGTCTTACTAAGCTAACCTTTGAGATATGCAAGAGTTTGCATGTTAAATCTCTCTTTCTCTGACTCTCTCTCACACAACACACATACACACACACACACACCCTTGTCTCTATTGATGCAAAGGAGACCAAGTAATAAATATTCTTTCTTAGCAGTGCTCACAATAACAAAATACAAGAAATTAAAAGTTAAATCACATGAGCTCTTTGATAAGGAGATGATGATAGGAAAGTTTAGTCTTCAGGTCATGCTTTGTGCATGTGTGCATGCCTGCATGTGTGCCTGTGCGTGTGCGTGTGCGTGTGTGTGTGTGTGTATTGCAGAGAAATTGAACTCAGGCTCTCATATGTGCTAGGAAACCCCCACTACTGAGCTAGAACCCAGCCCTATGCTCAAGTTATTAATTTTTGTCTGAAGAAAATAAAAGGGCTTAATTTTCCAATAATTGAATAAGCAGGTACTTATTAAGAGATATTATATGCAATGAACAATTCCAAGAGGTATAGAAAGGCTGTAAACTTTGGACTTCATTTATTTTTTTATTCATTTATTTGACCAACAATCCATCAAATACACACCATAGACAAAAAGGGGAAAATAATAATTTATAGTCTAATAAGAATTAGAATAAAAGCAGATTTTCCTAATTCTAAATAAAAAGATTAGATTTTTTTTTTCATTTTTAAAAGACATGTTGTCATGTCTTCTAGGCTGCTTTCAAAGTTTTATGTAGCTCAGGATGACCTTGAACTCCTGATCCACTAGTCTCTACCCTCTGAATGCTGGAATTACAGGCAAGCACACCAGTTTTGTGTGACGCTACATATTGAACCCAGGGCCTCAGGAATGCTAGGTAAGCACTTCACAAGCTGAGCTACATGCCCAGCTCAAGATCAGCATAGTTTTTCACATGATTACTGTCAACTTTTAATCTCTATCCTATGTTGGGATTTACTCTCCTTTCTTGCCTTTGGGTTTGCTTGTAGTCAGTAGGACTGATGGAATAGATGGATGTATTGGTTAATAATTAAATGGACAGATGTCTAATTCTCAATTAGTCTAGATGATTGACCGTCCTTAGTGCCTTTTTGGGAAGTGCTGCGGAGCTTGCTCCAGTAGCCTGCCTTCCATAGCCTTTGCAGTTGTTTGTATGTGCTGGCTACTACATGAAAATCCCTGTTCTCCGTAAAGCGATACAGTGTATGCAACTGAAGTAACGGTTAGTTCTTACAGGAAAGGCCAATGTTCTCTCTGAAGATTCTACACTTCTACCTACTGAAATAAACTGGCAACAGATTGGCTGGAGAAAAGCTATGACAAATGTATTTGATGATAGTTTCACATGATACAGGAGTCTTCAGATTGTAGGCCCAAAGACCCAGGGTGAGTACCCATGCAGAAATATGATTGGACAAAAGAATATAGGTGAATGGAAACAGTTGTGAGGGGAAACCCAGAATGGCCTGTCTGTTTAGTCTTCTTTGCTTTTCAAGATACAGCATTTCCTCTTGCATAATTTTTCCCAGAATGGAGGTCTTATGAAGCACTATTGATCAAGGATGATTTTTATGGCCAACTCTTACATAAAAGCAAGGAGGAAGAAAGTAATAGTTTCAGGTTTTGTATATGGCTTTGGGGAAAACAGGTGCTAGGTTTTATGTTTCACTTCGAAGAATAATAATTCTAGTCTCTCTGGCTTGCCACAGGAGAGCTTAAGGAGTGAGAGACAGGCAGGCTATTGGAGGCCAGGAAGAAACTTCACCCCTAAGCTGTTTCTTGGGGCTTGGTTATCATTTTCTGAGCCCTGTTACTGTCATTTCAGTATTTGGACACTGGGCAGTTAAGTTTTGTGTTGCTTCTACAATTTAGAAACATCTATTCTGTATGAAAGCCTAACTGAGAAAAACTTCCTGTCCTGTTAACACCTTGTTATATTAAGATGACAATGGAAAAGCAGTATCTCTAGCCCCAGACAGTTTTCGAACTATAAAATGCCCACACTACTGATATAATTTGTTTATGTATTTTGTCATCAGTTATCCACCATTGTTTGTTAAACATCTCCCAAACTTAGGAGGATTAAAACAATGAACATTTTTGTTCCTTTTTGTATTAGTATTGCAAAATGGGCAAGACTCTGACAAAGAGTTCTGCTGGTCTGGCTGGGGTCACTGTTGAGGATATATTTAGTGTGGTAACTCAGGATACAGAGGAAGCTGCCCTTCTCTCTTCCTATAGGCTCAGATTCTCTTCTCTTCATGTGTCCTATGTTCTTCCCAAATTGTCTGTCGAAGATGGAGGAGCTTCCTCACATGATCTGTCAGGGGTCTCAGAAGTCCCAGGGATTGACCTCCAGAACCGAAACTATAACTTCCATCACATTCTTTTGGCAGAAGGGAATCATCTGGCCAGTTTGATCAAGGTAGAGGAATGCTACAAATATGCATAGCGGGGAAAGGTTCCATCTGGCCTCTAGCATAATCACTTATGATAACATAAGCACTGCCTTGCTTAATTTGTTTGATTGTTTAATCAAGTGGACAGAGACCTGGGAAGATAGGAGAAGTTCCTCAGCAATAATAAGGTCCTGATCCTCAGGACCAGGACCTACAGACTTTGCATTTCATGACCCTATCAGTGCATTATTCTTGGAAATCACCTTGCCCTGATTATCAACCTTTTTTAGAACAGTCTACCTCCACTTATCCATATCCAGTGTGGTCTAGCCTATCTGACATGGCTCTGGAGTCACCTCCTGTAGGAGACCTTGACAGAAAATCACAGGTTCAGTTAAGCCCTTGTTCCTGAGCTTTAGAATGTACCTTATGTTTGTCTGTTTCTCAAGGGTTACCAAATTGTATTAAAATGTTTGGGAGTTTGTTTCATGGGTTTGCTTTACAAGTTAGATTCTTTAGAACCTGAGGGCAAGAATCAAGTCTGACTTTTGTGGTCCTGTCATTCTTATATACTAAGTAAAAATATGTTAAGATGGAGGTAAAATAGAAGAAATGTGTCTTCTGTACTCTGATATCACTGTATGACCTATAATCACCCAAGGAACATACCAGTATTTCAATAAATATTGAGTGGTTGTTGAATACAGAAATTAATTTCTCTTAGACATTGCATAGAAGTATAAACCCTGATTTTGGTGACCCAGTAAAATCTCCAGCAAGCTTCATAAAGATTTCAATTCCTAGCTGGGAAAGAAGCAATATGCCTTAGGCATAACTTTTCAAGCAATATCAATGTTTAATAACAGAAACATTTTGGGCAGGGGTATATAGCTAAAAATAAATCTGTATCCTTTTGAAAGTGCTGGCTAAAATTCTGTAGGCATGTATTCATGCTACCCACACAAAAGTGTTCTCTTGCCTCCAAAAATAAAATGAAACATATAGGAAACAAATGTTTTTCTAAGTATGACAACTCTAGGCTGCAGTTGAAACAAGAGGCGACGTGAAACAATAGGTCTCCAAGGCAAATGTCAAGAGTGATTTTGAGGTGAGCAAAATCTAGTATCCACTCTAAAAGCACACTTCCTTCTTATAGCCATGTTCTGTCTTGTGCTTGATGGAAAATGATTCATGCACCATAGTGTCTGTCACTTGGAAACCCCCAAATAAGCAATGGGGTACTATTCAAACATAGGTGTCTATTTTTTCGGTGTTTTTTTCCTTTTATATGCTTTATTTGGAGCTGTGTGTCTGTCTTTAATGTTTGCTCTAAAATTTGAAATCAAGATGCTAAAGGGTGACCTCCCAATGGTTCAATAGGATATCAGAAGGCCACAGAATATCACAGCTGTCTTCTGCAGCTACCAGATGTTCCTGGCATCTTGTAGGAGGTATAGAGTAGGTTTGTATATGTGGGTTTGCAATGCTGTTCACGTGTGTCTCCAGAGAAGTTGACAGGCCTCACCACAGTGAGAGGATTCCTTGCCCATAACGTATCAGTGGAGGGAGCCACAGAAAGTCCTCTCCAGATACGTGCTGTCTCCTCAAAGACTCCTTGATGGTCTAGCTCTAGTGCTCAGGTTGTCTTCAGAACATCATCCTTTAGTTTTTGGCTTACTACCTGTGGCTGGATGAAGTTTAGCCCCTGAGTCCTGGCTTCTGGAATATTAATTCATGGAAAAGTGAAATAGGAGTAAAGAGGACACAGCCTATTTTCTTAAATTATTTGTCTTTCAGCTTCCTCATCCATTATTTAAAGGAGTTAAGTTTGATGGAAAGGCCATCCAGCTGGGTAAAATACTACCTCAAGAGTCATGTGAGCCTGAGTCTTAGGGAACTGTGTTCCTCATTTTATAATATGAGTAATTTAATAGACGTTCTGTATGTCTCTGTCCCTTTGTCCTGTTCTGCACCTCTCTCTCTGTGTGTGAGAGAGATAGAGACAGAGAGACAGAGACAGAGAGATTTGCCTGCTTGTTAATAAGGAGTATCCTAACAAACAAAGAAACTCCAAGTACTAAGTTCTGTTGTCTTAGGTGACCCATCAGCCTTCATCACTTCCCCAGAATCATCTGGGTCCCCAGGACTTTAAAGGACCACTTATGTGGCTGACATGCCTGTAATTCTAATTTCCAAAATAAAATTGCTTTGTCTGTGGAAATTTATTTAACAATAACAAAATAAAACTATAATTACTGATACTATGTAATATTTATTATCAGTGGTATAGTTCTTTAAGTAAAGATAGCAGGCAAATATTTTCTTGGAATCCTATGAAGTAGGCATTTACTGTTCTCATTTTTAAGCTTCAGGCCAAGAAAAGAACCTTGCTGGGTTCACATCCCTGATTAGAATGTTAGTGGCAAAGCCATGACCTGGCCACTCTGAATAAAAGGTCTACGTCTATACTACATGATCTCATCAGGGTATAAAGTCTGTTTTGTTTCTTGTAAATAATCAGTTTAAAATTCTACGTCCTCCATGTTCTCCTTACACCTTGAATACCATCAGAAAGTGCAGTGTTCCCCGAGCTCCTAACTGGCCATGGGGTGTACCTGTGGAAACTGGTTGTGGTGACTTCTATCAGTATTCACATCATTTGGGTAACCAACCTGTTCGCAACTTAATCTCCTTGAGGATGATAAATTTTTAGGTTCCTTCTGCCGTTTCATGTTCTTGACGTTCAGTGACTATCCAGAACCGTCTGACTGAAATAAGACCCCTTGTGAAATAAGATGTCTTGAAGGGAGGGATCTTAACTTACTTTAGCCTGGGGAAGACCCCTCAGTTCTGCTTACCAGTTGACCAACTGATTCTTTTTGTCTTTGAATTCTTTAGTGGTGTGAATCATGAGTACAAAGTGGAGCAGATGACACGCATTGGAGGGCAAGCCCTGCTAATTTTTGTTGACTGGCCCATTGAAGTGGTAATGAGGCAGAATTTCTGCCTTTGGCCAGAACAGACCTGGAGCACTTCTGCCTTGTTATTCATCTTTTCTCTGGGGGATTGGCAACCCAGGCAGGCAGTTTCTTTCTTACCAGGCAAACCCCAAACCTCTTGGTGAAGTGACAAGAAATATTCACCCCAGTGCACATTTTTCCAAGAAGGCCCAAGGCACAGTGCTAGCTCCCTGTGTGGCTCCCAGGCAATCCAGTCTGCCATAAAGTACAATTCAGAGCATTGTGCTACAGGAAAAAGCAAGTAAACAGAAAAAAAAATCCATTCTGCATATTGATTTTGTCTGAGGTGGCATATGCACACATGAGTGACCACAGTTCTTACAGACCACTGTCAGACTAATTTGTCCCCAATACTGCCTGATCATGACATCCCCCTGCCCCTAAGCCCAAGCCAGCTTTATCTCCTGAGACAGCTAGACTTCAAATTAAAGGTTCACTACTCTCTGGCAAATTTTCATTTTCATGTTTCCTATTTTCTCAGAATAAGAGGTTTTTCAGCGAATAATCTCATATACTTGTTCAGTACCTTCCCATGCCTTGGAAAACATTGACTTTTCTTCACTTGTAAACCAAAATTCTCTACGGTTCAAGTTGCAGTAGCTGATTTGTTCCCCACAAAACTTACTAAACTTACTCTGACCTTGTCTGCTGGCAGAATATACTCTTCGGAGCTCTAACACTGGTTTTCTCAAGGTATAAATATATTTTCTTTCTAGTGTTGTTTATGTCTACTTAATCTGTAGGGCCTAGCATGTAATATTCAACAAATGTTTACTGAATTAATATTAATGTATATATATTGGTTATATATATATATATATATATATATATATATATATATATATATATATATATATATATTGGTTTTTCGAGGCAGGGTTTCTCTTTATAGCCTTGGCTGTTCTGGACTCACTTTGTAGTCCAGGCTGGCCTCAAACTCACAGAGATCCACCTGCCTCTACCTCAATACTAATGTTTATTTAATGAAGCCTTTCCATTAGTTGTGCCTTTGGAAACAAAACATAAAATATAGATGAATTTATTATTTTTGAGGCTCAGAGATGATTTGAAGCCACTACTATGCCTGCAGTGCCCATAGGTTCATGTGTATACCCTGAGAGTTTCCTGCTGTAAACACCCGACACTGAATACTATGAACAGTCTCTGCTTGCTGAAAGGCTAATGTTTCTAAACCATCTCAAATTCAGAAACCCAGTTCCTGGAAATAAAATCAGTATGTTTCCTGTCTCATTTTGGGTATTATTGCTGTGATAAAACACTCAGCAAATACGATTTGGGGCGACCAGGTTTTATTTCATTTTTTTCTGCTTTTGGTCTACTGTGAAAGGAGCTCAGGACAGGAACTGAAGAGAGGAACCTGAAGGCAGGAACTGGAGCATCCCAACTTACTGTTTTGTTGCCTATGGCTTGTTCAGCCTCTTATCTTATTCTTCCCAGGAGTGAGTTGGCTCCTCCCACATCAATCCTTAATCAAAAACATACCCTACAGACTCATCTACAGCCCAATTTAATGGAAGTATTTTCTCAATTGAAGTTCTTTCTCAGATGAGTCTAGCTTGTGACATGTTAATAAAATGAAACACAAACAAAAACCCCAGCACAACCATACTTAGAGACAATAGAACACACTCAAAGATCCAGTCCCTTGGCCACAGTTAAATTTAGGGGGAACACTAGGTAGGATTCATACCCAGGTCTAGATGGCTTCAAATCCAGTGTCTTCAGATTACAGGGGTTTTGTCTTTGTTTTTCGCCAACACTTCATAGTTCTCTTTGAATAGCAGCTGTTGTAGAAGTTTGTACTATTTCTTGTCATTATATGCCGCTCACCCCTTGCCCCCAAAGCATCACAAAAGCCTGTTATACCTGTCAGTGGCCTGCTCAGTTTTAATAGGATCTTGGAGGCTGAGGCTTCATTTCAATACTTTTGAGGCCAACTACTCTTTACCAGTCCGGAGCTCCCTGCATTGGAAGCCTGGCAGTTGGCCATTTTTGTGACTCCTTTGTACTACTTTCTCTGCCCAGCTTTCTGTGATGCACTTCTTCCCTAATACTGTCTCAGAGGCCGGTAAGCCACACATCCGGCTCTCATTACAAAGAGCAGCATTTAGGAAGAGGCTTTACCAGTGATTTGCACACAGCCTGATCAAATGTAGATTCCCTTTAAGTACTATGAAGAGAAATATTTCCAGGTTTTGAGGAGACCCATGGTGCATGTGGGTGGGCGTGAGAGGGGCTCTTTGAATTAAGGAAAGCAGATTATTGCAAACAGCAAACACTCACTCTGAGTGCAGATGATACCAAACAGCATCTTATCAATTCTAAGGTGCAGGTCACTCATACTTTAACATCCCCGTAAGTGGAATGTGGCTTACAACTGATAGTTGTGCAACGATTATAGCAAAACAGCAGTCATCATAGCCATTAGGGCCTATGGTGATTAATTTCAATTGTCACCGTGACACGATTTAGAATCATCTAGGAGATCCTCTAGTTGTGCCAGGAGGAAATGATCTTGTCTAGGCTGAGGTTGGAAATCCTGCCCACCGTAAGTGGCACCATTCCCTAGGCTGGGCTTCTATACTATATAAAAAGAGAAAATGAGCTGAGCACAATCATTTATCACCCTCTGCTTCCAGTTTGTAAATGCATGGTGATCAGCTGCTTCAAACTCCTGCTGACTTGATGTCCCCATTATGATGGACTATACCCTTGAACTGTGGGCCAGAACAAACCCCTAAAGTTGCTTTTCTAGCTGTATTTTATCACAGCACCTGGAAAATAAACCAAACACAGCTTTCACTCATCTAAGTATCAAATATTCCAGCAGCAAACATTACAAAGTGAGCAGAAATGGGAGCAGGATGCTTGTGCATAACTGTAAAACTATCAGCCTGGGCTCTATGACAGAGTCAACGAAAGCTATTCAGAAGACTCAGGAAGTTCAGTGCAGTCAAAATCTTAGATAAGACTAGGCTTTTCTTAAGTACTTGAAACTCCCTGTCAATCTTCTTTAAAGAAGCATGGTTTGATACAACGTTCCTCATCACAGAATTTCATAACTGGACTGCTATAATAGAATATTGGGGTACAAACAGCAGTTTAGGATATATATCCTATCTTCCTTTGCAGCTTGGTTTGACCATGTGACTAAGTTTTAGCCATGGTCATACTAAGTTTAGTATGTTAGGAGAGTGAAATAAAGCTCTGAGTATCATGGTTTGGGTCTTAAATAATACCCTAAAATGTATACGGTAAAGGCTTGGTCCCGGCTGATGGCACCACTGGAAGGGGGTGGAGACTCAGTTAGAGGAAGAACATCATCAGGAGTGTGCCTGCTCAAGAAGGATGGTTTGTGACCTTGGCTCCCCTTCTTTCTCCATTCCTGAGCACCGTTAGCTGAGAAGCTGCAAACTCTCACACAGTCCTGACTGCAGCCCCCAAGAAGGTCACCCCAAGGAGTGACCTGACCACAGACTGAATTCAGCCTCTTAGCCCGATCTCTGCTGTCACAGGTAGATTCTGTCACAGCAGTGGAATGCCGCCGCAAACACCGGTTGTGTCCTCTAGATGTCTGTTATCTGGAAGGCTGATGGGGTGGGGAAACTTCAGACGCTCTCTTGCATCAAAGGTAGGAGCCACGTTTTAAAGGTAGCAGAGTGACAGACAGAAGCCGCAGGGCCGTGATAACCTTGACGCCACATCCTGCCAGCCTTTAACGACTGACTGACTCTCATGGGAGTGAGTGGTTAGCCCATTTAGCCACCACTCCACTTCCTTCTGCAGCCAACGGTGTCTTCCTTGGTTTTGTGTATCTCAGTCTCCCCTGCCCTAAGCAACATGACCCACCTACAGATACACGCGTGCCAACCCTGTAAGAAAGCTTTCTTGGTCTACATCCCGGCTCCTTACTCCAAGGACCTGCTGTGCTTTCTTGCAACCTACTTTCTCTGGGGTTGCCAGTCTCTCTCTCTTCCGTGACGGGAGTCTTGCTTTCAAATTGTACTTCTATAAAGGACATTTTTTTTCCTTCCCAAAATATCATTCCTGTTCATTTCAAACTTCCTAACTACAATCTTTAGCTTCCTGAGGTTAGACTCAGAGCTAACTGTACCTTCTATCGGCCTCTTTTTTCCTCTGCCTGTGTGACTCCTTTTGCTCACCATGCTTCATTAGTTAAGTCAAATGGCAGTTTTTCTCATAGCCCCAGAAAATAGAGTAGGCCCAACCTCTTCTACTTTTCTCTGAGCTCTTCAGCTGGGGCTGTCTGATGCAAACTAATTCTCACAAACTGTGGAACCCTTATTATGCAAGTTTTCCCATTTTACACATTATCTCCAATACTTAAAACCACTCTGAAAAAAAGGGGTTGTATTATTCTCATACTGAGGCTCAGAATGGATAAAATGTCTTCTCCAGGAGGATTTACCCAGTTAATTATAGAGATCTTCAAACAGAAGGCAATCTGCACTAGTCTTGGTGGCAGTTGCCTATAGTCCCAGCACTCAGGAGGCCAAGACATGAGGATCTAGTTTGCAAGGCCACCCTGGGCTACATAGAAGGACCCCATCTGGTAACACAAGGGATGAGAATAGAGTGCAGTAAGTGCAGGACTTGGTTAGCGACACAAGGCACACGGCCCTGGGTTTAACCCACAAGCACAGGAACCCCAAACCCAGTCAGCATTCTTCTACCACAGACACTGTTCTTCAAGCCAAAAATTAAGACAAAGATTGGGGCTCCTGAGAAAGAACACTTAGTTGGTACATCTCGGTATGGAACAGTGGTGGTACCAGGAAAGTTAATATGGTTTCTAGTTTCCTGGCCCAGGAAACAAAAATGATGAGAACCTTTAAGACCTGCTCAGGCCAAAAAATAAAAAAATAAAAAATTCCACACCTTGCCTAAGCCCCACTGAAGGTTCTTTTCTTGACCTTGACAGATATTTCTCTCTAAGCCCTCTGAATTATTATGGAATAAAATGACTTATTTTAATTTCCCTAGATGTCTTTATTGAATTCTTTCACAGTATTTTATGGAAAATATCTGATTACTGATTCATAGAATAGAACATTATGAAGTTTTATGCTAAGTGGCTGCCACGGTGGTGTCCAGGCTCGGGAGCTTCCTTCCTCCTGGAGTCTGCCCTGGTCCCCGCAGGCTCAGAGGGGCACGCTAAGCTCCTCCACTTCCGGTTTGCTCCATTACTGACGTTCTGAGTAAATCATGACAAGAAAGAACGACGGTGCCCGATTCCCAGCACAAGCTTGAAAGATGACACGGTGAGGCACACTAACCCTGAAGTCAAGAGCTTAGGCTATGGAATAAGATTGAGTCTGGGTCGCTCTGTTCCTGTTTAAATGAACTTGGTCAATTTACTTACTCTCTACACCTCTCTGTTTCATGGTCTGTAAAGTGGGGATGATTCATAGAATGTCCCAGAATACTTGTGAGGATTATATAAGATGACATAAGTGCTTTGAAGCGTGCCTGGCTCACATTGAGGAAGACCTTAAAAATGAACTGTATTTCTTGTTGTTAAGACGTGTCATCCTAATACTCTAGGATGTGAAAGTCCTTGCCCGAGCATGCTTGTGCCTCTGCATGTGCAAAAATGACAATCAGTGAGGTCCTGGTGCATGGCATGCTCTTCTCATTCACCGTGGTGGGTGAGCACGGTTCCCCGGGGGGCGATGTCCTAGGTGATGAGATGTGTCTCTCAATTAAGGAGGTGAATCCCGCATTACACATCTGTAGTAACAGGCAGAACAAGTTACCAGGGAGTGTAAACCTTACACTCACCTTCACTAAACTTAAGTTTCTTCCTGATTGCAGGCACCTGACCTCCCTTTATATAGAGTGTTTGCTTTATAAAACTTGTAATTATGAAATTCATGTTCCCTTCTTTATGTATGAGTTTTTTTCCCCAGCCTCTTCAAGTTCCATCAGTCAGGAACACTTTTCTTTTTTTTCAGACCTGGGAGGCATGCCTTTGAAATACAACCTTCAATACGACAATCTCCTAGGCCCTGTGGAAGGGAGGAGCCTAACTTTGGTAAGTGGCAAATAATAAACACAGATGGCTTGGTTACACGGAACAACCTTTCTACAATGTCCTTCAGTACTGCCAACTAGTTTGCCTCAGTGCTTAGAAACCCTGTTGCTTCAGGGTTAAAGGTCATCTCTCTTCCCTATTGTAATAGCACAGTATGAAGTCTTCCATGCCTGTTTAACTCTGTCTACCATTATTTTTATTATCATCATCAGGTAGGGCCCATCATATTACAAATGTTTCTATGAAAGCAAAAATGAAGAATAAAAGAATTTCCTTGTTTCTCCTCCCCGCTGATAAACAAGATTTTGCTCCAGAGTAAGGGAGGAGTAAAAGAGAAATGATTTATAGTGCCTGGCAGGTATGGCTCAGGTTTCTGCAGATCAATAATAGGCATTACTGAGGAGTTAGAATTTTTCAGCTCTCTAGTGAAACCGCCAATCTTAGTCTGTGAAGTCTGGTCAAGTCCCTGGGATTAGGCTATCATCACCTACTTAAAAAGTCTTTCTTTAAGAAGTTCTTGCAGGACTAGAACCTACCACAGATGTCCTCTGAAAGACTCCACCTAACCAGGGGATCAATGTAGATGCAGAGACTCACAGCTAAATTTTGGGCAGAACGCAGGAAATCTTATGGAAGAAGAAGGGGGAGATAGAAATACCTAGACGGAACAGGAGCTTTGCAAGGAGACCAACAAAGCCAAAATGTCTGGGACCAGGGGCCCCTGCAGAGACTGAGGCATCAACCCAGGACCATGCATGGAGAGGACCTGAACCTCTGCTCAGATGTAGCTCATAGGAAGCTCAGTCTCTATGTGGTTCCTGTAGTAAGGGGAGCAGGAGCTGTCTCTGATATGAACTCCGTTGTGAGCTACAACCAGGATACAAAGTGAATAGATTGTAAATAATAATAATAATAATAATGAAGTTCGTGGTTCAAGCAGATTGTTAATAGAAGATTCTGTAAAGAAAATTATGGACATTCTTATGCCCAGCAAGGATAAACTAGGAATCTCCAAACCTTGAAGAAACAGGTGGTATGTATACAAACACTTAACATGCAGATACCTGGAGGTGAGAGTTTTTGTTTTAACAGTGTTTGGATTTAACTGGCACAGAATCCTGTTCTCTTTCTTCTAGCCTCCAACTATCATTTTCTGATCTGGTTTCACCTCTGGGCCATGTTCTTGTTCATCTCCTGTTTCAGGACCCCTCTCCTGCCCTCCCCTTCCCCCCCTCTCCCTTCCCTTCCTTTACCCTGCCCTCTCTTCCTCACCTCTTCGCCTCTATTTCCTCTCCTCACCTCTTCTCTTCTATCTCCTCCTCTCCCCCCTATTTATGGAGAAATAAATAGGTGGTGGAGAAATGTGTGCCATGGTAGGTGTGGGGAGATCAGAAGACAACTTGAGGGAGTAAGTTCTCTCCTTCCATTATGCTTGGTGGTGAGTACCGTTCTCTATAGAGCCATTCATTGAATCAGTCCTGCCCTACACTGTTTTCTTTGGCTAATTTCTTTGTCTACAAACAACGGCTCCATGACTGGTCAGAATCGTTTCACCAAGATGGAAGCTACAGTCAGCTTAATGTTCAGTTGGCCACCTAAAGGCTTCCTACCTGTCTCTGAATCTTTTTTTCTTCTTTTTCTTCAATGATATAGCTTTGATAGAATCAGGATACTTCTTCCTCAAGTTGGAAGAGCACAAATGCAAGGAAGTTAGGCTTCTTCTGAAAATGCAGAGCCCAAGTAGACATGTCATATTACAGAATACATTCACTGAATCAGGGTAAGTAGGCTGACCCACCAGAGGCCTTTGAGGCTACCATGCCCTGTGGAAGAATTAGGTCTTAGATTTGTGTGCTCTGGGTTCCTTTCACATAGACTGATACCTCTGTGGCCTTCTGGAGAACCATTTCCTAGATAAGGAAGTATAATACATCAGAAACATTGACAAGTGACTAATCAACTACCGTGGGCTTGGGTTCCTCCAGAATTTTACAATATTCATTTCACATACCAGTCTATCAAATTTTCCTTCCTTCCTTCCTTCCTTCCTTCCTTCCTTCCTTCCTTCCTTC
>NW_026596091.1:7503441-7512900 GCF_907164565.1 Psammomys obesus | reverse complement strand
TCCTTCCTTCCTTCCTTCCTTCCTTCCTTCCTTCCTTCCTTCCTCTGCTGGGCCTTCCAGTGACTGCCCAGTATCAGTATTGTATACATACTTCCACTCTGTTCTGTCTATAAAATTACCATCAAGATGTAAAAAGTGAAGGTGTGCATAGATAAGAACTAGAAGGCCCTTAGGACATGCACACACACTAAAACATGGGTCAAAGAAAGCATCACTGTGACCAGAAAAGGGTTATGGATAAAGTTTATCGTATAGTTGTTACGGCAACATAAAAATGAAGTATAAAAAAGTCAATGAATCCCTTTATTGAAATCACCAACTCACACAGACTTAAATTCAAATCTGATTAAAAATACTTCATTATGTATTCATTAACAGAATTCAGATATCTAATAGCTATCAAGTTATTAGCCACGGTAGCAGTCTCTTGAATATATGGGTCTCTGTCATTACATTTGTTTGCTATATTGGCAGACATTTCTTTTCATTGAATAGTTTAGACAATAAAGTAATGCATATTCCCTGTAAAATTTTCTGGAGGTTTAGAAAACATGTCAGCAAAAAGTAAAAAAAAAAAATCACTCTCAATCTTACCAAGAGATGGCCACACTCATGTCTGTTGGAACAATACTTCGTACCTTCAAATTACTTCTACTTTTGCTTTTTATTTTGCTAACATGAAGTCAACAATTGTGGCTTTTGTAAAATATTTCAACATTAAACGACTTAAACTCATCGAATTGATCTTTTTCCCTCAGTTTTTTTAATGTAGGGGTTCATTAGGAAGGTCAGGGCCACCTGGAATTACATAGCCAAAGCTGTTCTCAAACTTGTGATCCTCCTGCCTCCACCTTTTGAATATAAATGTATGACACTATCCATGCCAGGCTAGGATTTTTTCCTCACAAAACATTTATTTATTCCAAGGATACTGAGAGCAAAAACATGTTTTGTGGTGGGTTCCCTAGTAATGGGAACAGGGATTGTCTCTGACATGAACTCACCTCCCCCTGAGTGGGGAGCAGCCTTGCCAGTTCACAGAGGAGGACAATGCAGCCAGTCCTGATGAGACCTGATAAGCTAGGGTCAGATGGAAGGGGAGGAGGACCTCCCCTATCAGTGGACTTGGAGAGGGGCATGGGAGGAGATGAGGGAGGGAGGATGGGATTGGAAAGGAATGAAGGAGGGGGCTACTGCTGAGATACAAAATGAATAAACTGTAATTAATATAAAAGTGTTTTGTGTACTTTTGACCTATGTCAAAACTATTTGACACTGTCTCTTTTAATAGTTCTTTAACCATCATTATTTATTAATTTATTCTTTTTTATTACTTTATTTTTTTTTACAATTTATTCATTTTATATCTCAATTGTAGCCCCTTCCATCAACTCCTCCTGATCCCACCTTCTCTCCCTCTTTCCCCCTACTCCCTTCCCCTTAGTCAACAAAGGGGGAATTTTCCTCCCCTGCCATCTGCCCATAGCTTATCAAGTCTCATCAGTTCTGCCTGGATCCTCTTCCTCTATGGCTTGGTAAGGCCTCATCATCAGGGGAAAGTGATCAAAGAGCAGACAATGAAGCTCAAGACAGAGGCAGTCCCTGCTCCCCTTACTTATAGCAGCTTTATTTGTAATAGCCAGAATCTGGAAACAACCTAGATGTCTCTGAATAGAGGAATGGATACAGAAGTTGTGGCACATTTACACAATGGAATACTACTCAGCTATTAAAAACAATCATAAAATTTGCAGGCAAATGGACAGAACTAGAAAAGATCATTCTGAGTGAGGTAACCTGGAAACAGAAAGACACACGTGGTATATACTCACTTATAACTAAAATCTACAGACCTAAAGGAGCTAAACAACAAGGAGGACCCTAGGGAAGATGCTTAAATCTCATTCAGAATGGCAAACAGGACAGAAACCAGAAATGGTGGAAGAGCGGAAACAGGATGAGAACCTGCTATAGAGGTTCCTCTGAAAGGCCCCACCCAATAGAGGATCCAAGCAGATGCTGAGACTCACAGGAGAGGATTTTAAAATTGTCTATATAGTCTACTTGCAACTGTACATTATGTATGAGCAAGTGGTACTTTAATAGGTAAGCGTTAAAGGTTTCCTGAAGACACACAAATACACACACACACACTTTTGCAATCTTCACTTTCATAGATCATTTTGTTTAATTTTATTTTTTTTTCTTATCCCTTTTCTCTGTCTTTTCTATAACCGTCCAGTGTTAGTCTGGTATATATATTTTCATGCTTTTCTCTTACTTCATGCAATCTCATGCAGATGCCTAGATAGATACTATGTTTTGAAAACATGAAATCCCTGGTACGTACATCAATATCTTTTCAATATGCATACAATATCCAATAATATATGTTGGAAAGCATGGACCTCCATTCATATTTAATTTTTTCCTTTAATAGAGTAGTTATATAAAAGAAAAAGAGAAAATAAGAAAAGGAGAAACCATGTCCTAAGAATATATACCAGAAATGCAACTCCATTACTTTTCCTTAATGCTTCTAAACTGTTGGAACAAGTATTTGCTTCTTATCCTTTGACTAAGATCAAATGTAAACACTAAAGCAAGTAGATACTATTTTTATAGCTGTGTCCATATGATGAAGTGAGATTTGTACTACAGAAATAATTGCCCCAAGGTCACAGTGCTGATAATGGCTGGACTTTGACACAGAAACTGTGGTGATGCATTTTTGACTTAACAATATAACTTTTAAGGGAGCTGGGGTAACAGCTCAGTCAAAACTGTGCTAGCCATGCAAATACAAAGACCTGAATTTCACACCTAAAACACATTCCCTTCCTCCTCGCTCCTTAAAAGGCTGAATGTGGTAGTGTATGCTTTTAATTTCAGCTCTTTTTTTTTTTTTTGTTATTTTTTTCTTTTTAGTTACATTTTGTTAACTTTGTGTCCCAGCTGTATCCCGCTCCCTCATTCCCTCCCCAACCCCAGGGTAGCTCAGTAACCAAGTAGTTTTCCAAAGTAAGGGGAACACGGACTATTTCTAACAGGATCTCAAGGGCAGGCTGTTTGACCCCCGCCCCCCCCCCCCAGGGGAGGAGCAGTCTGTTAGGCCACAGAGGACTTTGCAGCCAGCCCTGAAGATACATGATAAAACAGGGTCAGATGAAAGGGGAGGAGGTCCTCCCCTATCAGTGGACTTGGAAAGGGGCAGGGAGGAGACCAGGGAGGGAGCAGCTCTTGACAGGTGGAGACAGGAAGATCTGTGAGCTTGTGGCACAGCCTTCCCTCTTAGATGAGTTCCCAGGCCAATGAGGGACCCTGTCTCAATATTTTAAAAATCAGTGAGGTATCCCAGACCCAGAAAGACACACATGGTTTGTACTCACTTATAAGCAGATTTTAGCCATATAGTACAGGATAAGCATACTACAATTTACAGACCCAAAGAAGATAAGTAACAAGGAGGATGCAAGAGAGGATGCTTAACTATTACTCAGAAGGGGAAATAGAATAGACAACAGAAGTTTTTGAAGAGAGGAAACAAGACAGGGGAGGGCACACAAAGAGAAAAGAGGATGATGATCAGACCTAGGGAGGGGGATTTGAGGAAGGACAAAGCTTGCAGAGAGAAGACAAACAGTGGGCGGGGCCACCTCTGTGATGAGCTGAAGACTATGGCAGGGTAGGCTTCTTCGAGGATATGGAGGTGACTCTAGCTGAGACTCCCAATAGCAGGGGTCATGGACACTGAAGAGGACACCCTCTAACTAGACATGACTCCTAGTGGAGGGAGAGGAACATCATCCACTCCCCCCAAACTTCAATCCAAAATTTACCCTGCTCACAAGATGTACAGGGTTAAAGATGGAGCAGAGATTGAGGGAATGCCCAACCAATGACTGGCCCAATTTGAGTCCCACCTCATGGGAGAGAGCCAACCCCTGGCACTATCAATGATACTCTGCTACACTAGGAGCCTAGCATAGCTGTCCTCTGAGAGGCTATACCCAGCAGCGGATCAAAACAGAAGCTGAGACTCATAGCTAAACACTGGGCAAAGTGTAGGAAGTCTTGTGGGAAAGTAGGAACAAGGAAAGAAGGACCTGGAGGTGCCAGAAGCTTCACAACAAGATCAACAGAGGCAACTAACCAGGGCCCAAAGGGTCTTGAGGGGCCTGAAGCACCAACCAAGGACCACGCATGATCTAGACATAGGGCCCCTACACAGATGTAGGCGATGGGCAGCCTGGGCTTCATGTGGTCTCCCTAGTAAGGAGAGCAGGGACTCTATTGCCTGCTTTTTGGTCACTTCACCCTGGCGGGGCTGCCTTGCCAGGCCACAGGAGAAGATGTGTTCAGCCCTGATGGTACTTGATGAGTTGGAGTGGGTTTGTCGGGTGTATGAGGGAGCTCCCCTTTTTCTGAGGAGTAGGGGAGGGGGAAAGCAGGAGGGAGAAGAGGAGGAAGGAAGCTACATTGGAATGTAAAGAGAATAAATAAATTAATTAAAAAATCAAACAAACAAACATGGATGATGCTTGAGGAATAATACCTGATGCTGTCCTCTGGCCTGCACATGAACCTAAACACAAACACACACCTGTACAAGCATGAACATGCAAACAAACACACATACACACATGCACAACAGTAGTAATGAATAGTAATAGTGAGCTTCCTAGTGAAAGACTGTCTTCTCTGTTAGAGTAGTGGGCCTATCACCCTAGGAAATATTTATGCAGGTGTTGTTTGATAATGACTGGATACGCATCCGAGAGCTATAGGCAGCATTTCAGTAATGGGGGGTGACGGTGGATGTCCAGTCCTTCAGGCCTCTTCTAGAGGATTTGATACTTTGTCAAACTGTAGCAATGTATGCTCGCTGTATTTATTAAAAAATGATGCACTGTAAGCAAAGAGCAGGCCACAGAATATTACTCAACTATTTTACACTTATGGTTCGCCTAATATCACAAATGACCATTATAGACAGTTTAAAAGTAGAGAATGAAAACCACACCCCGCCAATCAAAATGTATATTGTACAAGTTATTTTAGTTTTAAAGGACTATTTGGGGCATATAGAACTAAATTCTGGTGTCTATTGTGCTAAGCACAATTGTTTGGCTTATTAAAGAAGACTTTTTTAAAAAGATTGGTTGAAACAGGCTAGCCTAGCAACAACCGTAATTCAAATTCTTACACAAATTTTCTATTATTAAATGATTCCTTTCGTTTAACCCATCCAAACTATGTGACTAAATCATTCAGTGAAGTGTTACATAAAATAACAATAAAAATAAACCTCTGGATTTAGATAAAATAGTGTGCTTGTCTGCTAATGTATTCTACCACCCGCCTTCCCCAGTTGGTTCTATTAAAAATAGTACTGTAAAAAGAAAGAAAAAGCAAAAAATAAAGCATGCTAGTGCCAAGCATTTCACAGAGAGGCTTTTACATACAGTTTAAAGGTTCACGGGAAGGTTAACACTCCTGGAGGCAAGGAAGATGAGCCACACCCAGATCACTATTTGGGCTCTGGAGCATGACCAGGGTGTGTGCTCACTTCCCAGGCAGAGGACACAGGGCTCTGGTTCACTCACATCTGGCCGCCTGGCCTGGCCGTAAGGAGGGCTTTCTGGCTAGCTAAACCCTTCCCTGCAGGTGATGGCTGCATTTCACTAAGAGTAAGAGAGGTTGTGGGGTTATCTTTGCTGTTAGAACTACATATTTTCCAGTCAATGACCTAAAATTCCAATATAAAGTGAACTCTGTGATTAAATTCTTTACACCCTCATTTGAGTAGTTTTCACTTGTAACTAAAATTTAGATGATAAAGCTTAGGAGAGAAAATGCTAGTTTGTTTCTTTTCAGATACAATATAACTTTCAGGATATGAAAATGCATGCTTAAAATATATTTAAAAGTTATTTTTATTTTATGTATATATTTGTCTGCATTTTACGTATGCACCATGCATATGCTTAGTGCCTGGGTACTAGAAGACGATGCCAGATCCCTAGAACTGGAGTTACAAATGGTTGTGAGCTGTTATGTGGTGCTGGGAACTGACTCTAGGTTGTCTGCAAATTAGCCAGTGCTCCCAACCACTGAGCAATCTTGCCCCTAGAAATAGATTTATGGGCCAGCAAGACGGCTTAGTGGGTAAAGATATTTTTTACAAATCTGGCTGACTTGAATTTGGTCCCTAGGAATCACAGGTGGAAGAGAAGAAATGGAATATGATTCCTCCAAGTTGTTCTCTGGGCTGCACACACACAGATGCACACACACAAAGACACACACATTCAGGCACACACACAGAAACACACACAGACCACATAAAAGGTCACACAGATAACATACACATATGTACAGAGTTACACACAAACCACCCATATACTAACATGCTAAACACACAGACACATACACAGTCACACACACGGATGTGACATACATATATACATATTCACACACATATGCATCCACACACCCACACACATGCTCACATGCATACACAGACATATGCACACACACGCATGCAGAAAAATACACAGAAACACACACACATGCATGCACACATGTTCACAAATACATACCCACATGCTCATACACACACACCGATACACACATGCGCACACATGTGCACACACAATCACACACTAAATAAACAAACAAAAATTTTAATAAAAGGCTATTTTTCAGCCCTGTAATTCAATCTACTACCATCTATCTATCTGCAGCCTTTAGTCTTAGTTGAAATTATTGAGAGGTGGAGGACACTTACAGCTCCACCTCTCTAGTGTGATGTCTAGCGCTTGGTTATTTGCATTTGCTGTTGTGTAACAACAGGAGCAGCCTGAGGAGACAGTCGTTAGTGCCATATCAGTGGATCTCAGTCTCATCAAGAAGATTACCAAGTGATTCTTGGGAAGCGTGAAAAATTGGAGAAGAAAAGAGCTTCCTTGTGATATAATGACAAAGGAAGATTTCACATAAAAATCATTTATACTCCAGCCACAATCTTCCTGATCAGAAAGATAAGCCAGATTTTTTCAAATGTCTTTCTGTTTCATGGGCTCTAATGAGAAAGGGAAGTCATGCATGCTTAGTACACCTAAAAAAGATAATCAAGAGAGCGGACATGGGGTAAGATTATCAATCCTCGTTTAGAAAGACAGATGGGATGTGTATTGAACGTATGACAGGAGTCTACTGAGGGCATCTGAAAGACTCTAACTAGCAGTGTTTTCAAAGCAGATACAAAGACTCATGACCAAACCTTCGGCAGAGTACAGGGAATCATATGAAAGAAGGGGAGTTAGTATGATGGGGAAAGGATAGGAGCTCCACAAAGACCAAATATATCTGGGCACAGGGGTCTTTTCTGAGACTGACATTCAACCAAGGACCATGTATGGATACAACCTAGAACCTCTGCTCGGATGTAGCCTGTGATAGCTCCGTAACCAATTGGTTTCCCATAGTGAGGGGAACAAGGACTATTTCTGACAGGAACTCAATGACTGGTTCTTTGGCCTCCCCACCCCCCAAGGGAGGAGCAGTCCTGTTAGGCCACAGAGGAGGACTTTGCAGCCAGTCCTGAAGATACCTGATAAAACAGGGTCAGATGAATGGGGAGGAGGCCCCCCCATCAGTGGACTTGGAAAGGGGCATGGTGGAGATGAGGGAGGGAGGGTGGGAATGGGAGGGAATGAGGGAGCAGGATACATCTGGGATACAGAGTTAATAAAATGTAACTGATAAGAAAAAAATAAAATTAAAAAAAAAGAAAAAAAAAGGAGGCTGAGAATGTCCACTTCATTGATTGCCTGCTACAGTCGAGGCTATAGCAATACAGTATATAATCTTGCAACAGTCTCATGAGATAGTTGTTAAAAATCTGAACTAATAGGTAGAGAAGTTGATATCAAAGAGGCCACGATACAAGTGAGTTGAAAAGTTGGAATTTGAAGCCAGGACCCTGTAATTTCAAAACCGAAGCTCTGCAAGAATTGTCTGCATGCAATCCTAGAATACACGGACATGCAGAAGGTGCTATCAAACCACAGAGGCGACAGTGCCGAAGACCCGGGCATGGTAAGAGCAAGAGGATCAGCATCATGGCGTTCTTCTGTCAGTGCTCATCTGATGGACATTTGAGTCTGGCTGCAGGTGGGAAATCAGAAATATTTGTGAAGAGTGTGTGTGTGTGTGTGTGTGTGTGTGTGTGTGCACGTGTGTGCATGTGAAATTAGGACCTGAGGGCCGACAGACAATAAGTTCAGTAAATTTCATTAGTTTCTTATTTCTACCTTAGTCTTGGACAGCTGAGCTTGCTGGCTAAGTTTCCAGTGACTACATAAGTAGTGAGGCTCTTTGCCCCTAAGGAAACTGGTTTCACAGAGTAGAACTATTATATCATGATATTGTCTTGTGATTCACAGTATGCTCCCACTTGAGGTGTTTCAAATGTTTAGGATTGGTGATGAGGGGTTCCAAATTTCTTCCTGTTTGGCCCAACACTGTTTGTGAGTAAATACTTGACCTTGGCTGGGGAGGGGCAGGTAAGAAGGCTGAGGCAGAACGTGTGGGAATATGGCCTGTCTGTGCTGCTCCATCATGGCTCTCGTTACTTAGCCGTTGTCCCTAACCCCACCCACTGAAACTGTCCTCATAAACTCTGTTAATGTCAGGCATTGCCCCCTCAGTGGCCTTCCAAGGCTAAATTCTAATATCTGATAACTCATACTCTTTAATACAACTATTCTTCTCACTCCCTCTGAATTTACCTCCTACTAATTTTACTGTGCATCCATCTCCACCATCAAGAGAAAAGAGACTAATAAAACGTCAGAGAAAAAAAACAATTTGAATCAGTATATACTTTTTCTTTTCTTTGTCAAGGTTCTCTGGACATTTTGATTTCCCCAAGGTAACCGGCCTTCTCTGGTGTGGGCTGTCTAGTGGCTTCTTATTCCAGTTGACAGACCATGACGGTTCCAGGGAATAGAGTCAACGTAATGTGAAGACTGTAAGAACAGCTGACATCATAGGATACTTTATGAAAAGGCTTAGAGGTCATTTTTTGTACACTCATCATGTTGAACACAGCCTTTTCATGGTAGGCCAAGATGGGAGCTAAGATTTAACATATGTCTACATGTGCTTGGCGCCATATTCCATTGCCCACGTCTCCACCACAATCCTATACAAGTGTCTTCATTCTAAGTGTGCTAAGACCAAGCAGCCAGCAGAGCATACTAAGGCTCCATGTTGAATTCATGTCTGCTTGAGTCTCATTTCACTATGTGATTTGCAACCACAGCACTCAGTACCCAAAGCATCATTCGTGGAGTGACATCTTCAAGTGGTTGTTGCCACTCCTGTGGCCAAGTCTGGGTTTGAGGTGTGTGTGTGTGTGTGTGTGTGTGTGTGTGTGTGTGTGTGTGTGTG
>NW_026596091.1:7477022-7503431 GCF_907164565.1 Psammomys obesus | reverse complement strand
TGTGTGTGTGTGTGTGTGTGTGTGTGTGTGTGTGTGTGTGTGTGTGTATGTGTGTGTGTATGTATGTGTGTATGTATGTATGTGTGTGTGTGCGCGCGTATGCTGCAGGCTGTTGAAGCTGTGATTTATGTCCAGCCTAAGGACCAATTGGAATGTTACATGCCAATCACTTAGTACATAATTAGTGTGTAATTAAGAGGCAAAGCTAATGCACCTGCAGCGCCAGCCTTTGTCAATAATAATGATTCCTGTGGATGGTGTCTCTGCTTTCATTCCAGTGCTGTTGCAGAGACTAGGAAATGACGGTGGGGGTGAGACGGCCAAAGTTGGCATAGAAAGAACACTGACGGGAGCAGCGGTGGGTTTAGCTAATACTGAAATGTTGGCTTTACTTCATTATTTTAAGGACAGTAAGATTTGGGGCCTTTCATGACTTTCACATCAGGCTTTTGTATGTGGTGTGTGTATGCGCCGACGCGTGTCCGCGAGCGTGTGCTTTTGCTATGGAATGTGCATATTTCCCCCGGCTCCTGTTTAGCGTGGACATGGTCCTTCTGCTGTAGACTAGCTGTGGGAACTCTAGACATCTGGTATAAAGGTTTAGAGTAATATGCCTGTGTTGGTACCTGCTGCCAATCTCTGAGGAGCTTGCTATTGACACAGACTGATCTGCTACAGAATTCCCTTCTCAGGTAATAAGATGGGAGAAGGCTGTGATGGGAAGAGCAAGTTGGCGGTTGAGCAGTGAACCGCCCCACTCCTATCTTTCCAGACATGTGACCAGGCTGCAGAGTCATCGCGCTGCAGCAAGGTTTCGGCCCCATCGCCAGGGTGACAAGCTGGCTGGCTGTCGAGGGGCAGCAGTGCCGCCGGAGCGCTCAGTGCTTTTCTGCACAGCCATTCTGCTGCTTGGACAGCTAAGGAGCACTTGGTTCGGCATTGCCTGTGGCTCTGCCAGTTCCCTGACAAGGCATGTGCTGCTGTTAGCCATTTTAGGAATCATAGGACGAGACTTTAATTATCCTAGTGAGGTTGTAGCTTGTATTTATTTACATTTTGATAGTTTGTTCATCATTGATTTGGACTGTTAATTTTGAAAACTTAAATTATTCCATTAAAATACTTTGTGTTTTGATGACTATGTTGTTTAGCACCCCCTAAAATCTTGCTTTTTACGCAAGTTCCTCATCCTAGGCCGTGCTGACAATGAAGTCTAATTTCTTTAATGTGAATATTGTGATTCTAAAGAAATAGATATCTGATATTTTACATCATCTATCAGTATTAAGCAAAAAATCAGGAAAAAGGTTTCAGATGGGATGGCCTTCTATTCTAGAATATATTAAATATATTAAATAGTGATAGTCAAAAATACTCTTTGAGAGACTCTGGTAGTCATTCTGGGATAAAAGAAGATGAGTGACATATAGTTTTTGACAAATGGTGTTTAAAACTTAGAAGTTGTTAATTACTTTTTCCATGACAAATGAGATGTTTCACTGGATGAAATATAGTATATTAAATCATCAGATTCCACACCACTTTGAAGTGCTTTGTACTGCATTCAACCTTAAGTTGAAGCTTCATTAATCAATACTACCTGACATAGTAAAAGAGCAACACAGGAAATATTCCCAATTTGCCAAATCAATATTCTCAGCTTGATGTTTTAGGTGAAGGTTGTTGTACCTGAGAGTTGAAGGAAATACTATGCAGCTACTCATGATAAAATGCAAAATTAAATAAGAATTTTGATCATTTTCTGGCTATTTCTTAGGCATAGTTATTAATCATAGTGTAGAAGACAGTTTCTTTACTTGTGATCTCACCATTCATCTCTTCAAGTTCACTGTTGATTCCAACATCAATAGAATTCATTATTTTGTCGATCTGTGAAAAGTAAAAGCCATGTAAGTGGATTGCTATATGCATTTTTATCATCGCATTTAGAAATAACTGTTAAATGCTGTAAAGGTTGTTTTTATTTCCTCAGATGATGGGATGAGATGATAGCCATACCCAAGCTTTATGAACACATGGTTTGGGCTGAGCCCAGAGATTTCTATCTAACTCTCCCTAGGCCTGGACATGGAAGCTTCTAGCCTCCATACAATCTAATATTCTACAAGCCATGACCTTGAAGACTTCTGCTGCCAGCTACCATCTGCTAACCTAGGTCTAGAAAGTTTTCAGTCCCTGAGACTTACTGCTGGTTAAGCTCTTACCCTTTCTAGTTCTTTCTGAACTCTGTCTGTCTGGTTCAACTTAGGTATTCTGTCTCAAAACTCTTCTCCCAGCTGACTGATTCAAACTGGCTTCTCCCTACTTCTCACTGAATTGCTCTTTTTGGAAAAACTGCCTTTGAACTCCATGAACTGAACTGCACTGAACTGCCTACACCAGACTCAACCAAACTGCACAGAACTCCACTGTACTATTGTATTGACTGCATGGACTCTACTGTATTTCTGTAATGTACCCACATTCTTCACTCTACTCAGCCAACTCTACTGTCTCTGTGTTGCTCTTACATAGCTTTTCTTTTCTGTCTTGTGAGAGTTGGATGTCTTGTAAGAGTTTTACTTATTTTGTCAAATTTTTCTCTATTCATCACTTTGTCTATTCCTTAATTAGATGGCATTGTCTGGGATTAAAAGGGTATACTAAGTGTGTGTGTGTGTATTCCAGCTGGATCACAGAGACCTAGGTCTTTGGATGTGCCAGAGTAGCCATGTTGTTGGATTAAAATTCCTCTACAAAATGCCACAGGCATACATTCTTGGTGTCACTATCACAGCAACCTAGAATTCAAGACAACAGTGTAAGATTTAAAGGCAAGCAAACATCTTTTGAGTTTTAAAAATGCATAAATTATGAACTTACCCTTTTTATGCATAGATGGCTCATTAAGTTAGGAACTATAAACTTTTTTTTTGGTCAGTTTATTTTTTATTTTTATTAATTACACTTCATTCACTTTGTATCCCCCTATAAGCTCTTCCCTCCTCCCCTCCTGATCCCACCCTCCCTCCCCCTTCTTCACACATACCCCTCCCCAAGTCCACTGATAGGGGAGGTCCTTCTCTCCTTCCTTCTCATCTTAGTCTATCAGATCTCATCAGAAGTGGCTGCATTGTCATCTTCTGTGGCCTGGTAAGGCTGTTCCCCCAGGCCAATCAGATTATGTCAGAGGCAGTTCCTCTTCCTATTACTATGTAACCCACTTGGAGACTAAACTGCCATGGGCTACTATGAACTCTTTAAACCCAGAAAAAGAAGAACAGAGGGTAGGTTTAGTGTCAAGTTCTACATTCTTTGTCACCATTCTCCTTTTCCCAGAAGTCATGCACTATCAGTAGGAAAGGAAGGTTTCAGTTTGTGGGTATGGTTATTGGAGTCAAGTTCTAACTAATTAGATTGAGCAACCACAAAATAGTTCGTGCCATTAACTAAAGAATATAGCTATCAAAGCAACTTAAATATACAAGTTAAATGTTTTAATCTTTTCTCACAAAAAGCAAGATTTCAAGGAGTTGAAATTTTATAAAATAGATATCAGTATGTAGGTTTGAAATTTAGATTCCAAACTCAAAATAGCCATCTAAAATCTCCCCCTCCTCATATTAGTCATTGGAATAAAACGGAAGGTTCCAGAGGGACAATGAACATTACTCAAGTGTTTCAATTTGTTCAGCATAAAAAAATGCAGATATTTCAAGTGATTTTTCTCAAACAGCTCAATTCAGAAAGTCAATATCAAAATCACTTCAATTTTTTTGATTCTCAGAACATCAAAGTGACCTCATGTACTTCAAAGCTAAATCCACCTGGCATGATCTTTCACAAACAAAAATGTGACATGTTAAGATAAAATGTCGATAGAAACTTGGTTTATTCTTTAAGAAATTAAAAAAAAGCAAGAAGCATTATTATTTTATGATGTAATTCTCTTAGGGAGAAATGAGATTGTACAGTTTTACAAGGGCCCTTTATTTTCTGAATAATTCTTTCAGACTTTGTCTTTAAGTGGAGTTTAAAGTAGTGAGACTTGACCCTGAGATGACTCTTCTGTTTAATGTACCTCTGATAGGTACAAATGGAAAATATTAAATGACATGTATTTGTTGCATGGTTCTGGAAGAAGAGCCAGGAATGATGGCTTTCCCATTAGGGCTAAAATCATAAGAAACTATTCCTAAAATATAAGACACTTTAAAGAAGAAAGGCATGCTAACAAAAAGTTTAGCAAGCAGCAAAATGACACAGAACAAAATAAGATTTTCCTCAAACTGTCAGCCACAGTGCCTGGTGGGACATGACAGGAGCCTTCTCCTGTGCCTCATAGCTACTTATTACTTCTGCTTGATACCAATTTCTATGGAAACAGTGTCCCCCACACGTATAGAAATGTGCTAATTTTTCCAATTGCTCTGAAATTACTGTGTATTATCCATTTCCCTTCCAGTAGAAGCTGTATGCATTTATTAACCCTAGCCCCACCCCTTCTGCTTCTGAAAGATTTTAAAAACCAAAAATCTCTCTTCCAAACTTCATTCAGCTCCAAAGCCTATATAAAGAGCAACATGAAAAGTTGGGCTTACTTCTTCCCATTCAGATGTGAAGGAAGGTGTTCTTTCAGAATTATCTTTAGAACTGCGTTCGGCAGTTGATGATTCGCTCCAGTTAACTCTCACTTTGTCCTTTGTAGGGTAGGCAATGAGATCAGAATCGGACTTAGAGACAGTTTTGGATAGGTGCATGTCAATCAGGGCTTTAGGCAATGACCTTATCCTCCCCAGAGTACATGCTCTCTCCACAAAGCCCCCTGTGCTCACACCCCACTGGCCTCCGTGGCGGGATCCACTCCGAGGTGTTCTTGTGCCAACAATGGTGTGGTTCTCAAGCTGGTGGCTTCTTTTGTGGAAAATTGTTCTACTGACCACTTTCGGTTTAATTTTCTTTACCAACGGCTCTGAGTTATTTTCTATCGGAGTCTGTTTGAAAGGCAAAGGACTGTTTGCCAGACTGGCTTCGTCTGGTCCGTCTTCACATTGATTTCTTTTTCCATACAGATGAAATGGATTTTCAGGAGACTCACAGGCTGGAGAGGATCCATGGAGAAGACCTGCAAATTGCCCAGCATCATATTCTCTTGGGGCGTCACTGTCTTCCTGCTGACAGAGGTCATCTGCAAAAAGGAGGAGGCAGTCAGGATTTTGCTGACAATGACTCTCTGACAGCTAGCAAACAGTAGCTTTTATGCACTTTTACGGACAAAGACATTTGGTTTATTTATACACTGTAACACATTTGCTTTAGGAAATGCCCATGATCCTGTACTGCCACATATAAAATGTACGTGCTCATGTGTGTGTGTGTGGGGGGATGGGACCTATGTGTATGTGAATTCAATCTCTCTGATACAATTTAGGGCTCATTTCAAAGATACAAACTGAGAAACTCCAGTGACTATATAGTCTTCCTTCTTGATCAGAGAGTATATGTTTGATATTAAATGAACAAAACTGGGTTTCTTGAAGTGGGACTACCATATCCCGAGCCTCATAGTTAGTGGGTATTGTGTGGTAGAACAGCAGGCTGGTGTTATACATACTGATATCCTTGTACACTTCTCCCATCAAATAAATCAAAAAACAAAACCCCGGGTGGTAAGTATATTTAGTAGAAACTTAAGGTTAATAATCCCAAAAGTATTACTTTAAGTATTAAGTTAAGATAATATTATTCAGAGTTTATGAGTGAAACAAGAAAAAATTTTCAGGCTCAATACTGGCAAGCAGTGCATTTATAACTTCACTCAGAAGCATGACCCTTCCACAAAACTGATGTTGAGGTGTTACATGGAGCTCTTTCTTTCTCCTCTGAAATGGCACGCCTTCTGATTCCCTTAGATCTTTGCAAGTGCAATGCAGAAAAGAAATCAAAGAAGAATGGTGATATTTTTTATTGCCTTAGAAATTTTTCTGAGATAAAACATAACATTTCTCTGTGATTTAAAATACCTTATCTTTTTTATATAAATTGATTCTTTGTATAAAGAGATACTGAGTTAAAAACTTCTCCAGAAGATTTAGCAAAGGAAGACAGCTTACTTTTATAGAAGTAATGTTAATTCATAGAGATAGCTAAATATTTGTCAAGATTGAAGTTATGTTATGTGATAGTCCTAAAACCTAGTCTTCTGAAGTCAGATACAGCCAATGTGGGGCATACTGGCAATACACTGAAGCTTATTGGCTGATTGACACCTTAAAACAGTTAATATTAATGCAAGACTCAATTCCCAAAGAGTTTATGAATTAACACATAACATTTAATGAGTATGGGCTACTTGCTAGGCACTGAATTGAAACTTACATCTACATTCCTCCATTTGATCCTCATAGCAATCCTGTGATCTGGTTACTAACAATAGACATAATTTCCTGATAGAAAACAAAACTCTATTGCTAAAATAACAAATTTTCCCTGTTTTGAAAAATTGAAAACCACAATGAATCTCAGCTAACATTGGTTCAGGGGTTGGAACAATCAAATCTATTCTTGGTACTGTGCACGGGCTCTGGGCCTTCATGTTTCTCTGTCCCCTGCAGCTGGTAAAGAGCGTTTTTTTTTTCCGGCTCTACATATCTTTAAATTTTGTGCTGGTTCATGTTAAAATTTTCCAAGAAGATTATATTTTCCTACCCAGACCCATCACACCAGCATCCCAGAACGGAAGAAAGAAGAGATAAGAAATTGACTGACATTCTAAACAAGGAGAAATCTGCATCCATCTACTTCCACGTGATTGGCATGTTGGTCTTACTACAAAAACTCCATCTTTGCAAAGAGTTTCCATGTCTATGTCAACTGCATTTTGCATTCCTCTTTTAATGAAGATCACTCTTGGGGTAGAGGTCCCAGATGAGACAAACAATTGTGACTTCTTCAAGGACTAGTGTTCATTGCTTCCTATATCTATATGTTAAGAAGAGTCAAAGCCAACATTCATCTTAGCTTGTTAAAGTTTCTGTGCCTAGTAAGTAGTTAGGCTGTGACTCAATTTAAGGTCTAACAGATTCCAGAATCTGGTAAAAGAATAATTTAGTGTTGGCTTACTAAGAAAATAATCAAAGAGTCTCGTACTGGACAGGGGTATGGTTTTCTTCTTCATGACCATTTTTGGAATGCGAGAAAAACACAGTAAGAGCAGTACTGTTCTGTCTGCTGTGTGTGCTTCTTCTCAGAGACAAGAGAATTCTAGGAGGAAATAAGACTTGGCAACCCCCTTCTGCTTATTTTCTCTTCCTTCTGGGTGACTTGGGCCTGCCACTGCATTTTATGGTACCAGCAGGTCAGTAGATGAAAGTAATGGTGGGGAATGGCAAAGCAGGAGAAATTGTAAAACAAGGGAGTTTAAAATTGTATTCTGAATGTTGCTGAAAAGGCTAAAGTGATTTAGTTTGGAAGAAAAAAAAATTGAAGAGTGTGAAAAACCTATTATCAGAAAAAGGTCTGTAAGTTTTAGTCAAAAGGTTTTTTGACCATGTTAGTTATCTAGAATAATGAGAATTTTAGGGACACTATATTTAAAGTTTAAAAGATTCTATGGGTGATAGTTTAAGGCTACCATCACCTCTGTGTTTTGACTAAAATGACTATAATTATAATCTTGAGTGATTTGTATAGACCAATCTCTCTAGTCACAAGGAGCCACTTCCTGAAATGAAAGGGAATTTGGTTCTAACTTGTAAGTTCAGCCTTTGAATAACAGTCCTTAGTATCATGACAGTTGAAAATATGTTTGCCCAAAGTGGTAGAATAGTTCGTGCTTATTTCAGGGGTCATAATTTAATGGTTAGTCAAATAAAAGAAAGTGAAAAGTTGATTTGAAACATGAAATGTTTGTGTGGTAGACTGATCAGAATTCTTCCATCAGCTCAGGGTTCCTGTGGCCCCACCCTTCCCTACAGCCACACCCTCCCTTTAGCCACATCCTTCCCTATGGTCACACCCTTCCCCACAGCCAGAGCTCTCCCTGCCCCCAGTCCTGGACATTGACTGCCACTGGGGCCAAGTGCCCTGCATTAGTGAGAGAGACAGCAGCAGACACAATGAGGGGTGTGGGGGATGAGTGATGTGCTTCTGTATTTAACCAGCCATTCTTGAAGCCGCCATGTAAGCCAGGCTGGGCTGCTAGATGGTGAAGGAACATATCCAGTTGTTTTAAAATGCAATATATTTTTAAGGAATGCTGGAGTCAGTGTATCAGGAAATGATTATCACTGGGGAAAAAAAAAAACAGACTGTTCTACTCAAAGATCCAAGAAGAGGGACATACCCCACTTCAAGGGGCCACAGAAAGGTATATGAGGCCAGACAAAAGGCAAAGGAAATAGTGAGAGATTATTAGCAAGTGTCTTTTCTTGGCTTCTATGGGGAGGAACAAGCAAAACAGCAATAAATAGGTTTAGATGAGTTAGTCTGAATCCATTCAGCCAAGCAGGGCAGTTTCTGGTTGTCTGCTGCCTAACCCTGGTTATTTTGGACAACCTCAGACCTAGATGGCAAGTGGTCATAGAATATCATGAACTGAGGTTGTCCAAAGTGGAAGAAAACAGCCAGATTTGTGAGCTAAAAGGATGCCTATTATTCTAAGCCACTGAGATTGAGGTGCTTTAATGTGTTTACAACACGTTAAATTTCAAGTTTTCAAAAATCAATACATGCTTTAAAATTTTTGCAGTGCTTTCATGTCTATATCTGGGAAATGATATCGATAGAATACACCTAAAAGTGTTGTGACCTCTGGGAGAAGCGACAGGCTTGTCTTAGTTCATTGGGAAGATCTACTAAAACACTATAAACATTACAGCTTAAAAGTGGCAAAGAGCTGTTCATTATAGTTCTAGAGACTGAAAAGCCAAATTAAGACATTAGAAGATTGTGTGATAAAGGCCCCCACTTTCTACCTTATTGACATCACCATCTGTGTTCTCACCTTATAGGGGTACAAAAGGGTTCTTAGGAGCCTCTTATAAGGGCACTAATCCTACCTATAAGGGCTCTGATCTTATCAGCCTCTCAAATCCTACACTTTCTGCTCTACCACCTTGGGGATACGGATGTCAACTTATGTATTTAGAGGACACAAATTCTCATATCCCAGGAACAACCAGTTAGGACACTTTCTATTGTATGTAACAAGAGAAAAATATGTTTATATTGCTACAATAAACATACTTTAATCTAGAAGCCTTCATATTTTATACTGAAATATGATATTAATCAATGGCATTGTACATCAAATCAAGATTTTTTTACATAGTAACAACATAGAATTTACTATTTTATTTTTATTTAAACACCCTTACATACACACACACACACACACACACACACACACACACACACACACATTAGCTAGATTTTTGCACTGTGTTACCATTTCTTTAGATGAAACTTAGGCAAAGCATATAGATTAAACTGTCCTTCATAACTTGTCTTATTTAATTTCATACTTCTCTTTTGAGAAAGTGGGTATTTCATGCCAAGGTACAGAAGTAAATATGTGTGAATTCCAACCTGATAATCATTAGCACTTCAAAGAAATGCCAAAGCTTGTATCTAGCAATAAGTAGTTCAATCTTTTCCACCTTTGCTCCTGATTTTCATCACCGACATAAATATTTGAATAACAGTAAATTTAAAAAGTTCATGTTATATAAAAAACAATTATGGAAAAAAGTGACTATTATTATAGATCAAACTTTCATTTATTAGTTTACTGCATTTTCCTTCAGAAAAAAATCTAATGTTAGAAACTCTAGTACTAATATTGACATTCATAGAAATGATTGATTCATCTCACAAGTACGTATGAAACACTTTTCTGTGTGTTCAGTGGCAAAATTTCTGCAGGAACAAAGGCAACATCCCTCCACCTGGCTATTATATTTCAGAAAAAAGGTACACCTACAGGCAAATAAGGAACAGACTTATTTTGGGTGAAGTTATGGAGCTAAGACAACAAGGTAATGAGGTAAGAATGAACGAATGTGCTATGAGGTGAAAGGGGACTCTTTTTCTGAGGTGTTAACATTGTGCACATATAGGACTCTTTAGGAAGAATTGATCTTTTAGAGTTTGGGGGATGGTTATTGTAGATGGAGGGAAGAAGAAATAAAAAGCTTGGGAAAGTTATCAAGGAAAATCAGAAGGCTGTTACGGCTGCAGCAGAGTGGCAGGGAAAGGGTGAAATGGGTGCAAAGCAATAAGAAATGAAGGTGAGGCTTGATGTAATCCAATATGTTCTTTGACACCCTGAGTTTTCCATTTACTGTTTTATTTGAGTCTGGGTTCCTTTAGTGATTCTATTTCTACTTTCATGTCTTGAAAGGTTTTAATTACTTCACCAAACTATTTGTATTTTGACAGTCTTCACTAGATCATTTATTCATATTCTTTAAGGTCTTTGAGCATATTCATAATTGCTATTATGAAGTCCTTGTCTTTTGCTTCAACTAGGTTGCATTTTTTAGAACCTATTGAAGTAGTGTTCTGGGCTTCTGGAAAAGGCTGTGGATGTTTTTGTTTCTGTGAGGGGAGTTTCTAGCTATCTGGAGTTATGATCTTTGAGGTGTTCCTTAGTGTCAATATATAGTCCCTTAGTGTCTTTGTTGGGTTAGTCTTCAGCATGTTGGCTGATGCCCACCTTGGATCTGAGGCAACTGTATGGTCCCTGGTACAGAGTATTTCTGTGGCTAAGTAGGTACCACAAAGAAATGGAGATGGGCTAGGATGAAAGACTGAGAGCCATACAGGAAAGATGGAGGGAGACGACATCTGCATTAAAAGGCAGAGTTCCCAGGGAGTAAGGTGGGAAGAGGGCTACCTGGAAGCAGGGTACCGCAGGCTTTAGAGTAATCCTGGAAACACTGGAATAGAGGACAGAAAGGATAGCAAAAAATCGCCTGTCTGCACTCTAGTCCATTGTGGCCACTGGGGGTCCCTGGTAGAAGGTGTTTCTGCAGGTTGGTGGGTGACACAGAAGACTGGAGATGGAGTAAAAGTGAAGACTGAGAACAGCAGTGGGAAACACCTACATGGATCCTGGGTCTGCAGCAAGAGGAGGACTCCCCAGGGAACAGAGGCAGGATGGGAGGGACTCCTACAGGCTGCAGCAGGACCAAGAGTAAGTCTGGAGACAGGAATGAAAGTACTAGGTGATCCTTGATCTAACTAATACTTTTTAGAGATTCCCTGTCATTTTTCATGGCAAGAACACGACAATAGCATAGCTATTTTTTTATAAGAGCAATTATGTCAAGGTCCCTTATAAAATCCACTTCTAATTAGCTTCAACTGTCAACTTGACACAGCCCAGAGTCACCAGATAAAGGAGTCTCAGTTGAGGAATTTCTCAGACTAGACTAGCCCATAAGCATGTCTGTGGGGGACTGTCTTGATGGTTAATTAGTGTGGGATGGCCCAGTCCACCGTGGGTGGTACCATTCCCCAGGCAGTGGTTCTGTAAAAGAAAGCTAGCTAAACATGAACCTAAGAGTCAACTAGCAAGCAAAATTCTTTCCTACATGACACCTCAAGTTCCTCAAGTTCCTTTTGATTTCCTGATTTTTTTTCCAATGATAGTCTTCAATCTATATGCTGAAACAAACCCATTCCTCCCCTGAAGTACTTCCAGCCATGGTATTTATAACAGAGTGAAACCAAAGCACCTAGGATAATGGGACTGTCAGTCTCAACTGTCAGTGTCATGTTTAGAATCAGGAGGGAAGACAAACCTCTAGGCATGTCTGTTAGAGTATTTGATTGAGGTGTGGGCAGCAGAGTTCCATGGGGCTGGAGTGTCAGACTGAATAAGGAGAGAGAAAGTAGAGCAGCAGCATTCATTGCTCCCTGCTTCCTGACTGTGGATGGCCATCCATCTCACACTGTTGCTAGCTACCATGACTTCTACAGCATACTGAACTGTATCCTCAAACTGTGACCTGGAACAGACTTCTCCTTCATTATCTTCTCTGCTATTTGGTCACAGTGACAAGGAATGCAAAGAACACAGAAAACTGTTGCTGAGAAGTGGAGCTGTTGCTGAGATAACCCTTAGGGCTTTGGAACTGGTTTGTGGGAGGAGTGAAGGAGTTTGTAGCTACAGGTGGGAGAAACCCTAGAATGCTATAGCAGAGCTTAATGGAGTTTTCTGGCTAGAAGCAGGGATGGTCAGAAAGCAGATCAAAATGTAAATCCTACAGGCACAGCCCATGAGGGGGTCAAGATTCTCTTGGGAACTGCCAGGACGCCATTCATAACACATTTTGTCAAAGAATTTGGCATCATTCTGCCTGTGTCCCAAAAACTAACATAAAGCAAAATTTAAAACTAATGGACTAATTTGTTTTTTTTTCTTTTTATTGTATATGCGTGTGTCTGTATGTGTGCATTATGTGTGCATGTGTGGTATGTGTACACATGTGTGCGCAGGTGTGCATTCCTCATGTAACTGTGAAGACAGAGAAGGACGTCATGTATCCTGCCTTAATATGTTCCACTTATTCCTTTCTGTGCCGGGACGCCCTAGCAATTCTCTCATCTCCACCCTCCACAGCACTAGTGTTAAAAGTGTGCACATGAGTTCGCTTCACTTTTTATGTGGATTCTGGGGTCCGAACTCGTTTCCTTGGGTTGCACAGCAAGCATGCTATCCACTGAGCCATCTCCTCACTCTCTATACTAATCTCTTTAGCAGGCAAAATTTCAAGACAGCAAAGTCTTCAGGCTATGGCACGAACACTGCCAATTGTGCTTATCCAGATTATAGCGAGACAGAGCAGAAAGATATAAAAATACACAGTTCAGGCACAGAAACATTATGGTGGATCAATGGAACCAAACAGAAGACCCAGAAATAAACCCACACACTTATGGACACCTGATCTTTGACAAAGATGCCAAAACCATACAATGGAAAAAAGACAGCATCTTCAACAAATGGTGCTAGTCCAACTGGATATCTACATGTAGAAAAATGCAAATAGATCCATACTTATCACCCTGCACAAAACTAAAGTCCAAGTGGATCAAACACCTCAACATAAAACCAGACACATTAAATCGGTTAAAAAAAAAAAAAAAGTGGGGAAGACCCTAGAACTCATTGGTACAGGAGACAACTTCCTGAACAGAACACCAACAGCACAGGCTCTAAGAGCAACAATCAATAAATGGGACCTCATGAAACTGAAATGCTTCTGTTAAAGCAAAGGACACCGTCATCAAAACAAAACGACTGCCTACAGATTGGGAAAGAATCTTCACCAACCCTCTATCTAACAGAGGGCTAATATTCAGTATATATAAAGAACTAAAGAAGCTGAAAAGCAACAAACCAAGTAATCCAATTAAAAAATGGGGAACAGAGCTAAACAGAGAATTCTCCATAGAGGAATATCAAATGACAGAGAAACAGTTAAAGAAATGCTCAACCTCATTAGCCATTAGGGAAATGCAAATTAAAACGACTCTGAGATTTCACCTTATACCCATCAGAATGGCTAAGATCAAAAACTCAATTGACAACACATGCTGGAGAGGTTGTAGAGAAAGGGGAACCCTCCTCCACTGCTGGTGGGAATGTAAACTTGTACAACCACTCTGGAAATGCATCTGGCACTTTCTCAGACAACTAGGAATAGCACTTCCTCAAGACCCAGCTATACCACTTCTAGGCATATATCCAAAAGAGGCTCAAGTACACAATAAGGACATTTGCTCAACCATGTTTGTAGCAGCTTTTATTTGTAATAGCCAGAAGCTGTAAACAACCCAGATGCCCCTCAACTGAAGAATGGATACAGAAATTGTTGTACATCTAAACAATGGAGTATTACTCTGCAATGCAAAATAAGGAAATGATGAAATTTGCAGGTAAATGGTGGGACCTGGAAAGTATCATCCTGAGTGAGCTGTCCCAGAAGCAGAAAGACACACATGGTATATACTCACTCATATAGACATATAATATAGGATAAACCTACTACAATCTGTACATCTAAAGAAACTAATCTAGAGGGAGGACTCTGGCTAAAATGCTCAATCCCTATTGTGAAAGGCAAAGAGGATGGACATCAGAAAAAGAAGAAAACAGGAAACAAGTTAGGAACCTCCCACAGAGGGCCTCTGAAAGGCTCTGCCTTGCAGACTATCAAAGCAGATGTTGAGACTATGGCCAACCTTTGGGCAGAATGCAGGGAATCTTATGAAAGAAGTGGGAAATAGTAAGATTTGGAGAGGACAGGAGGTCCACAAGGAGAGAAACAGAACCAAAAAATTTGAATACAGGAGTCTTTCCTAAGATTCATACTCCAATCAAGTACCATGCATGGAGATAGCCTAGAACCCCTGCACAGATGTAGCACATGGCAGTTCTGTGTCCAAGTGGGTTCCATAGTAATGGGAACAGGGACTGTCTCTGACATGAACTGATTGGCCTGCTCTTTGATCACCTCCCCTTGAGGGGGGAGCAGCCTTACCAGGCCACAGAGTAAGACAATGTAGCCACTCCTGATGAGACCTAACAGACTAGGATCAGAAGGAAGAAAAAGAAACCGTCCCCTACCAGTGGACCTGTGGAGGGGCATGGGTGGATAAGGGGAGGAAGGGAGGGATTAGGAAGGGAAGAAGGAGGGAACCAGAGGGGGGATACAAAGTAAATAAAGTATAATTAAAAATAAAATTAAATTAAAATAAAAAGAAGATCATGGGAAGGGGGAATGAGAGACCAAAGAATTAAAAATTAGGGTTTCGTTTTGATTTGCATTTCCCTGATGGCTAATGAGGATGAGCATTTCTTTAAGTGTTTCTCTGCCATTCGATATTCCTCTGTCGAGAATTCTCTGTTTAGCTCTGCTCCCCATTTTTTAATTGGATTACTTGGTTTGCTGCTTTTCAGCTTCTTTAGTTCTTTGTATATACTCGATATTAGTCCTCTGTCAGATAAAGAGTTAGTGAAGATTCTTTCCCAATCTGTAGGCAGTCGCTTTGTTTTGATGACGGTGTCCTTTGCTTTACAGAAGCTTTTCAGTTTCATGAGGTCCCATTTATTGATTGTTGCTCTTAGAGCCTGTGCTGTTGGTGTTCTGTTCAGGAAGTTGTCTCCTGTGCCAATGAGTTCTAGACTGTTCCCCACTTTTTCTTCTAACAGATTTAGAGTATCTGGTTTTATGTTGAGGTCTTTGATCCACTTGGACTTTAGTTTTGTGCAGGGTGATAAATATAGATATATTTTCATTTTTCTGCATGTGGACATCCATTTGGACTGGCACCATTTGTTGAAGATGCTGTCTTTTTTCCATTGAATGGTTTTGGCTTCTTTGTCAAAAATCGAGTATTCATAGGTGTGTGGGTTTTTTTCTGGGTCTTCTATGTGGTTCCATTGATCCTCCTTTCTGTTTCTATGCCAATACCATGCAGTTTTTATTACTATTGCTCTGTAGTACAACTTGAGATCGGGGATAGAGATACCTCCAGATGATCTGTTGTTGTACAGGATTGTTTTGGGGATTCTGGGTTTTTTGTTTCTCCATATGAAGCTGAGAATCTTTTTTTCAAGGTCTGTAAAAAATTGAGTTGGTATTTTGATGGGAATTGCATTGAATCTGTAGGTTGCTTTTGGCAGGATGGCCATTTTCACAATGTTAATCCTACCAATCCATGAGCACGGGAGATCTTTCCATCTTCTGAGATCTTCTTCAATTTCTTTCTTCAGAGACTTGAAGTTTTCCTCAAACAGGTCTTTCACTTGCTTGGTTAGTGTCACCCCAAGGTACTTTATGTAATTAGTGGCTATTGTGAAGGGTGTTGTTTCCCTAATTTCTTTCTCGGCCCTTTTGTCTTTGGTATACAGGAGGGCTTCTGATTTTTTTGAGTCAACCCTGAGATATCACCTTACACCCATCAGAATGGCCAAGATGAAAAACTCAAGGGACAACACATGTTGGAGAGGTTGTGGAGAAAGGCGAACCCTCCTCCACTGCTGGTGGGAATGTAAACTGATACAACCACTCTGGAAATCTATCTGGCACTTTCTAAGACAATTAGGAATAGTGCTTCCTCAAGACCCAGCTATACCACTGCTAGGTATATACCCAAAGTTTGCTCAAGTACACAAAAGGGATATTTGCTCAACCATGTTTATAGCAGCTTTATTTGTAATAACCCAGATGTCCCTCAATGGAGGAATGGGTACAGAAATTGTGGTATTTTTACACAATGGAATACTACTCAGCAATCAAAAAGGAGGAAATCATGAAATTTGCAGGCAAATGGTGGGATCTAGAAAAGATCATCCTGAGTGAAATATCCCAGAAGGAGAAAGACAAACACGGTATATACTCACTTATATAGACCTATAAGATATGATAAACATAATGAAATCTATACACCTAAAAAAGATAATCAAGAGAGCAGACATGGGGTAAGATTATCAATCTTAGTTTAGAAAGACAGATGGGATGCGCATTGAACATATGACAGGAGTCTACTGAGCACATTTGAAAGACTCTAACTAGCAGTGTTTTCAAAGCAAAGACTCATGACCAAACCTTTGGCAGAGTACAGGGAATCATAAGAAAGAAGGGGAGTTAGTCTGATGAGGAAAGGATAGGAGCTCCACAAGGACCAAAGATATCTGGGCACAGGGTCTTTTCTGAGACTGACATGCAACCAAGGACCATGTATGAATGTAACTTAGAACCTCTGCTCAGATGTAGCCTATGGTAGCTCAGTAACCAATTGGTTTCCCATAGTGAGGGGAACAAGGACTATTTCTAACAGGAACTCAATGACTGGCTCTTTGGCCTCCCCACCCCCCAAGGGAGGAGCAGTCCTGTTAGGCCACAGAGGAGAGCTTTGCAGCCAGTCCTGAAGATACCTGATAAAACAGGATCAGATGAATGGGGAGGAGGTTCCCCCTATTAGTGGACTTGGCAAGGGGCATGGTGGAGATGAGGGAGGGAGGGAGGGACTGGGAGGGAATGAGGGATTGGGACACGGCTGGGATACAGAGTTAATAAAATGTAACCGATAATAAAAAAATAAATAAATAAATAAAATGTTAAAAAAATAAAATAAAAATTAGGGTTTTTTTTTTGAGTTATTAGTTTAAAGTTTAAAGCACAAGCCTGAACAAAGAAAAAAAAAAAAACACAGTTCAGCAAGGAAAAGAATGTGTATGAGTTTAAAAAGAAAAGTAATAAAGACAGTAAAAGGCAAAACAAGGACAGTAATGACAAAAACATTATCAGCAATGTCTTAAAAAGCTAGGTATCAAGAAATTTTATAGCACTTACATGGATGGGCAAAGACAAATGATATCATAGAAAAGTTCAGAACTGGTCAGCAGCTGACCATCTGTAGAGATGGACAAAAGAACCCATTTAACAGAGCCTCCAACGCTTGGTATCCTGAACTGCCATCATATAGCTCAAGGGAAGAGAGCTCTTCACCAAGGAGGATGCTAAGTAACAGAAGCTCAGATCAGTCAGGAGAACTTGAAAAATACACCAGCACCAGGAGGTAGATGGAGCCTTTGAGAAGCTCAGGGATGTGCAATAGATATTGACTCTAAAGGAAAATTTCAAAAGTAGGACCCATGAGGTGAAGAGTGGCTCAAAGGTTATAAGGAATTACTGCTTTCGCAGAGAATTGCTGTTCGGTTTCCAGCACCTACATCAGGCAACTTACAAACATCTGTAACTCATGCTCCAGAGGTTCCAATACCTTATTCTGGTTTCTATAGGCACACACACATATGTGGTGCATATAGAGACATACAGGCACACACACACATGTAAAATGAAAATAAGGAAGAATTATTCTAAAAAGTGGAATCCAAACTAAAGGTAAGAATCCTTTAGTGAAGGAGATGTCCAATGTTCATATGATGGGGTTGCAAAGGTGTCACAGAGAGATGACCAGAAAAAGGAGACCTTGAGTCTGACATAGACTCAAGGGTGAAAGAAGTGCTCTGGAAATCATGGTGTGAGGAACTGTGGAGGAGGCAGCAGGAAGTGTCCTGAATCAAGCACAGAAGTAACTACATTGCTTATTCCTTCACAGTGATGACAAAAGAAACTAAAATGTGGATAATTCTATTGTAGTTCCTTCAAAATCCTTCATTGGCATCTTTCCCCATCAGTCTAGGATAAATAATAATTTTCACAATGTGGGAAACAAAAGTGAATTAAGACAACCCCGCTTAGCAACACTACAAGAACAATAGAGGAAAATGAATGCTAACGGCTATACAAATCAAGAGACACATGGCCCCAAAGAATTTGAAGCTCTACCTAAAATGTCAGAATTAAGAGAAAGAATTAAGACAATAGCCAAAGCATTGTGTGTGTGTGTGTGTGTGTGTGTGTGTGTGTAGAATTGCATGAAGTGTAAGTACAGAAGCTCAGATGTGAGACATCAGTCATTTTCTTCCCTCTTTCACTCTATGAGAAAATCAGTCCTGATGTCATCAGTCCAGGAACAGGGATCCGGCATTCACACCTAAGCGGGGAAGCACAGTGCAGAGCAGTAGTGTATCCATTTTCAGAGGGAACCTAGGAGGGGATTAGCGAGACCCACGCTAAAGTGTCAAGCACCAGGAAGGTGAGCAGGAACTCAGGAAGAAGAGATGGACAGGCAGAGGTCTGTAACAGCCAAACAAGGAAGCCATCCCAACAGAAGGTCAGTCTAGCAAACGCTGTCAAGCCACAGAGAGTAGAGATGGTAATCATGGGATGTGAAAGTCCTACCAGGAAAAAGAAGTTTTCACAGGTGGCAATTTCTTTTCATGGAGTGAAAGAGTCTCAGCAGAGGTGAGCAGGGCTTACACAGAGGGATAAACTGTCATGGCAGGCCGGATTCTGTTAGAGTAAGATAAGTTCCAGTCAGAGATAAGGTAGTTGAAGACGGGTTACTCTTCGAAGGACTGAATAAATAAATAACCGCATTAAGACTAATGGGACCTAGATTTCTCTTTGTTCAAGGGGGAATTTCCAAATATAGAGAATAATTTAGAAGTGTGATGCATTGGAATGATAAATAGCCTTGTTTTCAAGATACAGGGAAAGACAGGCAGACAGATGTAAACATGTATCACCTACCTGTACCCATTGGGAGGACCTGAGAAATTGATATGTCAATTAGTAAAGACCAGATTTTGATTTCTATATGTATTTTCTAATACAGGGATCTGCTGAAAAGTGACTGACAGTAGAGGCAGCACAGGAACAACAAATGAGTCTGGAACATCCTGTTCCATAAAGGAAGGAACTGGTCAAAACAGAAAAGGCATGTTAAAAGGACAGAGACTCCACTAAAATGGTTAAAGTGAAGATAATTTTAGCAAACCATTAAATAATTATAGTAATGGATGATAGCCCATTGAATACAATGAAAAACACAAGCTCATGACAACATAGAAATAATTTTTTTTGAAAGACTGGGTAGGAATGAGGAATAATTCCAAATTGCTTCTTACAGAATATCTTTATTGTAAAGATGCACAGTAATTCACTGATAAGAAGTTTTGGAGGTGCTATTACTTTGATCAAATGACCAATGTTGTTATCGACCACAGAACACAGCAAAACTACATTCTCATCTGGTAGGATGCAATGCAAAAGAAATGCAGAATCATTTCTATATTTTCCTGACAAAGGTGAATAACCTATCTAATCAAACAGAAATATAAGATGAACCCAATTTGTAGTCTTTCTATAATGTCACCCACCTACAACCTTTTAAAAGGGTGAAGATAAAGAAAGACAGAAGAACAGTTCCCTATAAAGAATACTGAGAAGACATTACAGTCAGACACAAACATTTGGCCCCTAACTGGTCTTTCTTCACAAAACCAGTATTTCTGGGGAGGCTAGCAACACCTGAGTGTGGCCTGAGGGACTAAGGGTAGCAAGGGATTAATGCAAATTTCCTGATTTGTTGGGGGCTGTGCTAATGAATGAACTTGGCTGTAGGAAATGCTCCCTGAAGTTCCCAAAGTGCGGGCCAGGAATATGTCAAGTCTTTCAGATTGTTTCCATGAAGCAAAACATATTAAGGAGTCCATGCGATGGCTCAGTAGATAACGGCACTTGATGCCAAGCCTGCTGACATGAGCTCTGTTCCCGGGACCCTCACAGTGGAAAGAGAATATGGACTCTTCATCCTGCAGGCTGGCCACACTCACCTTACCCCAGACTCACACGGATAAATAAAAGTAACTGTAAACTTCTAAAAACCTGACCTCTTTAAACTCACTCTCTCAGGGGAGTACAGAGGGCTGTTTAAAAGCTGCGTGATCTGCCTTCCTAGAAAGGAACCATGCACATTTACATCTCAGCTGTAGGAACTGGCTCAGTCATTCCTACTTAAATGAGTCACATGTTTACCTGTAAAATGGAGTGGGGATGTCCATGCCACCCGCATCACCGTCCTGCAGTGCACCATGGGAAAGATAGGAGTGAAGCACTGGAAGTGACGTCCTATCTAAACGTCAGACAGTCCTAGATTTTCCATTTGAAAATAATGTTTGCTCTCAGATCTGGCGGCTATCACTGATTTGGTCAAATATTTTTGATGTTTAAGGTTCTTCTTTCAAGGTTGCTATGAACTTTGTTTATGATTAGATGGTAAGTTTATATCACTTATTGATTGTGTGATTTTTATACTTTAAGTTGCTAGTGAACGAAATGTACACTTTAAAAAAATTTAAACACCAAACACTAATAAGGACACTGATAGGAAAACCTCAGTGTTCAGAGGATGTCTTTCTTAATATTCTTCCTTATTTACAGGTTCTCTGAGATTTTTACCTCCATGTTTATGAATAAAATAAGCTTTTCTGTCACTCTTCTTACATTAACTGTTCAGTTTTGCTACAGTGAGTTTAGCCTTATCAATTCAGTTGAGGAAACTCTCCAGTCCCCCTCAGAGTATCTTAACACTTATTTCTCTCATATTTATTTTACCTTTAAAGTCGTCTGGACTCCATATTTTTTGGTGGGAAGGTTTGAAATTACCCATTTGATTTTACAATTGTAGAACTATTTGATGCTTGTATGCATTTTGATCCCTTTGTTATGATTATTTAGAATTTGACCATTGCCTTCAGTATTAACTTCACTGGTGTGAACTTGTTCAATTCTTTTCTTACCTTGTGAATTATTTTCTAATAATATGTAGTTACATCTCTTCTCATTCCTGACATGGCTTATTTGTACCTTTTATTTTGAACTTTGCTCATTGGAAATAGGGTCTCAGCTACCCTAGGCTGCCCCTGAACTCACTCTATACTTAACCAAGGTTGCCTTAAGCTTCTGCTCTCCCTGTCTCCACCTTTCTAGTGCTGGGATTGCAGATATGAGTGTCCCAACTAATTTTATGTCAATGTGACACAAGCTAGAGTCATTTGAAAGAAGGGAACCTCAGCTGAGGAAATGCCTCCATAAAGTCTGGCAATAAGATCAATGGGGAAGGGCCCAGTCAACCATGGGTGGTGCTAACCCTGGGCAGGTGGTCCTGAGTGTTCATATCCATAAAAATTTTATTTAAAAGTATTTTCGATAGAACCCACAAGTTTTACTATAGGTCTGGATGACTTTTACCCTACTAAAATATAGGCTTATTAATAAATTGAGTTGTTATACATGTTTGTATCTCATAGCATGTGAGATGATTTATATCAATAAATTATTCTAATGAGTATACAAATGAAGAAGAGTATTAATTCAACTACAGATGTGAATCAAGTAAATTCTTTTAAGACATGATCTCCCCCAAAATATAGTTTTATGGAGAACAAAAAAAAAATAAATTTGAGGAGTTTTTGTAATTTTTAAAAAGCTTTAACTACCATATGATATAATTGTCATAAAAATGGTCAAATGAGCATTTTTATATAAATCTTAGATGAACTTGTTTTAATTGAAGAAAATTAAGCTCTGTCATTATAACAGACCTGGTCTACATCTCCCAACAAGCTTTTAAAGAGATACTGGCCTTTATCATAAATATTAGGAAAAGTGTTACCTGTGTTTTCAGTTATCACATGAATTTGTATGAACCCTATCATAGCGTAGGTTAGCCTTCTGTTCCCCTAGGCACAGAGCTCTAGCTAGCATCTTGAGATTTATTCGGAGGTTCAGAGTGCCTTGCAGCTGCCTTCCACTTCAGGCCAGAGGGCAATCAAAGCCATGCGGCAACTACTTAGTATTTACATCCTCTTCATTCTTCATTTCCAAAAATATGTGATAATAAATAAACTCCAATTCCTTGCAAAATAATTTATTTCAAAGATGCCAGAGGCTGAGATTCCATAGGAGGAACAGACACAGAAGGCATAATGTTTACCATGTGCCTTTTATGTCCAAGGTCATCCTATCTCACTGAATCCTCTCCCAGGCTTCTGAAGTGGGAGCTACAATGTGGGCACTGAGGAGGACTCACACACCTAGTCAACAGAGGACCTGCTATGGGATGTAAGTTATATTTCTCCCATTACATTTACAAGGCTTTGTGTCTCTAGCTTACCCAGAACTTTCTGTGGCTTCAGCATCATATGCTGTCTCTGAGCTCCAATCTGAGTATTGCTGGAGTTCTAAAAATCATCCCATGAGCTTCTTTCCAGGTGTCAGCAATGGCCTTAGGGTATTTAGTCGGATTGTATAATCAGCCCAAAGGGTAAGTACTAGAACATGCTAACAGCACCAGGTAAAGCGGATGATAGAACCTTCTCCTCTGTAAACAATTTAAGGTCAATAGCTGCCTTTCTGAAAGCACACACAGGCCAGCTTGATTGTCTCTGGGTCTATCAGTCCCACACTCTGCCACAATCAGCATTTAATGGCGAAGCTGGAGGATGCTAGATTCCTGGCAGCTTCTGGACCAGAATAGACCATGCAGTTTGGCTCTGATTTCAAACATTTATAATCTTTTCTCTTGCTCCCTTTGCTCAATATAGGAGAGAGGCTATCAGCCAATTTCCCCACCGTTTATAGCAAATCCCAAAGCTCCTTCGTTTCCAGCTGCTCAGCTGCCTGGGCAGACTGTATTACTAAATTATTGTATCTTCTTGGTACAGTGCCTGATCTATCTTGGCATACATTGTGCATTGAAAGAAGCTCCTGTTCCAGCACAGGAAGCTAGCTGCTCACACTCTTCCCACGCGCCTCTCCTCCGGTACCCTCGACCATTAACCTCTTTGTTCCTCCTGTACAAGCCAAGCTCATAAGGGCAGTTTCTCATCTATGGCTGTCCCCCTAGGGGGTTAGCAATTTCAAAGGGTGCTCTGTGCGACGAGTGTTTCCCACAGCTAGAGAGAGCCAGATGGGTAAGTGGCCTACAGTGGAGAGAGCTGCATTTGGAACCAAAAGATTTTTGTTTTTTCCCTCACCAAAACGTATTTCTTTGTAATGCTGCAGTTACTCTAACCATGTATGTTCCCAAACAGAAGTCATTGCATTGAGGGGAGAGAGGAAGGAGCCCTTTACTCAAGTCTGTTGTTTTCAAAAGTGTTGGCTCTTCGGTTTAACTTATTTTAAAAACTTTCTATTTTTATTCTATGCCAACTGGTTATGAATGCAGAGACAGAGAGAGAGAGAGAGAGTTATTCTGTAAAGAATGAAACAAACAAATAAAGTATTGTCTTTAAATAAAAAGAAAGTAATTTTGCAACATCAAAGGATGAAAATTATTTTTAATTACTCTGAAATGAATAATCATTCTAATTCAGGCTTCAAAGGACATACCTTGGATTTGAACACAAGTAACTTAAATATCCTCAATTGAAGTTCTGGGAATGTAATGCATGCAAATGTGCCCTGGGAGCTGGCTATTCCTGTAAGCAATGGGCAGCCTAGATTTCCTCACATACATCCCAAGAGCTGTCTCACCTCAAAAGAGCAGGCGAGTCATCTAAAGCCTAATCCTATTAACAGGACACACTATGGAAAATATATGGAAATGCTAAAGATAAATTCTAACTAGCAAGTAACATTTTAAATCAATGCTGCTGTTGCTATGGTAAGAAAACCAAATGTAAAATAAAAGTCTTCTATAAGGGTTTGGCCCTGTTGTCATGGCAACAATGAATGATACTTAACTCTGCTAATGTTTCCATTTGATCCGGAGAGAACTAGATGTGCATTAAAGCTATTTAAAATGGCTTAGAAAATTGATTTTTTTTCTATTGCTATCTTTCACATGCTCCTCGGCCAATTAAAGGAGACATCACAAAAAACTATCAGCCAGGGTAAGAAAAATGCAGACTCTATGGGTTTGTTTAGGTTTTTCATAACGGTGGAAGCTATAGAATGTCATTTTCTCTGAGATGCTAGCAAATGGAATATTCATTTGGAGAAATACTGCACAGCAATTTTCAGGTTGGGGGCATCATCTAACTTTCCATAAGATAGGGAAAAGATGAAATGCAATCAAATGGCAATTTCCACCACTTTAATACCGAAAAGGAAACACTAACTTAAAGTAAGAAAATATAGAAATCAATGCTCCTGTTCTGCAATTGAGTAGCTAGTTCTGACTTCTCACCAACTTTCTAGTCTTTTGATCCATGTCCTTCCACAGATGCATGCCTCCTCATCCTGGCAAAATGTCCACATTGCTGAAATGGACGTCTAAATCTTCCTCCTACTCACACCACCAGCTGTGCCTCTGACACAGCCGTTCACCCTCCTGGATGAGATACTTTCTAAGCCCCAAACAGCCCTCACCTGCAGGCGATTCCTCCTCTTATCCCCAAAAGTCTGTATGAAAAAGTCCTTTGGCTTGGGATACTAAGACTTGTGTCTTCTTTTGTTGATTCTTCTAGTCATTTGCAGTTTGGGGCTTACCTATCACCCAATTAATGACAATTGCCAAATTTTCTTTTTTTTTTCTTTTCCTTTTTTTTTTTAAGCCAGATTTCTACCCTGAACTCTAAATTTCTACCTTCAGTTTCACTGTCATTTTTATGCTAACTCTTCTCTCTCACCTCATAGCCAATCGTGCTGTGGGCCCCAGTGGTTTTGCCTGCAACCTGCCTAATTATCACACATTACTTTTCCACTGGATGGCTGATAAAGCCTCCTTACTGGTCTCTCAGTTTCCACTCCTAACGTCTCTTCAAGTACTCCATGTAAAAGAAGTCTGTTAGAGCAAACAGGGGTAAGAAATGTCTATTCCAAAATCCCCACCAATGTCCACATACTATGAACCAATTAAGAGTAATCTTTATCTGGGGTTTTAGATAATTCATTTAAAAATATACTTTATATCTGACAATTTTGATTTTATATTCCAATACTTTTATATCTAACACTTTCCTTGACCATTCTTGGGAATTTTATTTATCTTTTGATCACATCTGGAAATAACTTACTCCTATCTTCGTTTTCCTTTTTTGAAAGAGGCAGGACCTTGGAGGCAAGAACCACATCACACAAGGTAGCCCGAAACTTACTAGGCTGGTCCCGAACTCATTCGTGTCAACCCATGAATTCTGTCTTGACCTCCCCCCACCAAGAAATATATATTTGGCAGGTGCAATGGTGCATGCCTGTAATCCCAGAACTCAGGGAGGGAGAGGCAGGCAGAGCTCTGTGAGTTTGAGGCCAGCCTGGTCTACAAAGCAAGTCCAGGATAGCCAAAACTACACAGGGAAACCCTGTCTCAAAAAATCAAAAATAAAAAAAGAAAATATATAAATATATTCATAAATGTATACTATATAAATATATTATACATAATGTATAACATACAATCTATAATATATAATGAATTACTTTATTTAATTTTTATACAATGTATTTTGATCATATTTTTCCCTCCTCCAATTCCTCTAGAACCTTCTTTCCTTCCCAAGAGTTTTAAATTTTATTTTGAATATAAATATTTGCTTGAAAGTGAAAGACCTGTTTGAGAAAAACTTCAAGTCTCTGAAGAAAGAAATTGAAGAAGATCTCAGAAGATGGAAAGATCTCCCATGCTCATGGATTGGTAGGATTAACATTGTGAAAATGGCCATCCTGCCAAAAGCAACCTACAGATTCAATGCAATTTCCATCAAAATACCAACTCAATTCTTTACAGACCTTGAAAAAAAGATTCTCAGCTTCATATGGAGAAACAAAAAACCCAGAATCTCCAAAACAATCCTGTACAACAACAGATCATCTGGAGGTATCTCCATCCCCGATCTCAAGTTGTACTACAGAGCAATAGTAATAAAAACTGCATGGTATTGGCATAAAAACAGAAAGGAGGATCAATGGAACCGCATAGAAGACCCAGAAATAAACCCACACACCTATGAATACTCGATTTTTGACAAAGAAGCCAAAA
>NW_026596091.1:7458211-7472022 GCF_907164565.1 Psammomys obesus | reverse complement strand
TATGCCAATACCATGCAGTTTTTATTACTATTGCTCTGTAGTACAACTTGAGATCGGGGATAGAGATACCTCCAGATGATCTGTTGTTGTACAGGATTGTTTTGGGGATTCTGGGTTTTTTGTTTCTCCATATGAAGCTGAGAATCTTTTTTTCAAGGTCTGTAAAAAATTGAGTTGGTATTTTGATGGGAATTGCATTGAATCTGTAGGTTGCTTTTGGCAGGATGGCCATTTTCACAATGTTAATCCTACCAATCCATGAGCACGGGAGATCTTTCCATCTTCTGAGATCTTCTTCAATTTCTTTCTTCAGAGACTTGAAGTTTTCCTCAAACAGGTCTTTCACTTGCTTGGTTAGTGTCACCCCAAGGTACTTTATGTAATTAGTGGCTATTGTGAAGGGTGTTGTTTCCCTAATTTCTTTCTCGGCCCTTTTGTCTTTGGTATACAGGAGGGCTTCTGATTTTTTTGAGTCAACCCTGAGATATCACCTTACACCCATCAGAATGGCCAAGATGAAAAACTCAAGGGACAACACATGTTGGAGAGGTTGTGGAGAAAGGCGAACCCTCCTCCACTGCTGGTGGGAATGTAAACTGATACAACCACTCTGGAAATCTATCTGGCACTTTCTAAGACAATTAGGAATAGTGCTTCCTCAAGACCCAGCTATACCACTGCTAGGTATATACCCAAAGTTTGCTCAAGTACACAAAAGGGATATTTGCTCAACCATGTTTATAGCAGCTTTATTTGTAATAACCCAGATGTCCCTCAATGGAGGAATGGGTACAGAAATTGTGGTATTTTTACACAATGGAATACTACTCAGCAATCAAAAAGGAGGAAATCATGAAATTTGCAGGCAAATGGTGGGATCTAGAAAAGATCATCCTGAGTGAAATATCCCAGAAGGAGAAAGACAAACACGGTATATACTCACTTATATAGACCTATAAGATATGATAAACATAATGAAATCTATACACCTAAAAAAGATAATCAAGAGAGCAGACATGGGGTAAGATTATCAATCTTAGTTTAGAAAGACAGATGGGATGCGCATTGAACATATGACAGGAGTCTACTGAGCACATTTGAAAGACTCTAACTAGCAGTGTTTTCAAAGCAAAGACTCATGACCAAACCTTTGGCAGAGTACAGGGAATCATAAGAAAGAAGGGGAGTTAGTCTGATGAGGAAAGGATAGGAGCTCCACAAGGACCAAAGATATCTGGGCACATGGTCTTTTCTGAGACTGACATGCAACCAAGGACCATGTATGAATGTAACCTAGAACCTCTGCTCAGATGTAGCCTGTGGTAGCTCAGTAACCAATTGGTTTCCCATAGTGAGGGGAACAAGGACTATTTCTAACAGGAACTCAATGACTGGCTCTTTGGCCTCCCCACCCCCTAAGGGAGGAGCAGTCCTGTTAGGCCACAGAGGAGAGCTTTGCAGCCAGTCCTGAAGATACCTGATAAAACAGGATCAGATGAATGGGGAGGAGGTCCCCCCTATCAGTGGACTTGGCATGGGGCATGGTGGAGATGAGGGAGGGAGGGAGGGACTGGGAAGGAATGAGGGATCGGGACACGGCTGGGATACAGAGTTAATAAAATGTAATTGATAAGAAAAAAATAAAATTTAAAAAAAGAAAGAAAGAAAGAAAGAAATGGTTGCTAGAATTTTAAAATATAAGTAAGACAGATAAAATAAATAAATAAATAAATAAATAGATAAATAAATAAATAAATAGATAAATAGATAAATAAATAAATATTTGCTTGAATGTGTGTATGTGCACCATGTGTATGTGTAGTTCCCATCGATGCCAGAAAAGAGTGTCAGATCCCCTGTGTTACAGTTCTAAGCTGCCATGTGAATGCTTGAAACCAAACCAGAGTTTTCTGGAAGAGCAACCAGGGCTCTTAACTGCTGAGCCATCTCTCCAGCCCTATTTCCTTTCACATTGTGGCTAGCCATGTAGCCTTCTATCCCTAGTCCTTATTCATTCCATTAAATACTATGGAGACATTATTCCATCTTCTTCTGGTCCTTAGGGTTGAAAAGTGTTTGATATCAAGGAAATCATATTCCTTACTTAAGTATCCTATTTTGTTATATTAACTTCTATCTACATAGCTGTAGGATGTTTTTCCTTATCCTTGGAATTATAAAGATTTAAATTTCCTGGTAAAGCCTATTCTTGTCTGAAAATGTTCCCATATTCAGTAAGTCTGTGATTTATTATTCAAGCTATTTTTAAAATCATAATGGAGGAAAAGGTTTCTAATTCCTAGTTTGCTTTTTTCCTCTGTTAGATTCTTTCTTCCGAAACAATTGTGATAGGCATTCTGAGCTCATGTATATTCCTCTGTGTTTAGCTTCTCATATGAAAATTTTATCTTTCCTTATCCTCTCCTCCTGTCAACTGAATGTTTTGAGTCATCTTCTACTTCATTAAGTTGGGGTTCTAAAAATCCAACTTATTTTTTGCCTCTCTGGTAGTTTTGAATTCAATATGAACATTGTTCGAATATATGAGTGCTTTATTATCTTATATTTTAACTTCATAACTTCTTATTCTAGTTTAGTGCAGCCCAAGTCTTCTGAAGACTGCTGCTGTCCATTTGACATTCATATTTTTAGAAATTTGTTTTTGTTAAGAGTTATTTTATTTGATAGAGTGTTGTCATTCCTCAGAACACATGTTTCGTGAGGTATCGTTTAAATCATCCAGGTGTTTCTTCATTTGCCCACACTTGTAGACAGAAGTCTTAGCTTGTCTGTTTTGGGAATTGACATGAGTTCTATCAGACACCATCTTCAGGATGCATGAGAAAGGAGAGGGCAAAAAAATCTCAGGAGAACTATTCTGCCCTGTGTGAAACTCTTGGGGCATCTAGTCATGGAGTACAAATACACCTCTGGCAATAGTATTTTCTGGAATGATGCAACATTCTGTACCTCTGCTGTCCAATGTAGTACCCTTAGATAATGCAGATCTTGCACATTTAAAATGTAACTGATACAACACAGTTTGTATAATTTTTTATTAATTTAAATCCTATTCTAAATAGTGGTATGAAGCAGTATACACGTCCAGAGAAATTGCCCTTACAGGACGGTTTCTAGCTCAGCAGCATTAGCATCTCTTGGATACGCACCACAAATTCTTGGGTCCTGCTCTAGCATCTGTGACAGTGGGCCCAACCATCTATGTCTGCACAGAGCTCCACTTGACTCTGATGCATGCTGGCAGCTCAGCCTTGCTGGTCTACGGATGGTGAGTTAGAAGAGGATGAGAAAATCATAAGAGGCTTCTCTTGATTCTCTTGTTTCTTTTCTACATTTGAATGTGTATCCAGGAGTTAACTGGGACAGTGTCCTCATTCTTTACTTGTCACAGTTGTCCTCATTAAGAACTGACTGTGACAATGCCTCCCTTAAGTGTAAGCCAGGAGTGAGCCTATTAAGTGATCCTGTCTTGCTGATCTCTGGAAGCCTGCATGCTTCCCCGAGAGACCTATAGGATCCACGGACATGTCACTTTATGGTTTCTGTACATCCCACCCTCAGCTCTCTAGGTCTCCTGGCATTACTTTGATAAGCGGTTTGCCACGTATGAGGGACATACATCTTACCTATCTTCACTCCTGACCATCTTGTCTCTTATCTTGCAGGAACCTCTGAGCGTCACCACTATTAACTTCTCATGCTGACATGGTTTATTTTTTATTTATTTATTTATTTTTTTGCTTACTAGTTTTATATCTGTGGGTCACTTGTAAAGGGATACAGAGGAAGCTAAAATCAGCCAGTGTATTCAAATTCCTGCTCTCCTAAGAAACTCTCATATTCCTCTTAATGCCTCCCTTTTTACAGAATTCTAGAATGTTCCTTTAGATTTTTAATTTCATTTGAGCCACAAAACATCCCTGTGATGTCAGTTCTTTTTACATCCCCATGCTAAAGATAAGGATACCACAGCTTTTATCGTTTAATGGTCTATATAAGAGAAATAGGAAGTGCATCTGCTTTGTGAAGTCCCCGATAGGCAGGAAGTGGTAGCTACATTTATTGAATCTGTGTTACAGAACACTGTGTTAAATGTTCATATTCTTTATCTCATTTAAGTCTCATAACATTTTTCCATATCACAGATGCTAAACAAAACTAGACAGGCTAAATAACTTTTCCAAATTATAGACCTAGTTAGTGGCCGTTCAGGAGCTGGCCCCTTATTGTGCCCTTACTGGGCAGCTCTGTTAGTTTCTAAGCTTGGAGAGTAATCAAACGCTAACAGGCCACATACAGAGTATTATAGTTTGTATCTCACCATTTTTCGCACACTGGATTGATTTGGTTTGTATTCTACTACAAAATCCAGGGCCACTTCTTAAAACAAAATAAAATACAATGAGATAAAAACCATCACATCGAGTTGGACAAGGCAAACCAAAGAAGAAAAAAGAGCCTCAACAGAAGACATAAGAATCAGAGACACACTTGTTCACACACGATAAAAATACAAACTGAAAGCTTTCACATATATGCAGAGGACCTGGGGCAGGCCTGTGAAAGCCCTGTAATCGCTGCTTCAGTCAGAGCACATTTTCAAATGGTTAATGCAGAAGCAAACATATTAACTTACCATAATTTTCATCTTTTGCTTATTGTCTCTTATCTTGAAAGGAATATCCCTAACTATGTGAGTCTTCCATCACAATCATGCTAAGTATCTTTGGCATATCAGATGCATGTTGGATAGTGTGCTAGGAACTGTGTTACTGATGGGCAACGCTGCCTACCAATAGCCCCTGCCAAAAGGTTTGGTGAGTTACTTGGTTGCTGCTGAACCCCTGTCAACCTGCCTTTGTGATGATGTCCATTCATAGATCCATTCAGTACTCCATTCGCACTTTAGGTTCCAGTCTGAAGAACAAGTAGGCAGCTTGAAGAAATCATGGGGCTTCATGGTTCCAGATTTACAGGCGTCTGATCTCCAACTCAGTACCAGCCAGCCATTGTCTCAACATTTAAGGGAACAGTGACATTCTCAGCATTCTGGTCATCTGATAGGTCTGATTCAGAGAAAGGACCTCTGCTTTCAATTGTTCAAGCAATGAGTTTTCTATATAATTCACTTAGTATTTGTTTTTTCCTTTCCTTCTCTTCCTGCATGTGTGCATGTGTGTGTGTGTATGGAGGGGTGTCTGCAGAGGCCAGAAAGGGGCTTCAGATCCCTGGAGGTGGGGTGACAGGTTATGAGCAGTCGAAAGTAGGTGCTGGGAGCTGAACTTGGTCCCCTGCAGGTAACCAAGTGCTCTTAATTGGTAAACAGTCTCTCCAGCTTCTTTAATTTTTCTCTTTTGGCTGTAGATTGGAGATAATTTGGTAGTTTTAGTTCCTTTCTTATAATAGTAAAACATCCTACAGAGCACCATTGTTTATAAAGGCCATTCGTGGCAATATTTGTCTCCATGTAAAATTCAAGACAATCTGTGAAATGGGCACCATTTCCCCTATTTTATCAGTCAGGAAACAGTAATTTTTAATCCTCCAGTAAATTCTTCAGCAAGTGCATTGTGACCCGAAGGAAGTGGTGAGACAAGAAGGGATCAAGCACAGGCGTCCTCGTGAGGGGCTTACACCCAGGCGGCAGCAGCAGTTCTGCGCGCAGCACAGGCACTGCTGAAGAAGTCCTGTGGGATCCAGAGGATGACGAGACCGCTTGAATGAAAAAATTAAGCACTGTCTTGGGAGAAAATGAGTGACAGGCACTGCCAGCAGGGAAAAGACAAATGGACACACACAGATATAGGAGGGTTTAAATAGCATGAGAAGATCAAGTTCTTATTGCTGGGTTGCAGGAACAGGGCTTGAAGGGGCTGGTGGCAGGTAAGGTTGCACTGTTTGAGGTGGCACAAGTGATTTAAACAAAGCAATCTGCAGAAGTAGGCACAAACCCAAGTCCTCTGACGCCACGTTTGGTTCTTTCAACCATAACCCAACTGTCTTCCAAGGCTACTCATGCAGCATAGCCCAGCAGCCTTGAAAAATGGACAGTGGGGTAGAAAAAGAACTTGCCTTTGAAAGCCATCTACTCCAGTCTCTCCTTGAACACTTGCCTCACAGCAGGGAGTTCGTGCCTGATGGTGTAAACTTGGGAAGAAGCTCTGGCTGGGAGGCTCATAGGGTCAAACCTATTATTGCTCTTTTGCTAAATGCGCATGTTATCAAACTGCTTCTGCCCAGAGACCTGGGCTGCTGTCGGCCTTGGTAAGAGAAGTAGTGAGCCTCAGTCAATGAAGATATTCTTAATTGGTCAAAGTGTTGAAAATAAGTGACCAAGTACCCAGCTCTGAATGAGACACAGTTATCAAAGCTTCCACCCAGGTTCAGGGGAGACTTGGAAGACGGAACAGAAAGGATGTAAGAGCTGAGGGATGAAGAAGAAGGAGTGATCTGAAATGCTGTCTCCTGGAAAAGCATGGCTATGGCGCCCATGAACTGACAGTACCCAGGACTACCTGCAGCAGACCTGTACCAGATCAAACTAGCTCACGCTTAACTAAAAAGCTATAACTGACAATTGTTCTTCTCTGGAGGGTGGCAACACTGCTAGGCTGCCATGCTCCAGAGGTTGGCCTAAGACCTATGTGTATAAAGGCAGCATTTATTTGACTCATGAGTTATTACAAGAAATAAAAAGATGGGACATGGTTAGAAAGGGGAGGTGCTACAGGGAAAATCCAGGATGAATCGAAGAGGAGAAATGAGGGGTATGTATGAGCACATTTCATTATGTGTGTGTGTGTCTAAGAAATTCTCAAAGAACAAATTAAAAATAAAAATTCTGTTACTTACAAAAATGAACCGAGAAAAATATAGTTTAAGGTTACTGCTCCATCTTTAGAGAGCCACCGCAGTATTTGTCATATCCAATGTAGCTTAGTCGTTTTCTATACTTCTAGATTCCAAGGGAGAAACAGCAGGGATAAGTGTTCTGCATTTGCACAGGAAGGTCAGGAAGCCCCAAATCGTTAAGCACTTACTCATCTCTGGGCAGGTCCTGTCTACTTTTATTTTAAGTGGAATTGTGAATCTCGGTGGACTGAAAATCAAACCAGACATGTTCTCAGTTAGACCAGCGTTTAAAGCAATTGATTTTGTTGCTGTGACCATGTCACTTCGTCCTCATCCGTCATGTTCATTACACAGAATTTCCTGCTGTAGTTCATGGGCCTGGTGGATATTCACTGCCTGAAGTGAAGACTTAGAGACAGAGATGGTGGTCATAAAACTATTCAGATTTTGGTGACGGTATAAAGAGATATGTAGTAAAAAGACAATCTAGTTTTTATCTAAATTTAATGAAAAATTTACAATGCAATTTTATGCTGTAATTGTCGTAAGTAGTAGAAAATACTCTTCAATAATGGAAAGAAGGCTGAAACTTACAAATATTCTTCCCTTCCTTATCATTTCCATTAAGGGACCCATTTGAGACAATGATCTCTGTCACTGGAATAAAATACAGCTTAGGGAAGAGAAGAATTTATACTTCTAACTAATTCATTGCACATAAAAGCCAAGTGCTACTGGTTGTGTTGTGTCCTATAATTGCTTTCTGGAAAGTGTTAAAGATACACAAATGAGTAGTTTTAACATTACTTTAAAATCAGCTTTACACTGAGAAGAAAACCCTCAGGTTGCTTACAAAAACATGCCCTCTAGTTCTCATCTCAAAGCATTCCTAACTAAGCAGATGATGCCCTCGCAGCTTGAACTTGAGAGATAACTTATCTGCCACCAGGACGGTTAGTGTTCAGTACTCAGTGTTCGGTTACATCAAGCACATGCACTTTTTGTTTCTTCTGATTTAAATATTATTTTTGTGGCTGCATTTATTTGGGGATAATTATCTATGGTGTATAGATGAAAGAGAGACAGCAACGGAGCAAATTATGGCATTCATAATTAAGTGCTTCCTGTACGCAGTCTCCAACACTGCTAAAAAAGCCGTCACTCCAATATAAAATTAAATATATTTAGCATAAAACTGCATTAAACAAACCTTTAGGGTTTTTTATTAATTCATCTGGAATAAAATCAGCAGAGTTTTGGCCACAAGTTTTTGTATAAATTCACCAATTCCAAAGCTCTGCTCATGGGTTTTAGAAGCACAGTTTAAATGGATAACACTAGGGTACATGCGATAAATGAATGGGCCATTGTTCCATTTGAGAGAAAAATATGGAGATGAGGATTTTGGCATTGAACCAAAGAATGATGGACAGTACATTTTCCAAATAGAGAGCTATAATATTCGAACATCTTACAGAGGTCTGAGGTTGATTAATGGAGATCAGAATGAAACTGAGGCCAGGCTATATGAAACGTGAAAGAGACTCCAGTTATGTTGGTCAATGAGGTCTGAAGCCCTAATAAAGGTTTTTGATGAGGCAGTTCTTCCTTCTGTGTTTCCTACTCAATATTCCAGACCAACAGATTTTATTTTTAAAGCATCTTTAAAATCTAACAGCTTCGTTCTTTCTTCTTATTCATAACTAGTTCCTGCTCATTATTGAAGTCTTTGTATTCTTCCCTCACAGAGGCTTACTCTAATTTCAATTCCAGAAACCTTCATTTCTAACCTTTAGCTGGTACCCCTCAGAGCCACAGCCTCCCACCTCTTTCTGACACACTTTAACTTTCTTATTTTATTTCCTTAACATTACAAACTTTTTTATTTTTATTTATTGCAAACTAGTCCCCTCACTCTAGTATAGACTTTTTTTTTTTTTTTTTTTTTTTTGCAGTTGCAAGAGAGCTTTATTACAAGAGCGATCGAACTCGGGACCCAAGTCTCACTGGCGCAGCAGTAGAGAAGTGGGACCCTGAGCTCTGGGTGAACAGAATTTTTTTATTATTTTTATTAATTACACTTTATTCACTTTGTATCCCCTCATAAGTCCCTCTCTCCTCCCCTCCCATTCCCACCCTCCCACCCCCTTCTTCACGCATGCCCCTCCCCAAGTCCACTGATAGGGGAGGTCCTCCTCTTCTTCCTTCTGATCTTAGTCTATCAGATCTCATCAGTATAGACTTTTTAAAGGACAATGATTTTATCGGTTAACAGCTGAACGCTGTGCTGAGACTAGTCTCTGGGATGTGGTGAGAGTGTGAACTAGCTAATACTTACCCAACTTGTCCTAATTAACGTCCTTGGCCTTCCGTGACTGGAAACAGTGAGAGTTTTCTAACTTCTCCTTGGCATAGCCTTACCCCTCTCCAGTTCATATTCACCATCAGGGTTCCCTTGTTCTTTCTAATGTAAGCATACTTATGTTGCACCTCCATTCAAAGTTCTTCAACATTTCTTCGCGGCCGAAATGAGTATCACCAAAGCATAGAGTGGTAAGTGCAATCATTTTAAGCACTTCACAGAAGAACATTTAATAGTTATCTTTTATCTATTTTAATGTTCATCCTTACAAACTATCAAATAGATGGTACATTAAGCTCATGAATTCAGAGATATTACTTAAGATTAAAAAAAACCCTATAAAGTAGGGACATAGGAAAAACAAACAAAACAAAACAAAACAATGGCTTTGGACTCAAGTGAGTTTGGACTGTACTGTTTTAACGAATAAACCCCAGTGCCATTGTTTCAATTTCACTGAGTCTTGGCTTACCACCCTGGCATAATAGCCACCACTTCCTGTTTTTCATTTCATGTCTTAGTGAACTCAAACTATTTTCAGCTCTCTTCCTTATTATACTATGCTCTTGTTTTAGTCTCACTACTTCCTAAGCCTAGAATGTCACTGGTTTGTCATTTACCCTACTATCCATCACCTGACAAGCTTTAGTCATCCTTAGGGCTCAGGTCAGGCTACTAACCCCATAAGACCTTCTTTCTGTTTCCTCTGCTTGAGACTTGGCTTGGTACTTCCTTTGCTTATGTTCCCTTACAATCTTTGCTGTCATATATACTTCTTCCAAGTGGAACATTCCTAACATTAGGGTTAAAGTGATCTTTCAATTAACAGCCCCACCTTCTGCCATAAAGCATGGATGAATGCTCAGTTAAACCAATACTTACTAAGCTATTGAGAGTAATCAGTTGTGAGTTTTTCCCCATGGTACTTCCTTGTATGATACATATTGCATTCATTCATTTCATCCATTCAACAGTAAAAAGTTCAGGCATGTAGAACTTGTTTGTTAAAGAGACAAATGAAAGGACCCTAGCAATACCTCATGCTAGGGTTTGTTGGTAGACATGATATTAATCTTGATTGTTAACTTGGTGGGATTTAGAATCACCATAAGTATGAATCTCAAGGAATGCTTGTCAGGGGTTATCTGAATTATGTTAGTTGAGGTGGGGAGTAACATTTCCTTGTCTGGAACCATGAACTGGATGAAAAGGAGAAAGTCATTTAAGTACCAGCATGCACTGCTCTTTGCTTCCTCACTGTGGTTGCAGTGTGATCAGCCACTCCTGCCTCTGTACCGTCACTGCCATCATGGAATCTATCTCCCAGAACTATAAGACAATATAAAGTCCTCCCTCTGAAGTTGCTAGTATCAGGCATTTCATCACAGTAACAATATAGTAACTAACACAATGGGAAGAAAGATGAATCAAGAGTGGGATGAAGTAAGAGTTAGGTAACACTGAAAGCAACAGTTGAATTTATAGATAAGAAATGTGATATCTCTCCAGAGATAGCACAGTAATCTATAGTTCACAAATCAAATCAAAGGTTTGAATAGGAATAGAAATAAAGGGTTAATAGTACTCTGTGTGTGTGAGTGCGTATGTGGACAAGTGTGCACACATTTGCACACGCGTATCCTGGAAACTTGCAGATCTTGGGTATTCTTTTTTTTTCCTTATCTTTTTCCTGGAAAGTTGAATCAATGACAATTCATGTATACCAAGGAATCCCCAGAGGGGTCAGAGGGTAAATGGCTGGCTGGAAATGATTCAATACTCAACTAACTTTGAATCAAGAATGTGAACTGAGAAACAGTCATGTTGATGTAAGACTGTCCGCTAAACAGACAGTTTATGTCGATCACCCACTCTGGAATTAGAGATGAATAAATCGCCCTTCATAGATCCCAGTATGGCATTATTCAGGCCATGCCCAGTGACAGATGACTGCAGTTAAAGAAGGAGCTGCTGCCCCAGTCTACAGAGCTAAGGCAGGGGTTACATCTCTGTCAGACATAATAGACAAGGGTCTATGAAAAGGACACTATTTTCAGAATATCTAGTGCTTGAGAAAACACACAAAAAGCCAGTAAGAAGCAATTCTGGGAAGATAGCAGAGTAACAAACATCTGAACAGCGTGTCTTTTCCCCACTTAGAAAACAATCTCCCTGGCCGAATCTGTCTGGCATAACTATTTTTGGAACTCTGGGGTTTATTGACGGCTTGAAACCTCCCGAGGAAGCCTGGGACAGCAAGTTGCCTAACACCCAGGCAATTTGAACTCTAAGCATCATGACGGCCACCTACTCCCCACTTCAGTACAGAGTAGGCAGCGGCACTTGTTCCTGGAGCAGCCCCACAGAGCTTGAGAGAGCCAGCATGCATGCAAAGAGAACCCCGTCCTCTAAAGATTGGCAATTTGTGCTCTGGTCTGTGATTGTTATCTAGGATCAGGCAGAGTCAACAGTCAATATTCCCGCCACATTTGCACCTCATAAATGCACCCGAACACCCACACTCTAAAGCAGCAGCACCTACAGGCCAAATTAGAATATGCTGAGATGTTCCTCAAGTATCAACAGTAGGCCAGAAAACAACAGAAGAAATAAACCAACAACCAGAACACCAAGCAAAGTCCAGAAGAGCATAAGAGAGATTACACAACATCATAGTTACTTTCCTTGTCTCTGAGACAATGATAACCGGCAGGAGCAATGCAAAGGAGGAGGGTTTATCTTGGCTCGTGGCTTTAGGAGACTTTGGTTATTAATGGTGGGTAAGGGATGCAACAACCTTGGCTCAATCATGGTGGGGGGACATGACACGGTGATGGTAGACCAAGAGGTAGAGAGTGGGTCAGAAAGAGGGCTGAGCTATAACCTTCAAAGCCTCCCCACATGCATGCTGGCTCCCTCAAGCTCTGTGTGGCTGCTCCGGGAACAAGTGCCGCTGCCTACTCTGTACTGAAGTGGGGAGTAGCTGGCCGTCATGATGCTTAGAGTTCAAATTGCCTGGGGGTTAGGCAACTTGCTGTCCCAGGCTTCCTCGGGAGGTTTCGAGCCGTCGGTAAACCCCAGAGTTCCAAAAATAGTTATGCCAGGTCCTATATACTACAGTTTCTAAAATCTACCTCAAACACATGAGCCTCTGAGGGACACTCACACTTAAACCATAACATACAGTTACCACAATGTTGGATGCAGATATCTAGATTTCAATGACAAAAATGACAACAAAAATCACAAGCCGTATTGAAAAACAGTCAAATAAGCAAACAAAGAGGAAACAGAAAGAAGATGCCTGATTTAGAGAAAACACAGACTACTAGATGACTTAGGGCAGTGGCAGTGCTGCTGTACCATGCGAGGGTTTGGCACCCACTATGATCAGGGCTGTGGACTCTGGACTGTTGGTTTGCATGCTCAAAGGTGACTACACAACTCTAGGAATAGTTCTGGGAAGGGCCATGTCTCCTGAGTCACAGCTAATTGCCATCTTATCCAGATACAGACAATTAAGAAACAAACCTATAATCAATAAATATCAGGCCTAGTTGGCACACACTTAAACACACAGTGTGGTGTAGGTAGAGATGTAAAACTGACCTCTCCTACTGCCCATGTCTTCAATACCCACTGGAAACCACAAGCAGAATAGGGCCTTACAGTGGTTGAGCAAAGTTTGTTTTCCCAAATCCATCAATAAAGGTCAAAGGCCACAGTAGCAAAGATAATTAGTCTTGACTAGAACTGTGGCACCAAAATTGAAGGTGAAGTAATTTTCTTTGCTTCATTAACTGGAAGAAAATTTTGGAAGTGGGATTATAGTGATGAGTAAGTTGGCTACACTTAAATCTCTTTCTTCTCAACATCATTCATCTGAGAAACTTTGTAAAGCACTGTTTGAAGGTACCCTTCAAAATGTTTCCTGTGGAGCTTGAACAACTCTTTACAGCTGCTCATCCACATCCACAATGTCACCACCATTCCACAGAGCATAGGGCAGGGCTGTCACTGAACCCAAAGGTATCTCAGGATCGCCTTCCTTATGAAGAACAACAGTCCTGTACAATTTTTCCATCGCCTGACAGAGTCTCTGTCTTAAAGTGATATCAACAAACATTATGGCTTTGTTTCAGTCCTTTATTCTATGTAACTCCTTCCACATGAACCCCAAGTCTTAATCTCATCACAGTGTGAACTTGACACATAAGGTGTCCCTCTTTCAGGCAGATCCAGGTTGGAACAGACTTTCCCAGTGAAGTTTCTGGGTGGTGGCACCTTGAGAGCCAGCTGTGAGCATCAGAATCCACTTACTTATAGCCCTCAGTGTGCGGATATGCTGTAGACAGCAACATTTAAAAAGAATGAAGATAGAAAGAAAACAGTTTGTAGACTACTCTGAAACCCAGCTGGATATAGACTTGTACTTTTTTTTTTTTTCTTTTAAATTGGAGCTCAGTCCTCTTGCCCTGAGGTTGCTCAATGCTGCTTTTATTCCTGGAGAACTAGAAAGGAGCCCCCAAAACTAACTAACTAACTAACTAACTAACTAACTAACTAACTAACTAAC
>NW_026596091.1:7445791-7458201 GCF_907164565.1 Psammomys obesus | reverse complement strand
AACTAACTAACTAACTAACTAACTAACTAACTAACTAACTAACTAACTAACTAACTAACTAACTAAAGTTATGCTTAAACCATTCAGTGGTGGGGTTTTCTTATGCAAACCCTAGAAAACAAATGTAGCATCCTTAAAATAAATTCTAGTCTCTAGGTTCTTGGTTTTTCCCTTTTAATGATCTTTCATTTTATGTAAGGAAAATTATGTTTTATTTTTGTCCAAAAAGCTGACATTTTATGTACTGTATTCTCTCTTTTAGTACAACCCAAGCATTCTTCCACCAGAACCATTCTCTCAGCAAGGCTATGGGGTTCGTGTGCATTAATTCAGAACCTATAATCAGGTAACTGTCCTTGCTTAGACAGACTGGTGACTCTTATTTAAAATTTTTTTGGGGTTATTTTAGTTTTTATTTTTAATTTATTTTTTTAGTTATTACAATTTATTCACGTTGTATACCAGCTGTGGTTCCCTTCCTCATACCCCCCTAATTCCTCCCTCCCTCCCTCATCTCCTCCCATGCTCCTCTCCAAGTTCACTGATAGGGGAGATCCTCCTCCCCTGCCCTCTGACCCTAGCCTATCAGGTCTCATCAGGACTAGTGGCATTGTCTTCCTCTGTGGCCTGGTAAGGCTACTCCCTCATCACGGGTTGGTGATAAAAGAGCCAGCCCAGATCTTACTATTTCCCACTTCTTTCATAAGATTCCCTGCATTCTACCCAAAGGTTGGCCATAAGTCTCAGCATCTGCTTTGATAGTCTGCAGGGCAGAGCTTTTCAAAGGCCCTCTGTGGCAGGTTTCTAACTTGTTCCCTGTTTTCTCCTTCTTCTGATGTCCATCCTCTTTGCCTTTCTGGATGGGGATTGAACATTTTAGCCAAAGAGAGTGCTGCTTGATTAATTTCTTTAGGTGTACAGATTTTAGTAGGTTTATCCTATATTATATATCTATACAAAATATATAAAAGACCGCGCGTGTCTTTCTGCTCCTGGGATAGCTCACTGAGGATGATCTTTTCCAGTTCCCACCATATACCTGCAAATTTCATGGTTTTTTTTTACTGCTGAGTAATATTCCATTGTGTAGATGTACCATACTTTCTATATCCATTCCTCAGTTGAGGGGCATATGGGTTGTTTCCAGCTTCTATTACAAATAAAGCTGCTACAAACATGGTTGAGCAAATGTCCTTGTGTACTTGAGCCTCTTTTGGATATATGCCTAGGAGTGGTATAGCTGGATCTTTTTTTTTTTTTTTCTTATCAGTTACATTTTATTAACTCTGTATCCCAGCCGTGTCCCGCTCCCTCATTCCCTCCCAACCCCACCCTCCCTCCCTCATCTCCACCATGCCCCTTTCCAAGTCCACCGATGGGGGGGGGGACCTCTTCCCCATTCATCCAATCCTGTTTTATCAAGTATCTTCAGGACTGGCTGTAAAGCCCTCCTCTGTGGCCTAACAGGACTGCTCCTCCCTTGGGGGGTGGGAAGGCCAAAGAGCCAGTAACCAATTGGTTACTGAGCTATCACAGGCTACATCCGAGCAGAGGTTCTAGGTTATAACCATACGTGGTCTTTGGTTGAATGACAGTCTCTGAGAAGACCCTATGCCCAGATATATTTGGTCCTTGTGGAGCTCCTATCCTTTCCCCATCATACTAACTCCCCTTCTTTCATATGATTCCCTGTACTCTGCCGAAGGTTTGGTCATGAGTCTTTGTATCTGCTTTGAAAACACTGCTAGTTAGAGTCTTTCAGATGCGCTCAGTAGACTCCTGTTCAATGCACATCCCATCTGTCTTTCTAAACGAGGATTGATCATCTTACCCCATGTCCGCTCTCTTGATAATCTTTTTTTAGGTGTATAGATTTCATTATGTTTGTCATATCTTATAGGTCTATATAAGTGAGTATATACCGTGTTTGTCTTTCTCCTTCTGGGATATTTCACTCAGAATGATCTTTTCTAGATCCCACCATTTGCCTGCAAATTTCATGATTTCCCCCTTTTTGTTTGCAATTAGGAATAGTGCTTCCTCAAGACCCAGCTATACCACTGCTGGGTATATACCCAAACTTTGCTCAAGTACACAAAAGGGATACTTGCTCAACCATGTTTATAGCAGCTTTATTTGTAATAGCCAGAACCTGGAAATAACCCAGATGTCCATCAACGGAGGTATAGCTGGATCTTGAGGAAGTGCTATTCATAGTTGTCTGAGAAAGCACCAGATTGATTTCCAGAGTGGTTGTACAAGTTTGCATTCCCACCAGCAGTGGAGGAGGGTTCCCCTTTCTCCACAACCTCTCTAGCAAATGGTGTCACTTGAGTTTTTCATCTTGGCCATTCTGATGGGTGTAAGGTGAAATCTCAGGGTCGTTTTGATTTGCATTTCCCTGATGGCTAATGAGGTTGAGCATTTCTTTAAGTGTTTCTCTGCCACCATCAATGGAGGAATGGGTACAGAAATTGTGGTATTTTTACACAATGGAATACTACTCAGCAAACAAAAAGGGGGATAGCCTATATCCTATATGCAGCCTATAGCTGCATAGCCTATGGCAGTTCAGTGTCCAAGTGGGTTCCATAGTAATGGGAACAGGGACTGTCTCTGACATGAACTTATTGGCCTGCTCTTTGATCACCTCCCCCTGATGGGGGAGCAGCCTTACCAGGTCACAGAGGAAGACTATGCAGCCACTCCTGATGAGACCTAACAGACTAGGATCAGAAGGAAGGAAAAGAAGACCTCCCCTACCAGTGGACTTGGGGAGGGGCATGTGTGAAGAAAGAGAGAAAGGAAGGGATTGGGAGGAGAGGAGGGAGGGAGATACAGGGGGATACAAAGTGAATAAAGTGTAATTAATAAAAAATTAAAAAAATAAATTAATTAGGTGGTAAATTCTAAACAACAACAACAAAAAGAGGCAGCCCAGTTCCATCCCTCAGTGGGCAGAAGCCCCAGGCGTGGACTTAAGGCCTTGGGCCTTTCCTTATGTCGAAACTTCCCATGAAGCTCTTCTTTGTTTAGTTTTTTGTTGTTGTTGTTGTTTGTTTGTTTGTTTTGAGGACTTAATAAAAAAATGTTATAGTCTTCCCATGGGATCACACACTGGGCCATATTTTCCTTTTAGCTCTTTGGATATGAGCTCTGCCCAGAAGCCTTTTTTTTTTTCCAAATATTCAATTAATTTGGCACCTGTGAAAATTAAAAAAGTAAGCAAACAAAATATACATAAATATAGAGCACCCTTCAACTCTTGGTAGTTAACAATCCATCCTCTTACCGTTCAGGAGACTTACAGCACTATGCGTGAAGATCTTACTGGTGTTAAGGCACACTATGCTCTACTGTAAGCAACGTGCGCCACAATCCCTGACATGCCGAGTCACCTTCGTGAAAGCTTCATACGCTTTTGCTTTCTCCCTGACCCCAGCGGCAGCCTGTTTATGGACTCCAGGCTTCCACTAACATTCTCTGTGAGGCCCAATAAAATGTCACCAACACTTTTTCCAATACCGTCGAAGTTACTTGATTCAAAAGTGACTGTGATATGTTTCAAGAGACAGAAGCGGCAGTGCCATTTTTCCAGACACTAAAATTTGTTGCCATCACGGTTGCTATTTAATATAATATTGCAAAGGCACAATCAACTCAGAGGTTTGCTCCCATGTCTGATGGTCGATGCCTTGAGAATTGTGAGAAAATACAATTGCGGACTTTAAACCACTTACTCCTCGTATTGTGATGAGTGCCCTGGGGAACTTATATACAATTTCTAAAATAAAGGGAGGAAAAAAAAAAGCCCTACTTCTGACAACTGAATCAAGCATTTATAAAGCATAATGTAGTAGCTACTAGTATATAGGTACAAGATGGATACATCATCCTCTTGGCAATAAGACTGTATCTGACAACAATTAGAGATGTAGAATAGAAGTCAACAGCTGATGAGAACATTTTAAATAGATTTGTAGTGCTTACATTCATGAATAGACCATGTCATGTCTTTATAGTTTCCTAATAGTTTATCAGAGAATCATTGTGACTCCTTTTGAGTTAATTCTAATCAATGGCTATCTTCCTCTTCCTCCCTTTCTCATGAAACCTTCTTTACTTGGGAATCGATTTCAAGCCAGTTCTAAGATGAGGTATGAGGAAGTATTTAAACATAAGAGAGAACTGTCATTTTGAAGTGAGTGTGGGGTTTGGGACAGCTCAGATGTAGGGTACACACTTCACATTGAGGACACTCTTGTTCAGTTCACAGAGCTGTAAAGGAAAAGGAGCTGAGGATGTCACAAGCATTCCCTGCCCCTGCCTCATTCGTGCCTGTTGAAGGCGGTTCTCAGTAAATGACAGTATCCATTTAAGATTTGACTCTGTGCACGTCTCATAAATACCCATTAAAGGAAGATATTTTATTTAATTACCTTAATCATATCCAGAAATTAATGAAAAAGAAAAAAAATTGGCCTATAGTTTCACCGGGTTGTGTCTATAATGGCAAAGATAGTGTGATAGCAGGAGACGGAAGCTGAGAGATTACATTTCAGCTACATACAGGAAACAGTGAACTGGGAGTAGCGCAAGGCTATAAACTGTCAAATATCTCCCTCTTTGGCAGGCTTCTGCCAGCAAGACCCTGCATCCTACAAGTTTCATAATCTCCCCAAACTGTGCCACCAACCGTGGACCAAGTTATCAAATATGTGAGCCTAGAGAGGGCATTTGTCATACCACAATGCAAAATGGCAACAAATAATCCTACTGACTCCTCCTGATAGTTACCTTTTGAAAGGATGCTTAGAAAACAATAGTGTTTCATGGAGAGAAAGAAAAATATAAATTAGAGGTATCTATATCAGCATGATAGGGTGTAGAAGCAAGAATATGTGCTTACGAAACAGGAAAGGTTTCTTCCTTTATTTTCAAAATTATCTAACTATGGAAGGTCCTTAAACTTGCAGTTTTGTTTAGAAATCTTGAGATGCGGATATAAGCCATACTTTGGGCAGACAGGACCTAGTACAAGATGCTAAGTGCCTTCAGACTGCTCTGATTCATTCACTGGGCCATTGGGGAACTCAGGCAGATAGAAAAGTAGATTATGGATCTGTGAATGATTGAATGCACATTTTATTAGGTGCAACAGACCACAGTAAAATTTTACCCTCGAGACTGTTACTGAACAGGTCTCATCTCATAGCCTGAACAATGGAGATTTGTCTTTTCTACTCAAGCTAGAATTCTAACATTCTCTGTGCTCTTTCTCAGCACATTTACTTGATTCACAAACAAAGCGATCAAAGCGAGAGTAATCAATAGGTGTAATTCTACCTTTTGTGACATAAAAGATAAAAACTATTCAGTGAGAATGTTAGAAATCAAGCGGTCCATAAAAGATTTGTTTCTTCCCAAGGACAGTGCTGTCCCGTGGTGGGGGAGGAAGGTGTCCTATCCAGGAACTTCACATCCCTGTTGTGACTGCATTCAGTGGGGCCTCGGGAGATCTGGCATGGAGGATGTTTGCACAGCTCATGACCCCTTCTTCCACGCCTATGCAAGGCAGTTTCTCAGACACTCCTCTATTTCCCCATCACTGGCTGACACTGCAATTCACAGTGTCCAAATGAAGTCCACTGGCTCTGTTGAACAGCTGAAATGATAAGAGTATGTTTGCACCTGTAGAAAATATTTGAAGTCACACATATGCAGAAGCTTGGGAATAGTTCCACCAGTAAAGTGCTTGTTGTGAAAGCATTAGGACCTGAATTTGGTCCACAGCACCCATACAAAAACACGAGGTGTGGTGGTGCACACTCGTAACCCCAGTGCTGGTGAGGTAAAGACTAATCAGCAAGCCCCAGGTCCTAGCGAGAAGCTTTGGCTCAATCAGTACAGTGGATGGATCCTGAGGCATGGTATCTGAGGATGACCTCTGGATTACACACACATACACACCTGCACACATATTCATACCCTCACGTTTGCACATGCACTGTGTTCTGTTGTGATAAAATACTCTAATCACAGGAAATTCAGGGAGAAGGATTTACAGTTTACAGTCCATCGTGGTGGAGAACTCAAGGGAAGAGAAGATTGAAACAACAGCTGGCTACATGGCATCCACAGTCAGGAAGAAAAGAGCAATGTATGCCTTGCTCAGTTCACTTTCTACTGTTTATACAGCCTAGAATTCTAGCCCTAGAGATGGTGCCATCACAGCGGGCAGGCCTTTCCATTTCAGGGAACCCAATCATGATCTCCCAGCACATGCACAGGCAAGCCTAGAGTCTCTTATGTGATTCTAGTGGTCATCCAATTAACAATTAAAATTAACCGCCCTCCACATACACAGAAAGAGAGAAACAGACAGATAGACAAAGAGACAGATAGACAGATAGACAGAGACACAGAGAAAGAGAGACAAAAATGGAAAGAAGGAAGTGTTCTAAGTGTACCTGTGTACTCATAGCTAATGCTAATATCGAACAACCTAGCTGACATGTTAATTAAAGAAACAAGTATTGAAGTAATAAATAGAGAAAGGGAAGTTCTTTAAGCATGAATAAAGCATAAGCCCTCTGGAAAAAAAGAAAGTAAAAGTTTTTCTTTGTCATGGCTAATACAATTCTCTAAATATTAAGTATGTCTATATATCACTAGCCTTTCTTCCGCTTTATATTGCTTCACATTAATCTAATTTAGAGACCTTGAAATACAGACAGCACATTGTATTTCATACTGGTCTTATTCCTTCAACAGACTATGACCCTCCTGAACACAGAGCTCATGTTTTCAGTAGTCAATATGGTACCTCAGCTAGTGTATCCTGTGAATAGCCGCTTGCTAATGGACCTGGTTACTGGGTGACTGTTTGGTAGACATAGTGAAGAGATAATCTCAAAGAAAAGTTAAATAAACAAGTTCTATGATGTGAAAAAAAAGGCAATTGAGAAGTCATCTATGCAAAGTATACAATTCAGTGATTTCCAATGGAGAATTGTAAAATCATTCCTGTACTCTAATTTTTGAACTTTTCTACCATCTAATAAAGAAACCTTGCACCAATCATGTCTCATTTACCTTCTTCCCACTTCTAGTCCTAGGAGATGGTTAATTCAGTTTCTGACTGTATATAGATTTACCTCATTTGGATACTTCATGTAAATGGAATCATATAATCCATGAAGTTTTTAAAATAAAAATTTTATCTTTTGGCAAATGCTGATTATCTTTTAAAAATACAGTTGAACATTATAAAATGTGATCTTAAATGTGTGCAAAAGTATAATATATTTGGAGTACTTTTCTGTGTGTGTGTGTGCGTGTGTGTGCATATTTGTGATGACTAATGTCAATTGTCAACTTGAAGAAATGTAGGGAAAGATTAATAACACAAGTACAAGATGGAGTTTCGCATGACTGAATGGCATAGAATTAGCAGTTAAAGGAGGATCCCTACCCCCACACCTTCCTGTTGGCTTGAGTTCTCTGCAGGTCTCCAAGAGTTCAGACCCTGACCCTCCATCAAAAGAACCTTACTTTCTGTCACGTTCTAAACGAAGGGCATTCTACAAATACAGGCAACATCCACAAAGGCAGATGTGTGAGTCAGTGATAAAGGACAAGGGCACTATCCCATTAACTCACATTGTACAGAGAAATGAACAAGAGCCCGAATTACATATAAAGTGCTGATCCACCGAGGATTGGCTATGTGTTCACAGTAGCTAATGCTAAGGTAGTCTATGCTGCATGAATCAATCAGCTGCAGGCTCACACAGCAATGAGTGGAGCCCAACTGGCTGAGTGCTGGGACACTACTAAGAGCTCAGCCCTGAGTATTCACTCTGGTTCACTTGCTGTCAGTTGGTGGGTAACTCCAAATAAGTTAGAAGGTACAAGCACACTTTCATCACTTTCTGTGGCAACGCAAAAGCCTGTAACTAGTGTACTTACCCTCACAGTGCTAAACAAAGAAAAGCCCTCATGAGAAGTAGGAAATGTCTTACCAGAAAGCAACTTTGTCGATAGAGAAGCTGGATTATATACGAGGTGGAACATGGGCTGTCGCAGGTTTAATTCTTGCCTCAGTTAAACAAGCGTTTATTGAGAAACTGCTAATTAAATTGAGACATGAAAATGCTGACACTCAACTCTGAGAGAAGAAAAATAATGTTTTAATTTGGTTCAATATAATTAATTTGTGTTAAACACTGTTGAGTGTGCTGGGCATTCAGCAAGAACTAAATCAACTCCTTGTTCTTAGGGAGTTTACAACTTAGTGGTGAGAGAATGAACACAAGTCAGGTGGACAAAATGTTCATCCATGATAGATGCAATTTAGAAAAACATAGGTCAGGGGATAAGTATGTTGTGAGTTAGGCACTTACTTTGAGTTGCGCAAGGCTGAGATACCTAGTAAGCATTTAATAGGAGATAAAAGTTGCAGAGGCCATGATTAGGAAAAAAAAACATCTTGAAGTTCAGAGAGTAAGCTATTAAACAGAGAACAGTCAAGAACTGAGACCAGACTACTCAGCTGTTTAGACAGTAGGGTGCTTTGAAAGAAAATGGCCCACATAGGTCTATAGGGAGTGGCATATTAGGAGGCATGGTCTTGTTGGAGGAAGTGTGTCACTGGGGGTGGGCTTTGAGGTTTCAGCTACTCAAGCCAGGTCCAGTGTCTCATTCTCTCTTCCCTGCTGGCTGTTGATCCGGATGTAGAACTCTCAGCTACCTCTCCAGCACCATGCCTCCCTAGGTGCCACCATGTTTCCTGCCATGTTGATAATGGACTAAACTTCTGAACTGTCAGCCAGACCCAATGAAATGCTTTTCTTTATAGGAGTTGCTGTGGTCATGGTGTCTCTTCACAACAATAGAAACCCTAACTAAGACAGAGGTAGAGACTGAAAGGGGTCTGGTGAGGCTGGGGAAGAACTAGGTAGTGTGGATCCTTCTATAACTCTTCCAAGATTTAGTCCCCACAAGGAAAAATGCAGAAAATCCTCCGTAGGTTGGTCAACAACATGGCATGAGAAAGGGTAAAGAAGAGTGCCAGTGTCCTCAGTAAATGTTATCCCTGATCTCTGGAGAAATGTCATGTTGATACCACGTTTCCTGTGCTTTCTTGCATTTTTTTCTGCCTTTCAGTAAGATGCTCCAATCTGAGTCCTATTTTTCAATAGTGTTGGCAATAGCAGAGACTTATGATTTATCAGTTATTAGTTAAACGTCTCAGTCACACACCTCACTGCTGTTAGGTCACCACCTTTTTCTATGCCTTTTGTTATTGGACAGAAGGCTATTGGAGGAGTTACCTCTACAGGTAGCTACAGGAAGGAGCTACCTCTAACAGAGGACCTAGAGTTAGAAGGCTGATGGGTTCCTTCCCACGTTGCATTACTGGAGTATCACCACAACAGTTACCTAATAGCTGATAATTTAACTTCAAGGGATTTTTTCAATGGTATGGAAGAAAGAACCTGACTAAAAATAGGTGTTAAAAGAGACCTTCCATTGCAGATGCTAAAACCTATTGTTGTAGCCAGATACCTTTACTGATCCAAGATCACCTGTCTTTGAAGAAAATCTGTGCTTTCTTTGATGTAATTGTGGGTTCTTTTAGCTCTGGGAGAAAAGGAGTCTATTTAGAAAGTGTAGAAAGAGATTTTTCTGAGAATATTAGCGACCCTGAAATAATACTCAGCTGCAAAGTTTTGGTTTTTATTTCTCTACTTAGAACAAATGCCCCTGGATGCCCACTGGAGCAATGCATGGAGAAATTAAATAAATGAAAGAGCATCCTCTGCATTGAGGCCTGGGTCACAATCCTCCTAAATAATCCTACATAGGCTCTGGCTTGTCTGGCAGCGTAAAAGAGCAGTGTGAAGTGGCAATATGTTTTCATCAAGAGGAGGAAAATCTCAGACTCTAGCTTCTAATGAGTGCTAGGGGGTCCTCGATTCTCTACATGAAGGTAAAGCAGAGTCCTCCTCTCATGGATATCAGTGAAGAAAGGAACAAGAGTTTAGTGGTTTAACTTAGTGCTGCTATGTTGAATGTCTAAAATCACAAAACCAGAACAGGAGGCTTCCAGTAACGTGGACACTGGAACTACTCTCACAGATTGAAGCCTGTATTAAAATTGTGCTTTTCATATATAATATATATATGAATATAATATAATCCATCAGCCACTAAAAATTAAAACAAACACAGAAAGCCATTGAAGCTTTTAGCCAGTCTCCTGTTGCTTCTGTTGTTTTTCCATGCATTGGCTGAGGTAGTGCTTCTACAGCGCAAATCAGAAGAGAAAGCTACTCAAAATCTTCAACAGACTGTTCCTCGTTTTACCCCAAAGAATAACCAAACCCTCCTCTGTGCTCTTTTGGAGCCTGTACAATTCAGACTCTGTACATCTCTGAATGACACCTCCTGGGTCCTGTGTCATCACCTGGGTCCTATGATGTTACCTGAGTCCTATGTCAGGCTGGATTGCTCACTAGAAGTATTTTGAGGTTTATTCCTTTTGTTATTTAGGTCCATGACTTACTCATTTTTTATGCAGAGTAGAATTGCATATGAATACAGGACAGCCCATTTAGCCATTTATCTCTTGAACAGTTTGAAGTACTTCTAGTTTGGGACTGCTGGAAATAACTCTTCAGGATATTTGCAAACAAGACATTCCAAACCATGGATATTCATTTCTCTTCAATAAATATCCATAACTAAAACGTGGTTTGTAGGTATAAGTTAAAATTAAAACAACAACTTAACTTCAAAAACATTGCCAGGCAGTATTTCTTTTTCTGAAGAGGTCAAACATGTTGCATTCTCATGAGCAACACTGAGAGGGACGACTGCCCCTTGTTTCCACCGCCTCTTTGTGACCTCTAATTTTGAAGTCGGTGTGTACTGAACTGACGGCTACTGGTGGACATTTCCCTCCATATATTTGTTTGACACTGATATATCTTTATCCATTTTGTAGAGAGGTGTCTTGTTTAAAAATTGTTTCTCAATTTTTAATGGAAATGCTTCTTTCCTGATTGTTGGATTCATTTTTATATATTCTGGATCTAGTCACTTATCAAATATGGTATTTAATAATGTATACCCCCAGTCTCAGGTTTGTTGTCTCATTTTTAATTTCTTAAAAATAAAACATGTTCTGGATAAAAGGAATATTCTTCTGTTGCTGGTGGAACTGAAAATCCATATAGCCACTGTGGAAAGCAGTGTGCTGGTTCCTCAGGAAGCTGAGAATATATCTATCTCAAAATCCATCGAAATCCATCAAAGGACTCTGCATCCTACAACAGAGATACTTGCTTAACCATCTTCACTGCTGCTTCATTCATAATAGCCAGAAATTGGAAACAGCTTAGATGTCACTCAATAGATGAATAGATAAAGAAAATGTGCTACATTTACAAAATGGAATATTACTCAGCTACTTAAAAAACCATGAAATTTATAGGTAAATGAATAGAGCTTAAAGAAAATCATCCTTGGTGTGGTAACCCAGAACCAAAGAGACAAATATGGTATGTATTCATTTATATAAGGATGTTAGATGTTAAGTCTTCAATAAGTATGCTCTAACCTGTAAAATCATAGAAGTTAGATATAAAGTAAGGGACTAGAGGGAGGGAAGAATCTCCCTAGAAAAAGGAACTAGAATAGATCATTATAGAGTTGGGGAGAACTTGAACAGGAAGATCAAATGACAAGGAGAAGGGAGGAGGTAAACAAGGGAGGATACATGGGAAGGAATGTCTAAACCTCTAAGGTATTTTAGGAGGCTTATAAAATCAATATAGTAGCAGTTTTTTAAAATATATACAGATATGAAAGAAATCTAAATTGGAATCAACAAATAATGGGGGAGACAAAGCTCTGATTAGACATTTTTGCCCCCAAATGAAACATCCAGTGCTGGGGATGGGTTACATATAATCAAATTCTTGGCCAAAGGGGCCTAATGGGAACCCACAAACAACCCAGGCTATTAGGTCTTTTCCACAAACTGATGCTAAGTCCTTATTGCTGAAGAAAACACCGACATAGCTCACTAACATGGAAAAGTAGAATTGGCACCTACCTATAGTCTTCACCACCTACTGACCAGGATGCCTGGTACTAGAAGACACTCTACATACTGCCAGAGAATAGTGAACCTCAGCCCTGCTATAAACCCTGGGACCTACAATGGTGACACGCCTTAACACACACTGATGCAACAGCAGCAGGAAAGCTTGGGGAACAATCAGCCAATTTCTGATTGGAATTAAGGTCCACTCCATGTGATGAAACCCATGCCCAGCACTGGCTGAATAACCAAGAACCTGAGACTAGACAGGCCATATACTACTGTTCTGCTAAAAAAA
>NW_026596091.1:7404920-7445781 GCF_907164565.1 Psammomys obesus | reverse complement strand
AAAAGACAGCAAGTACAGAGACGTACAACTGTACAGTAGGCAGAGAGTAAGAGACCTTGGGACACCCTGAACGTCCTAAATGGGACATCTCCATCAAATCTCTTCTCTCAGGGCTTCTGAGAGAACTCTGAAAAAGAAGCCAGAAATATTGTAAAAGCCAATGGGGATGGAAGACACCAAAGAAATAAGACCTTCTAGAACCCTGCAAGACTGATGAATATAAGAATTTACAGAGATTGTAGCAGCAGGCACAGGACCTACGTAAACCTAAGCTAAATGGGGTCCAAGGCTGAAAACTGAAGTGGACACAAGCCCCCATCCCTGACCCAGAGACTGTCTTTAACTGAAAACTGCTTGCAAAGGAATTTTTTTTTTTTCCCAACAGAGTATCACTGGATACACAAACTATACTTAAGGGCAGGCCTCATACCCAGCAGCAGATGATCAACAGAAAACAAACTCACCAGCATTTTTAGAGGGTTTTTTTTTTTTTTTCTGTCTCACAATGCTTTGTCTGGGCATAAAAAAAAAAAAACCTTACACATCTTTTGCTTATTATTATGATTTCTGATTTTGTTTTTATGAGTTTTCTGTAAGTGTGAATATGTGTGTCTCAGCATCTTTATGTGTTTCTTGTTCTTTTCCCTTGGCTCTTTTTTTCTGTTTGTTTTGTCATATTCTGGTTCATTAATTTTTAATTTATCTTTCAGTATTATTATTTTCTAGATGCCTATTTGTATTCTAATGAGAAAGAGAAAGAAAGAGTGTGTGGATTTGGGTGACTGTGGCAGTGGGAGGAACTAGGAGGAGCAGAGAGGAGCTGGGGGAAGGGAAACATAATATATATTAAAAAATGATTTGAAAAAATTATTTTCAGAAAAAGCTGTTCTTAATTGTGATCAAGTCTGAATGTGTTCAATTTTTCTTCATTGATCATCTTTTCAATGTCTTGTCTAATAAATGTTTGTTTAAGATAATACCACAAAGACTTTCTCTTAGAAATGTTGTTTTATAGTTAAAAGTTTTCCCATTTATTTTTATAAGCCATTTGAGTTAAGTTTTTGTATGGTCCCCTACTTAGCTCAAGTTGTCAATTTGAGGCAGCCTGGAGTTCTCTGCGGGAGTTTCAGCTGGGAAATTGCCGTGGTCAGACTGGCCCGTGGGCATGTTTTAGGGACATTTAGGGATACAGCAGGCAACTGTGTGTGGTGCCCCCCCTAGGCAGGAAGGTCTGGGCTACGTAAGACAGGCAGCCGAACGTGTGCCCCAGAACAGCCAGCGAGCAGAGCTCCTCATTGTTTCTATGCCAAGGTCCTGCCTTGTGTTCCTGCCTTAGCTTCCTTTGATGATGGACTGTCCTCCAAAAGATGAAACACATCTTTTCTTCCTCTAAGTTGTTACAGGTCAGAGTGTTTCATCACAGCAAGGGCAAGCACACTCACGGTGTGAGGTATAGATAAATACTCTTCTTTCTTTTAAAAGTGGAACCTAATTTTCCAATAACAATTCTTTAAAATACTTTGTTTTCCTCACTAGAGTGCATCTCTGTTTGAAATCAGTTATTCACATACATGTGGGCTAATTTCTGAATCCTGTATTTTATTCCATTGATACAAAAGTCTTATATGCTGTGGCTTTGGAATAAGTCTTGGAGTCAATTACTGTCAACATAGCAACTGCAACTTTGAAAACTTCCATTTGTTTTTTTAATTTATCCTTTGAATTCTTACATGGCTTTGAGAATCAGTTTGCTGATTTCTACAAAGGCCTGCTAGAATTTTGACCCCATATCAAAAAATTATTGTCACTCTTCATTTTTGTTCTGTATTTATACAGGTTTACCCAAGAATGAGTCACATCATTTGGGTTTCAGCTCAAAAATAACATCCTCAGAGATATCCTTTCCTGGCTATGCAAAATAAATGATTATTTTTCATTTCCCTATTCCAAACATTTTACTCTATTGACTTCAAGTATTAATTACCATCTGAAATTAGCCTTGTCTATCTGTTTACAAAGTTGCTTATCTGTCTTTCCAAACTGAGAGTATAAGTTATAGTAGACTTTATTTGTCTTATTCTATTTGTACCCATGAAGCCAAAAAAGTGCCTTGGACAAACATTAAACATTTATCAAATGAATCACTGACTATTTGGCAAACATGTCTCTAAATAAAGATTAAATTACCATGGGAGTTTATAATGTTATCCTGAGCATGCTAACATATTCATGATGGGGCATTTCTCTGGGAAGGCTATGGGGACTTGACTGCCATTAAGATCTGCCATTCTCTAAAAGGTTGCCAGTATATTTGTTGAGTTAGTTATGCTACTCTGGAAACAAGCAACTTTAAAAGCTACTCAACCTATTGTTTATGCAGTATTATTTATAAGAAGTCTCCTGAAGCAGCTGTGGTGACACACGCCTTTCATGCCAGCACTTGAGAAGCAGAGTGCTGCTTCTCAACAGATCTCTGGTCTGCAGAGTGAGTTCCAGAACAAGTCAGAGCTACACAGAGAAGCCCTGTCTTAAAAGCAACAACAACAATGATAATAATAATAATAATATAATAACTAAAGGCAAGGAGACACGTGTCTCAGGTTAGAGTTCTAATAATTTTTTGGAAAGGGAAAAAGCTTGAACAAATAAAACTTTCAACAAACATTATAAAGCCATTACAAAAATAGTAAAACACTTCAGGACTAAGAAAAATTATAGGTATTTCCAAAACAATATTTTATTTAATGATGAATTTGGCAAAGTCCAACAATACTAATACTACAGTTAGTATTGTTTTATTGTGCACGTGTAAAGTAAGAACTAAGAAAATCTATTGGTTGAATCCAACCCATGATGCAAATGCGTGAATAAGAGTCTAACTTCAGAAAGCTCACGCAACATAACTGCAAAGAAAGCCCGTCTCGAGACCTCTAGTCCCACACAAGCGCAGTTTTATGCTTGAGGTGCTTTCTCGCTCAGAACCTTTGTTTAGCTCATTCAACCCACTGAATTTGGATGGGAACAAACTGCATGTTAGGAACTGTGCTACGTGACAGTGACAAGAAATGAATAAAAAGATTCCCAAACCTTCAAATAAGTCACAGAGTTTATCCTTTCTATATCTGGAAGGGAAAGCCAGAACTGAAAAGTCGCACGTCATGAAAATGAGGCTTTCCCCTTTGCATTTGCTTCTGTTTTCTGTGGCTTCACAGTGGCCCTCAATAAATATTTCAACCTGGGAGGTCACAGTGGGCTTTGCTCTCCCCTTGCTCGGCCCAGTGACTCAGAGGCAACAGCTACAGATCTAGTATTCTATTATTAGCCACTTCAAACCTGATTATTCTAAGAAACACTTTCTACTGGCAACCCAGTAATCAAGTTTAACTCTCCCTGATCAATCTAAAGCTCTTGAAAGTTTGTTGTTTTTTTTAAGCAAGTTTCCCTTTGTCTAGATATGATGATTTCTTTAAGTTAACCCCCATTTTAAGGATCCTCGTTGAGTTTAACATGTAAGTAGGTGTGTGGGGGTCTGTCCATCTGTCTAAAGCATGTCCGTATCTAAGTAAATACCACTGGCTAGCCTAACTGGGTTTCTTCTCTCCCCAGGCTCTGTCTCCAGTTTCCAAGTGTTCTAGTTGTCAGGATTAGCGCTGATGAGGGTTGTAACAGTTCCCAGTGCATGGCCGCATAATTACAGCGGGGAGGGCGCTTGAGGGCTTCCCGCGTGCCAAGCACTAGGCAGCACACACTCCCTTTGGTAGGTGCGGCACTCCTATAAGGCAGGGATTCTGTGTTCTCACTTTAACAAATAGTTTTAGGGAGGATAAGTAATTGGTCTAATTGTGTCATGAAGTAAAAGAACAAGAACCATGCCTGCCTCAACCTCGTCTCTCTGATCATAGCCGATGTATCTAGCCACTTCACTCACTTTACTCATACAAAACATATCTCAAGGTAGAAAAATACTAAGATTAAAATTAAGAACCATTTCCATAGCCAATGCGACTCTATGTTTCCAGTTTTGATTTTTTTTTTTTAAATTCAGGACAGTAAGATGGCAATTGTCCATGTCTGTTTTCATACACATTTCTAATTTTAAACAAGCCATTTGTAGGAAATGTCTGCCTGCATGGTAGTGGACATATAAGCCTATATCTGACATGTTAGTCATTTTTGCAATTTTGATCATAGACCATTTATTCTATTTCATTTTTCAGGTTCTGAAGAATGGGAAGGGGCATATGAGTTAACATACAGTATAAGACGTCAATATAACACGAGATACAGGCTTAATTTTCACAGCAAACCTTTGTTTAAATTACTTTGCTCCTTCTCTTTTTTATCCTTTCAAACTGTAATAAAAATGAACATTAGTGTAAATATGATCCTCTATTCTATTTTTTCTGGCCTTAGGCTTTTCTTGACCCTTACTATATAACCACAATGATCAAGTGCTTAACTTTCATGATAAATGGTTATCCAGTTTTCCAAAAAACTCATTCTGATGATAGAATTTAGGACAGACTCTAGAAAAAGTTAGTTGATTATAGTTGATTATAACTATAGTTAGTTAGTTGATTATAACTATAGATAGTTAGTTGATTATAACTAACACAGATTTTCAAAATAAATAATTTTTAAAAATTCTCTGCATTTCCCCCATGTTTTGGATAAGCAATTGAACTTTATTTTTTATATTAGCTGTTGTCATCCTCAGCCTCCATAGCTCCAGAGATGAGTATTTGCTTTATTGATTTCTTGTCTTTCCCAGAAGGGACAATGAATGTTTTTCACCTATTGCTGTTCCCATCTTTGGTGGGCAAATCACAGTTCCTCCAGTGTGTTTATTGAATTTGCCTTCATGGTCAATACAGATGGCTGTAATCAAATCAATCCTGGAGCAAACTGCACTGAATGCTGAACGCCCATACGACTCGATCAGCCTGAAGACGATGGGATCTTTGCAACTGCCAGATTAATTACTATGACTTATAGAAGGAAAAATGCTTTAATTAATTTACTAAGAGGGAAGAAACTACATCAAAAAGACTGAAATTAAAAAATATAACCAAAGGCATTGAAGTCCCTAAAGAGTTAGGCCTGTGGGAAAGATTTGTAAATGATCCAAATGACTTCATGCAGACCTCCAGATCTAGCTAATGAGTGGTTGCTAAGTAGGACAAATGCAACTCATTATCCTTTTAGAAGGACATGAATTAAAGATAATTATAGGTAAACTATCATTGCAATCTGAAATGTGCTATAGATGACATGTTGGGCCTTTTGTTTTCTCTGACAATAGCACTGAACATCCGCTAAGTTCAGATTTGCAAGTGAATAAAAAAATAGATCAAAGCCCAGTGTAATAAGCCCAATGAAGCACCTACAATTTGCTTGCAGTAAATTTTGTTTGGTCTACATGTTTACAAATCCCTTTCCTAATAAAAGGAAGCTAGGGAAAAGTAAAAAGGCTCATGTCCACCTGTTCTGTAGATTTAAGCAGGCAATACATTGTTTTCAGACTAAAGTCGGTGTAAGGTAGAGAGAGTGCATAGAAGATTACTTTTGCTTATTCTTGCTATAGTTGATCCTTGGTCTGGTTTGGTGCATAAAGGTGAAGATTTAGAGATGGAGCTTGTCTGTACAAATTTTTGACAACAGTCTGATGTGGAAGTAAAGACTGGGGGGAAAATTCAAGTGCTGTTTGATGGTGAGATGACTTCATTGGGTTTCCCCCAAAGCTGCAGAACTGATAAGACACATGAAGACATCTAAGAGGACATTCTGGGGTCTTGTGCTACCTGATTCAGGAGATTAAAGGGGCCATGGCATTCCAGTGACAAGCTAAGGAGCCAAAAATGCTGTAAGTGTGATTCAGTTTGAATTCAGAAACCTGGAAATAAGAAGAGTGAATGATTTATACCCTAATGTCCAAATGTCCAAGAACCATCAGGTCAGATGTTCAAGGGTGGGTGGAGTTTTCAGCTCAAGAGAGAACAAATTAACCCTTCCCTCATTTTTATTCAATTTTTTCCCAGATCTACAATAGAATGCATGATACCTATCCCATTGGTAAGAGCAGATCATGACCAAATGCTAATTTCTTCCAGAAACAACATACACCTAAAAATAAATTTGCTAATTATCAAGTCAAATAGTAGTCTAGTCAAATTGACACATAAAATTAACAACCATGCCAGACAAAAAAAATATTCAGGAAAAATTGATTTCTTTCAATGCATGGGTTATCCCCCATATAATAAGAAGATGCAGAACAATAATTACATTCTCATTTGGATACTCATGGAAACTGAGTATGAGAATTCTTATGATTAAGGATTTGCCATTCATTCACTCATTCAGTCAAAAGCATATACATTGCAGGTAAATACAAACATATTCACTCAGTCACTGGTTCATTAAAAATCATTGGGTATATACTGTAAGCCATGAATTGAGGGAACTGAAAAGACATGTTTTTCCTTTATTGAGTTTCAAACTAGCAGAGGAAAAAAAGACAAATTTGGCCCCCCAAGGGAGAGGGGCGGGGATTAACACACACACACAATCGATATGAAAATCAACAACACTAAAATTCATGTAAATACAATTACGGATGTCTGATAATATATGTGTAAGCCACACAGTATGTTATAATAAAGGCCATATACCAGTGGTAAGGCAGAGAGAGCAGAGTCCAGGAGGGTAATCCAGTTGCGTTTGAAAGTGACAAAGGGAAAAACTTGACCAAGCGGCACAGGAAGAACGGAGCAGAAACCAAGGGACTCTGGGTAGGAGCCTGTGCAGTGAGCGCTTTTCTTAGGAGACTCCGGGAATGAGCATGGGGAATGCACTAGCTTCTACCACTGTCTCAGACTTTAAGGGGTAAGTCAAAAAACTTACAGATCAAGACTTTTTCTGGTACAGATTTATTCCCACCGCAAAGAGATCCCAAATGTGAAAATAATGTTTTGTTTTGTTTTGTTTTCCAGAATAAAATATGTGCTGGTTGTTTGTATGGCAAAAGACTTGCTGGAAATGCAGGAGGATTTTACCAATTAAAAAAAATATATATGGGATGCTTCATGAATTTGTGTGCCAACCTCGTGTAGAGGCTATGATAATCTCTTCTGTATCGTTCCAGTATTAGTGTGTGTGCTGCTGAAACGAGCACATACAGGTGCGTGCTCTCTTAGAAGCACTGTGCTTTCTCCACCTCACCATGACAAGCACTGTACTTCATTATTTATTTATGAGACAGGGTCTCACTGTATATCCCTGGCTGTAATGGAACTCCCTTATGTAGACCAGGCTGGGTCTGGAATCCCCGAGAGTCCCCTTTCTCTGCCTACTAAGTGCCAGGATTAAGCATGCCACCATACCCAGCAGATTTTTACCAATGCTTTTTTTTTTAATTAAAAGTCTTGACCCAGGAAAGCATGAAGATGTTTACACAAGTGTGCTTTCCATAGCCTCCTCCCCAGGACTATGCATTACATGAAAAGACATGTCATTTGCCTTTCAATGAAACACTACCATCCTTATCATTTCATTTTACTTATCTACTAATGCAAAGGTGGCTCAATTAATGTAAATTACTTTTTAGAGTCAAAAGGCTTATTCCCTTTGAAAACAGTCTTCAGGGGTCAATAGGGGTCACAGCTGATATGCTAGATGTCTAAATTGCTTCATCCACCTCAAGTAAAACAATATCCTGGAAGAATCTTCATACTTCCGTTATTTGACAGCCATTCTAGATTCATCTACTAAATAAACAGGAAAAGCATCATTGCTAAGTAGCTTGAAGGAGATGTAGTCTCTACTCCTTTTCTTGTCTTACTTGGATCTACTTTTTAATTTACTTTTTGTTCATAATCCTATCAATAAAACACATTCTATGTAATCAAAGGCAGACTGGCAGTAGACAGTACATTAAGAGCTAACTACAATATTCTATTTGGGGCTGAGGAGACTGCTCAGTGGTTGAGGACCTGCATGTAATAACCAGCACCCACATCCAGCCTCTTACAAACACCTTTGACTCCAGTTCCAGGGCATCCAGGGCCCTCTTTGAGCCTCTATGGACACAAGGAATGCACACTCACACATATAAATAAAAGCAAATCTATCTCTAGAAAATGTCACATTTCATAAAGACTTAAAATATAATACCATGGAAGTCCCCAATCATATTCTTAATCATAGTCTCTTGATTATTGTGTTCAAATGCTAGTTTCTTTTTCTTTTTGTGTGTGAAAGGTTCAAAAAGGTCACATCGTTAAGTAATATTAGTGAGCACATAGACTTAGAATGATCTCATATGAACAAAAATTACATAATACATGTAAATGGCAATAAACTGTGGGCTTTTTGTTTATGCTCGTTTTTGTAGGTTGGAAATGGCAGTAAACTCTCACTGAGCCATGCCATTGGACATGTCTTACATCTCAGTTACTGATGATTTTAAAAACTGCATTTCCATGGGGAGGGTACGTATACTGTTGGATATCATGGGTTCTAAGTATCTAAAGTTATAAAATGCATCATAGAAGCAATGTGGGCTTAGTCACAGGTCATCATGCTTATTCTATCCTTCTTTGTCAAAGAGAAAAACAGTCTATTCTGGTATTTTCCCAGTCCAGTCAACTTCTCCTTTTAGGCTTTAGTGAGCCATCAATCATTCCAGGAGCCTCCATCTATCTCTAATTTGAAAAAAACAAGTAACTGTGGGCCAAACCACTGGATTCTGACAGTGAAAACGACAAAGTAGCTGTACACATCATGGATGGACAAAAACAATTTTCCATATAGATAATGCAATAATATTATATAAAGAATACAACAAAGCAGAAGGAGAGAGGGGGCTATTTTAATGGACGGTCACGAAAGGCCTTCTGAAGCAGGTTGTGGGGTGGGTTTTCCTCTCTTTAAATTACTGCCCACACTTTCAATGCATAAAATGTGTTTCCCATGCAGTGCTGATTCTTGGCTCTTCTCTCTTCCCCTTGCTGCTTATCCCTACTAGGTGTTGCCTCCCCGAGAGTGAGTTCAGAGGGGCTGGCCATGCTATTTCTGTTGACAGCTTTACAAAGAGGGGTGGTTAAAAAGAAGTCTAACAATAACAGCTAAAAAGAGGTATTCTTGGATTCCAGTGACAGACGTTTTCTGAGGCACCTTGGGCTCACATCTGTAGATAACTGAGGATGACTTGGCTTTCTGAGTGTTCTCAATTTTTCAAGATTCTAAGGGATATATTTGATGCCTATCATTTATAATAGAAGATATATTAGGCTTTTGTAGACATTTCAGCTTGTTCATTTCTGAATCTCCTAGGAAGATATCTTGAATCTTTAGCAATTAATTCACATTTTGATACTGTACTAAACCAACAGAAAGATTAATGAATTCATATCATACACTGTATTATTTTCTGCTGGTGATAGTTTAATTAAGATTAAATTAGCTCCCAACTCTTTGACTTATTTACCAAAGAATATTACAAAAAATATTGACAAAAAATGTGGACAAATTAATAGTTTCAAAGTCCTATTTACCTTATGGTGGTGGTGGTGTTAAATCCTATAGGATAAAGATTGAATTATAGGAACAACAACAACAAAAAACACTCGGTATTTTTAGAGAGACAGAGAAAGAACATAGAGATGCAGACTCACTGGGAATAATGACACAAGGCACTGTGTGTCATCAAAAGTTATGAGAGTCAAATGGAATTTTAAACCTACTATCAGGAGTCAAATTTCTTTGAGAGAATCTTCCTTGGACATCACGGCCATGAAATCCCAAGTAGTCCAGGGAAATCAAAGCAGCCAGATTTTGGATCAGACCATAAAAACTTCCCTGTCTAACTTCCTAAGAGTATAATTTACTGTGCAGGTCCCCTGCTCTGTAGAGTATTTAGACTCCAATAAGAGAGAATTGGCTCTTAGGGCAGTGAACTTCTTTTATTGGCAGCTATGTGACTGACACAATGTGCTTTTGTTGAGTGGAATCTATCTCTACTTTTATTTCTGTAACAGAAACTGAATCACATTTTGGGGAACCTCTTTCATACAGCATTTTGACTGTACATATATATTTCAATTTTATGTATGCTGGACCTGTGGTTTAAGTTTTTAGGAGTGCATGATGGGAGAAAGCCAGAAAGAGGAGACCTTAGTGCTCCGATACAGAATTTCCTTGAGTTCTTCCCTATTACAGCTCTTGAGGCTGCTATTGATAAAAGGGCTCTTCAACCTTCCTCCCACTGCTGCTCTGTGTGTTCATCATTTAGCAGCCTCACAAGAATGGGTGGAAGAACCATGAAGACAGTGGTCAGTTACTCACTCATCTCTAATCATAACGTCACCACATATTACTTCATCTTCATTTTTTACCCCACGGAAAGACCTTTTCATTACTGACAAGCTGAGTAGTTAGCAAATAGTTTCATGTGTGTTTTCAGGTCAGTGTGCTGACCACTGTAATATTTATGAATTAAACAATTCATAAAAGTGTTTATAGCTCTCCATAATATCTTATAGGCTGAAAGTTTGTTCTGATGGCTTTGTGTGACCCAGCGCTTCTAGATCTAGATGCCATCTAGCCAATGAGATTTAAAAATGCTTATATAATTATCACCTATTCAGGCACAAGGATAGTACTCCTAGTGATCTGGTTACTGTATTCTAAATTCAGTATAATTTTATAGACATTTTGCATCTGATTGCAGATGAGGTCAATCAAACCTCTTAGCTCATTTTTATGCAGCTAACACTCAAAGCAAGTACCCTATGATACATTCTTTCTTACCCAACTGATTATTTTTTAACCTCAAGGCAGGATTTTATATTTTTCTACAGTAAATATCATCTTAATGATTTTTTTTTCTTGTTCAGCCTCTGAAGAGTGTTCTGTAACAGGACTTCTTCATCCATCATATGAGCAGTTATTCCTTCCAGATCTGCAGCATGCACAGGTTTGGAGAACATGGCGTAATGATTGTCTTGGAACAGGCTCTTTGTGACTTTGTGACTTTTGTAACTTTTTCCTGTGGAGTACTATTTCATCCAGGGGAATTACAGAACTAATAGTTCAAAATAGTTCAGCAGCAAATAAATACCTCTGTCTGTCTCTCAAACCTATCTCCTGGCTATTGGTTATTAAACAATTAAATGAATAAATGATGAACGAGCCATATCTATACACATAGATACGTTTTTACATTAATTTTTAAAACCATCATTTAGTTTAAGAACAAATTAAATATAAGCACACAAAGTATAAACATACAGTCAGTATATGGCTATATTTATTTGTTTATGCAATATGTATATTGCAGATATATTTGAATCACCGCGTGTATAGTTATACCCCATGTATAACTCTGTAGTCTATGCCTCCTTGTGTACGTGTTCTCATGTGTAAATGTATGTGTGTATGCACAGGCCAGGAATCAATGTCAAGTGTCTTCTTCCATTATTTTTGACCTTATTTTCTGAAACAAAGGGTCTCATTGAACCTGGAGGTCATTGATTTGGCTAGACTGGCTAGCCACAGACTCAAGGGTCTTCTTGTTTCTGTTCCCTAAATGCTGCAGGTATGGCTCATAGGGCTATCTGGATTTTTCAAGTAGGTGCTACAGATGGAATTCAAATCTGCATATCTGTGGAGCACTCAACTGACCTAATTCCCCTTCCCTAAAATTGTTACAATTGTCCATGGATTACATTTGTGCAAAGGCTTATAAGAAACTTTTTTAAACATGAAAATACTTAAAATATTTTATTGAGTAGGGTCTGTTATACAAACACTCACCTTTAAGTTTCCATTTCAGTGGGAGCTCAGTTAAAGGTTCACTTTTCTGGGTCATGTTCATTTGGTCTGTCTCTGTATCAGTTCCACTTCAGCCTAGTCACTGATACTTTCATGGTAAGCTTTTACATTGACCAAACCTGGTCATTCCATATTTTCAAAATCATTTTGGTTCCCTGATCCTCTTCATTAATTTTAGTGCATGCTTATAAAATTCCATGAAAAACTCTTTTGAAATATTATACTGGCCTTAGAGTTCCAAGTAAAAGCTAAATGGCATCTTTGTGATCCTCAGCCAGCCCATTTTAGTTATGGTATATGATTTCATTTACTCACATCTTTGTTCATAATGGCTTTTATTTAACTTATGCCTAAATAACTTTACAGGAACATTACTTTTATAAAATGTGCTTGTAACATTTATATATATATATATATTCTATGTGCACTATGTAATCTAAACAGATATAAAACATATGAGAATGATATTTGTGTCTCTTACTAATCTAGTAACTTTGCTGAATGCCCTGATAGTTGACCTTTGCCTCTTCTATGGCTATAAACTTAGAAGTGATATGTAATTCATTATGTTCCTTCTTTTTCTTTTTTTATTTTAACTTTTATTAATTACACTTAATTCACTTTGTATCCCCCCATTAACCCCTCCCTCCTCCCCTCCTAATCCTACCTTCCCTCCCTCTTCTCCACACATGCCCTTCCCCAAGTCCACTGATAGGGGAGGTCTTCCTCTCCTTCCTTCTGATCCTAGTCTATCAGATCTCATCAGGAGTGGCTGCATTGTCATCTTCTGTGGCCTGGTAAGGCTGCTCCCCCCTCAGGGGGAAGTGATCAAATTGCAGGCCATTCAGTTTATGTCAGAGACAGTCATTCTTCCCATGGAACCCGAGTGGGTTCCATGAACCCACTCGGACACTGAACTGCCACAGGCTACATCTGTGCAGGGGTTCTAGGGTATCTCCATGTATGGTGCTGGGTTGGAGTATGAGTCTCTCGAAAGACTCCTGTGTTCAAATTTTTTGGTTCTTTTGCTCTCCTTGTAGAGTTCCTGTCTTCTCCAGATCTTACTATTTCCCACTTCTTTCATAAGATTCCATGTACTCTGCCCAACAGTTGGCCATAGGTCTCAGCATCTGCTTTGATAGTCTGCAGGGCAGAGCCTTTCAGAGGCCCTCTGTGGCAGGTTCCTAACTTGTTTCCTGTTTTTTTCTTCTTCTGATGTCCTTCCTCTTTGCCTTTCAGTATGGGAATTGAGCATTTTAGCCAGAGTCCTCCCTCTTGATTAGTTTCTTTAGGTGTACAGATTTTAGTAGGTTTATCCTATATTATATGTCTATATGAGTGAGTATATACTGTGTGTACAACCACTCTGGAAATCAATCTGGCGCTTTCTCAGACAACTAGGAATAGCACTTCCTCAAGATCGCACTCCTAGGCATATATCCAAAGAGGCTCAAGTACACAATAAGGACATTTGCTCAACCATATTTGTTGGTTGAGCTTTATTTGTAATAGCCAGAAGCTGGAAACAACCCAGAAGCCCTTCAACTGAAGAATGGATACAGAAATTATGGTACATCTACACAATGGAATATTACTCAGCAATGAAAAACAAGGAAATCATGAAATTTGCAGGTAAATGGTGAGAACTGGAAAGGATCATCCTGAGTGAGCTATCCCAGAAGCAGAATGTTCCTTCTTTTTCAACCACAGTGACTTATAGTTCTTCCTCTTATCTTTTTGCATTGGCCAGGATTCTATTACATTTACATATAAGTAATGCTATAGATTTGCCATGTCCTGAATAGATAAGTATCCACTTAAAGACATCTCTACTTGTAATTTTGCTTTTGTGACTTACTTCTCAATCTTAACAGCACTGAATTTTACTGTGTTTTAAGCATCCCATGAAATGGTGCACTTTCCCTTGTAATATGTTAACAGTACAATTCCCCACATGTTGAAACATTCAATCATGCCTATGACTACAACTCATTTTTACAGCCCTATGAGTCCTGACATAATAAATTAAAAGTCCTGTTTGCCACAAGATTTTCAGAGTGGAAACAGGAAATCATGAATGTCTCCACTCGAGATCAAGTGTTTGTGTGTATATACAGAGTACTCACACAAATTTATATAAGCATATACATATGTAGTCAATTACACAAAACATACATAAACCATTTACAGATATGCAAAGCAAAACTGTAAATAAAGATGTGTGTACTTTGTGTATTATTTCAGGCCAATCACCGAAGCTCTAATTTATGGTAGCATTAAAATTTAATAACTAGTTCTGCCATAGATTACACTCAGTGTAACAGAGAGAAAAAAGTGAAGTGTGATTCTACGGACTTTTAAGTGAGTCTAAATAACATTATGAATGACATTCTCTTCGGCCAACCTCTATGATGTCCTGTTAAGAGCATTACTTAAAGTCTCCAAAGCTAATTTGTCTTTAGTAGTCATGAGCTTGGAGTGAAGTGGCATGGAAGGGGAAAAAAGAACCTGCTATAAATGGTATTTGAAATTTTCTTATGTGAATTCACGGTGTTGCTAGGGAACATGGCTTTTCAGCATTTGGAAAGCTAAAAAATCAAGCCTCTTGCTTCTTTTGGTCATAGAAATATATTTCACGAACCTGATTTAAGACAGTTGGAAATAAGTTTTCTTAAAATATTTGGATAACACTTTTCATTTTGTAACCACCTTTTTTTTCCTTAAGAAATAAGTATGAGTTCAATTCATGTTAAGAAAGAGGTAGATGGGGAGGAGGGAGGGCTTTATGGGGGGATACAAAGTGAATAAAGTATAATTAATAAAAGTTAAAAAAATAAAAAATAAAAGATACAGAAAAAGAAATGAAATATAATAATAATAAAAAAGAAAGAGGTAGATGGATGATCGTTATCTTTCATTATTAGAATACCATGTAACTGACTTTTCAGGATATGGGCCAAAAGTTCAATGATTGTCAATTTTGTATTATCAGTTTGATTAGAAAATAGGCAGCCCAGATACGTAGGCACTTTCCTTATGAGATAAATGCTTGAATTAGGAGACTGAGTCAAGTGGGTTGCTCTCCCTGGAATGGGTGTGATTCATCAGTTGATAGCCTGGATGGAACAAAATGGCTTCACCCTGTCTATCAGGGAGGGGATTAGCCGCTTTTATGAGGACACTGGCTCTTGCTTTTGGATTCACACTGAAAAGCTGGAATTTTATGGCTTTTAACCTCACTTACCTTAGAGGAGGAGACTGTCCAGGTCTCAGGTTTTCAGAGTCAGACTGAGACTAAACCATTCACTATCCTATGCCAGAGTGCCTATATTTAAAGTATAGCTTTGCCACTCATTCATGCACTGGAGCTTCAATTTCCTCATCTTTAAAAGAGGAAAAACAATATTACCTACACAACGGGTTATAAGCATTCTAAATAAGCTACTGTATAAAAACTACTCAATAGAACATCTGACCATCAAAGCATTTCATTTCAAATCAACACATTTTACCTAATTAATACTGAAGTGATGGCGAATTTTATCATTCTTTTATTAGAGATTGTATTTTCAGAAAACATTATTAAATTTTCCATGAATTCTACAGATGGATAGGCTGCTAAGGAACTCATAACCTCTTTCTAAATGTCCCTATAGCACTGCCAGGAACTCCAGAAAGTTAAAAAAAAATACGTATACAAAAGAAGAGTAACAAACAACTGTAGTATCTGAAGGTGAGCGGGCACACGGGAGTATCGTTCAAATGAGCTATTGAATATACATCTAAGAGTGTTTGTATCAAAAGAACAATATACAGAGAAAGAAACACTATGATTTCCTCTACTTCATAAAAAATGCTGACTGTCGAGCAAGATTGGTGCTGTAGGTATCAATGTGAAAGTAAACACCACAAAAACTCAGAAACTGGAAGTGAAGAACAATTCTGTATGCAAATTGAAACCACCAGGGGGACCTAGGTAGGTGGAATATAATTACTCAGCTTGGAAAGCACCCAGGGTGTTGCATTAATAATATGCCCACGTGTTTCTGTTTTTTTTTTTTTTTTTTAAAGTGCCAGGCAGTTTTAAGCGGTCAAAGTATTAAGAAACTTCCCATTAGATTTTTATTACCATAAAAGATTTTGAAAGTACATATAATATAATATAACTGTACTGAGAGAGGAGCAGAATGAGAAGGAGAGAGGAACACGATATCTCTATTGTTATCCATATTTCATTTTTTTTTATAGTGTAGAAGAGGCTTACATTGAAATAGAATGACAGAAATGAATGATTTCCTCCTGATGGGTACAAAATTTCAGAGCATTATTTTCTCTTCAAACTACACTATTCAACTTCCCATTACATAAAAAGAATAAAAAGGCTATGATAATGAGTTTCATTAGAGAAATGTACTTGAAGCATTTGCTGCAATGGAGAAATAGATTTTCAATCATGGCACTGAAATAAATCTTAGTAATTGTTTTTATAGTATTCTAGGCTGAGGGTATCTGGGTTAATGAGTCGCTTCTTAAGCCATGAACTCTGTTCTCTTGTAAAGAATACTTTTTGTTGTTGCTGTTGTATAAAGGACTATTTATTCAGGCCAGCAGCTAGGAGTCTGGATCTTAAAAGAGATGATATCAGAAATCAAGGCTATCAACCTGAGCCATTGGCACCACTGGAAACTTTGAATACTCCTTGTTTTCAGTTCACAACAGAAATGCTCATGATGCTACTCTGCCATCTGGTGAGGTGAGTTTAGAACAGGAAGCCCTACCTCGTGCTTACATGGAGAGAGGAGAGATAGACACTTATTTGTTTGTTCTCAACTGTTTTTAGATCATTCTATTCCACACTACAGCAAGAACAGAGAGTCTGTCTGATATATATATTTTTTGGGGGTCAGGTACAATTCCCAAATGACTACAAAGACCCAGTGTATATCTCTCAAACTTTACCATGGGGCCTTCTACCTTTTATCAGCAATGAGTGAACTAATACTCTGAGACAGAAGAATGTAGACCAATGTAATGAGTGAAGACCACAGATGACTGTCTTGGGCATCCGTGTAGTTCAGAGTAGGCCTATGGTGTTTGCTCTATGTCTGAACCTCCTCAGAAAGAATCTTCCTGAAGGTTCACCAAGCAGCTAGATATTTTCTATTCACCTTTTCCTTTTTCCTGCTGTGAACTCTCTTTGATGAGTCATTGTCAGGTGATTTGGGGGTGTTCTGAGGGCACCCAACTTTCAGCACTTCCTCAGCTTTCCTCTCAGCTTGAGTTGTTCTTATTTTGCATTACCCAGCCAAAAAAAAAAAAAAAAGAAAGAAAAAAAAAGGGATTTCTTCGCCATTCAGCTCAAGTGTCTGCTCACCTCCATGACCCTCATTACCTTCTGGACAGAGTTGTGCATTTTCTATATCATGCTTCATTTGAGTCCTCCCTGTTTCTATTACAGCGGGTATACTGCACCGTGATTCTTACTCACACCAGACTGCGCTCCTTAAATGGAGAGCACATGCCTCTGGGGTGCCTTAATCTTGTGTGTCATTCTCCTGGACTTCTCTTCAATCATTTCACTATCTAGAGTTCAAATGAGTAGCTGGTGTCATCATGTGTTGAATTCTCTTCTGTCGGTCAGCAGCGGACCCTGATATTGTTTCTTCTCAACCTTAATAAAAACTCAAATCCAGGTCTGATTTGAATGCTTTTCAAATGCATGAAGTATGTCAAATAAGAGCTATTTATTATTTTCACAGTGTTTAAACAACATTACTCGCTCTCTGTTTTAACCTTTATTGACCACAACCTGCCTTGTTTGTCACACTTAGGCTAACTAGATTAAATTTTTTTTCTGTCAGAATTAAGTTTGAGGTTGGTTATTGAAATTGTGGAAGTCCATTCTCTTTAAAGCATGAGTGTCATAGAAAGAGGAAAGGGGAACACTGAAGAACTGAAGATGCTCTTGACCATCTTCAGAGAAGCTGAAGCTAGGGTGTCAGAGCCAGGAATTAAGTCTTAGAGGAACACGTGACAATAAGAGATGAAGAACTGCAGAGTTTAGATATTCATATCTCTTTATATAACCTTTTTCCCCTCTTTGGGTTTCATTTACTTCACTTGTTAAGTAAGAAGACTGACAAACATAAGACTTTTGTATGCCACCAGTATCTTTTTCTATTTTTTGTAATTTGTATAGAGAATTTTATTAGTATTTGCTTAATTAGAATATTATTTTTTTCAACTTTGTCCTTATCACAAATGGTTTATAAGCTATAGTATCTGCATAATCACAGCTTTGAGGAACCAGTTACATATTGTTAAGTGCACATTAAATCCATGAAGCATAAAGCTTTTCAAAGTACATCCATATACATATAGAAGAACAGTAACTCACATTCATCTTAAAGCTTCGTGTTGTCAATGGGAAATCTAAGCTCTTCATTTGTATTAGTTCAAATAAGCTGCAGCATGCCCACTTTATTCCTCATTTTACAGATGGGGATCGATAGCAGAAGGAGATTAGAAGTGTTTGCAGATTTGTGCTGTTTCTAAGTGGCAGGGCTTGGATCTGCCCAAAAAGGCTGTAGCTACACTTGGGGAACAATGGTCTGAAAGACAAGCCTATCCCTTCTGGCCCTTCATCCCCTGACTGTGTTCTTCTCTGGGCATTCTTCTGAGTTCCTAAGAGTGGACACTCACGTGTCTGTTTAGCTTAGTACGTTCCTATGCATCACAGTTTTCTTAGAATGGGATTTTTTTTTTTTAGTCTCTTTACTGTCCGTTCATTACAATTTCATAAAATTGCTCACTTACCCACGAATTCAGAAGCCAGATTCAGGGCATTCTCAGAAATAGTTTTATCTAGTAGTCCTGTAGGCATTCCCCATTCTTGACTATTAAAGGGAACATGAGTCACCATATTCAGTGGAATCAGTGTGTCCTTATGATTTTACACCTTATGAGTTAACAACTCTAGGAATTCATTTCTGCCTCCCTGTTGCTGGCCATTCAGCTTCTGGATAACAATTTCTAATAGAGTGAACAGATTACCTCCATTATTGGGAGTTCCATTCACTGGCAAATATACCTACTTTTCTTTAGAAAATTAAATATATTATATATGAAAAATTATTTTGTAAAGATACACATATATAAATATATCAAATAACATTGAATTTTGGTGAAAACCGTGTACTCTTGTGGTAGAAGACAATTTAGAAAACTGAAAATAAATACCAATTGGCTATAATTTTAGGGATCCATCACTGTTAATAATATTTTGCTATCATTTTCCATCTCAGTGTGAATGTATATGTGTCTGCTACTATTTTACAAATATATATTCTCCAAATTAACTTTGCACTGGTCACATGATTATACTTTTTTCTGTGTGATATGGATACCCTAGTATCACATACAGATGAATGAAATTTCAACCATGTTTCAGAAAATTAGAGCTATCACAATAGCAAGAAATTTTTACTGACAAAAATAAGTAACACAGATCTAATTTATCCCCTCTTCCTAAAATAAGATAAAAACATTAATATGAAATGCATGAATTGATTTGCAAAGCATTGCACATTAGAAGATAAGAGCCAGAAATCTCTGAGAAAATTAAGCAAGCCAAGTTCTACAGCTGTAAGTCTGTAGGGAAAGAAGAAGGAATTCAGACAGAGGAGAAGACTGTCTGACTTGAGGTAACAGAACTGTGAGTCTGGGAAGATTGAGGTGCAGAGGATGGACAGGAATGCAAATGTAGCAAATACAGATAAAAACCTCGAAGACGCATAGAAGCTAGTTTAGCATCTTATCATCTGTAAACAACTCTACTAATTTTATATTAGGGTCTATGACCTCTTCATCCACGGGTTTCTGATAGGGTTTACAACAGTAAGCCATGAATTTTCTGCTGTGGAGTAGGCCTCAAATCCAACCAGAGAATGGTTGGTTATTTCAATATCACTTGTGTCTTTATTGCTCGGCAGGTTGGTATTCTAGTTTGTAGGGTTCATAACTAACTAAGATCTTGATGTCCTTTCCTCCAGATGTCTGCGTAACACTGTGAAAGCTTGTCAGCAAGGAGGAAGTTTCCAGCTCATTTACAGCTTTATTTCTCTATATGTTGTGAATGACAATCTAGTGTTTTCAATAATAGGATCTTACCAACTAGATCTCTTGAGCACTTAGAGGAATGGTAAGAGCCTGTGGTTTTGGAAGCTTCTCTTCGCAATGAACTTTGGTAAATGCAGACTCATGATTCCAGAAGGTACTGAGAATAAGTGACAGCTGAGTTCTCATGCTTAAACAGGACATTTATACCATTCCTTCTAAGGTTCACAGACTATGACAGAAGAGGGGGAAGAATATAAGAGCCAAAAAATATAGAAAGGTTCTATGAAATGCTATTTTTTGGCCATGGCATAACCACTGCAACCATCACCTGGAGAGACTGCATCTGTGTGCACTATTCCCGCAGAAGACTGGGCTCATCATCAGCCAATCATGGATCAGAGAGCGACTCTCAGAACCACACTACACCTTCCTAAACTATTGGCTATTGATGAATTCTGGGAAAAAGGCAATCATGGTCTTCACTTATGTTCCTACAGGGAAGTCTAGCAGGTTTCAAAGAATAATTTGAATCTCACTGGTCACAGAGACATCCCTGGTTAAACTCAGTAGTTAAACTTAAGATAAAACCATAAAACAGGACCATGAAAAAAGGACTTGTATAGCTGAAGAACTAACGAAAGTGAGAGTTTCCAGAATGCATTATATTCATGAACAAACTTGTCAAGGAATTCAATAAAAGTTAATTATAATGCTCCCCCCCCACCAAAGAAGGTTCCCTGAAGATTCATTTGAACAATGATCATTAGTATTCTCAATTCTGGGGAAAGAACCACCTGAAAATATTAGTAGGAATTAACAGGATACCCAGTGCTCATATTGGTTGAGGAATAGCGCTGTTCCTATCGGCTCAGCTGGAATTAGAGAGAGCACACAGAAGGACCTTGCCTCATTAGTGGAAAACAATTCTCCTTTGAGGTTCCCATTGCTGTCTTCTGGCCTAACACAATTTAAAAACCAACATGTTTCCAAGTAACACAACTTCACCCAAGAAAAAAAGCTCAAGAATATTTTGTAGGGATACAAAACCAGACAGCTCCAGATAAAGTAAAAATTTACATCTGACATTTGATCAGAAATTACCAGGCATGAAAAAAAAGCTGGGAGCATGAGACAATAAGGAGATAAAATAAACTAAATTGCTCAGAACTTACAGATAATAGAAGTAACGCTTGAGGACGTTAGAAAAAAATTAAACATATGTTAGAACTGTACTCTTGATAGCACAATCAGAATGATATAAACAAAAGGTTCAAATCAAACTGACAGAGGTCAAAACTCAGTCTGAGAGGAAAAATCCACCTAATATGGGAAAGGCAAACTCAGCCATAGGAAGAAGTCATTAGTAAATAAATAACAAATCCTACTTTATTTATTTACCTGAAATAAAACCCAGAGGAACAAAAGAAAGATGACCAGAGCGTCAGTGACTAGTAAGGAGCTGAATATGTGAGCTGAAGTCCCTAGAAAAGGTACAAGGAATTCCAGACAGAATGTATGTGGAGGCGGTGGCTGAAGTGTTTCTGAATTTGAGGGCAATTATTATATTTTACTTTATTAATGTGCTGAATTTGAGTTCATTCCAGCTCTAGAATTCCATAACCTGTGACTGTTTTCTATATCAAGAGTTGCAATCCTCTCCAAAGATCTTTCTCTTCTGTGATTGCCTATGCCTGCTTAAGAAAGATTGGGTTGAAAAGGAGAGCATTTTTAACGGCTGCAGGTGTTCTACAGATGTTAACGGTACACTGCTTGTACTGATATATCTGAGTTTGAAATTTTGAGAAAATCAAGTTTAGGAGTTTCCATTGTTCACACACAAAGCTGCTTGATCTTTCATGCTTTGAGGAGCTGATTCAAACTGATGCCTCCTCTGAAATGAGGATGAGCTCTGAACTCAGCTAAAGCACATGCAGGCGTATAAACAATAGGAAAATGAGGATGATTTTAATCCCATCCATGCCAGACTAATGAAGACAGGTTTGCAGTTTAAACAGCATGTCAGATACTTGATATTCAGGGGCTTAGGTTATATGTAGTTGGGGAGAAAATGAAAGTATATCAATTAAGAGACTTCAACAAGATCATTGTTAGGTGTTTAAAATACATAGGCAGGGGGCTTAAAGAGATGGTTCATAGGTTCTGAGTTCAATTCCTAGCAACCACATGGTGGCTCACAACCATCTATACTAGGATCGGATGCCCTCTTCTGGCATGTAGTTGCACATGCAGATAGAGCAATCATCTACATCAAATAAAAAGTAAATCTTTAAAGAAATTACATAATTTGTTCTTTAAAGAAATTACTGAACATTGCTGGACAGAAACAAGCAAGCAAAAGCAAAAATTAAAAAAAAATCCTTTAGTGCCACTTAGTATAATCCTAAACAATAAAAATGTATACCTTAATTTTTATAAATTTTAAATTATAATTAAAATAAAACTAACAATCTATATACTACTATCTGTATGTGTTTGTAAAATAATATTATATGTATTTTAGACATCAACTGCTCTTGTGTCTTTCTGGATTTATTCGGGCACTGATGGATTTGCTCAACTTTTTTCAGAAGAGAGACGGAACTGTAATATGAAGCTAGCTATTGCTGAAAACGTAAACTGGTAGCAGTAAATGTCAAAATTCTCCTTCGTATGGCTTCTCTAGTTATAAACCGACACTACCAAAGCGCCAGCAGCTTCCATGATGTTACAGGAGTTCTTAGGCTCTTACAGCTGCAGCCAAATCTCCAGCATCTCCCTTGCATTTGCTTTTCCTTCATGACATTTGATCAGTCAACAGTACAAGGCCCTGTGTTCTCCTGGGCCACCCTACCGTTGAAAATCTAGACCACTTCATGTTGGTCTGAAAGTGGGTAGGGAGAGCAAGGTGGCTTTCAAAATGGGATCTGCACTTATCAATCACAGCAGCGGCTGCTTAGGAACTGGCCTTTGCAGGGATGAAGCTGGTGTGCTCACTGGGAAACGAAAAGCTGTTTGAGATGAAAATGGAGGCAAAACAATTTAGGCAGCTGGAGAGGTTTCTGAAGACTGGAAAGATTGGATTTCCAGGGCTTGAACAATGAAGCAGAGATGCTTTAAATTTATGGGAAGCAGACAGGGGAACAGCTTCAGGTCAGTTTAAAAATGGAATCTGGGGAGCTCTTCTACAGAAAAAAAATCACACAGGCTGAATCATGCTGGGGGAGGGAGCAGGGAAAAAGCCTGACCCTGGGGCCTCATTTAAGGAGAAATAAAGGCAGTAGAGACGACTCAGCCTGCAGCACAGGCTCAATTAAAGCTTATGTGGATATACATGCGGCTGGGGAAACTGCTGCAGGATCCCATAGGTAGTCCTACCCTTTTGCTGAGTTCCTTCAGCGGTGCTGTCCCTCACTGAACCTCCTGTGTGAAATCCTCTCCCTCAGTGGCCTCTGCAGAACCAGCACCATGGCGCCTCAGAGGAGCTTGTCAGAAATGTAGGATCATTGTTGTGACTCAGATGTGCTGAAGTGGCACTGTTTTCCCGAGACATATGTATGACTCTAGGGCACATTAAAGTTTGAGAAGCATTGCTTTACAATACACACAGTGCTCCATCGGAGAGAGAGACAGAGAGAGAGAGAGAGAGAGAGAGAGAGAGAGAGAGAGAGAGAGAGAAACTTTACTTTTGCATTTTTCAGCAACGGCATATAGATCAGGAGCACCCATTATGTTTTATTCTCTCTGCAAATGTCCGTTTAGCACATTAAGTGCTTCACAGACCTTGGGATTGAGGGTGTGTGTTGCTCTCATGTATTGGACTCAATTTTGTCTGTACTGTGTGAGCTGCTAGGCCCATAAAGATATATGAACATTGTCCCAGTCCCTAAGGAGTCTACAGGCATATTAAGAAATGGTTAATTAAAAAAGTTAATGGTTAATCAAAAACATGTATCTGGCACTAAGATCCTATGAGGAATGAATTTCCTGAAATGAGGTTTCTGTGAAGCTGACAACCTTGAGCTTAGAAAAAAAAAACAACAACAAAAAAAAAACGAAAAAACTATTCCTATTTATTTTTCATATTGGGCATGGAGCCTTGTTAGAATGATGGGAGAAGCAGAAAGAAAGGTGTATAACTCAGAAGAACAGCTTTAACTAAACCTCAAAAACAAGTTGACCTGTCCAGATAATTTAAAGTAGTTCCAGATGGCTAGGTTTAGGTTTTGGGGATGGTGGATTGGGGTCTGGTGGTCAGAGGTAAGGAGGGAGAGCTTGGCACAAGCCGGGTGCAGAGCTTTTGTAGACCAAGCACTTTGGGGTGATTCCTATGAAGCAATAAAAGGAAGATGGGAAGCGTTTTAAGTAGGGCAATAACCAGATCCTGTTTGCGTTTTAGAAACACTACGCTGGAGGCTGTTTGGGGAATGGTGATTAGCCAATTTGGCTCAAGCATCAAGTGTATGGAGAGAAGCAATGGGGTCTGGAAATGCAGCTTCAGATACAGATCACAGAGGATTCTGGCTTTCACATTGCGTGCTTAGTAGGCAGTCGGGAGCAGGAGTGTGCTTTTGACAGGGAAGAGCCTGAAGGCAGGCCAGTTAGAGGGTTATGGCAATCATTTAGGCAAGGGGTAATAGAACCTGATGACTCCAAGAATAGAAATTAGGAGCTAGATTCAAGAAGCAGGTGCCTAATTATAAGCATAGTTTCATTACTCGTTTCAGGATGGCACAATTTTATACATAAATCAGATCTTTATAAATGCCTCTATTTTCACCTCTTAATATAGCCTCACTTCTGCACCAATCACTGGGTGAGACACTCCTTAGGTTTGGGAGGTCACCAAGGAAAAATGTTCCTGCTGCCCCAACTGCAGGTCCATATCTCAATTGTAGATGGACACCCAAAACCAAAATAGGAATGTTGTGATAGCACTGACCTCTAGTCCCCTCGTTTGGTTGCTTTCCAGCCTTCATTATTTGTCTAGGGAAGATGCTATCATTACTGTCTTTATTAGTCCAAGATAACACACCCCCCCTTCTTACCTTTAGCCCTTTTTACTCCCATGTGTTGCCTTCGCTTATTGGAATCACTGATTTCTTGGTGGCATAGGGACATCAAAATCCTATTTCTAGTTCCCAGCTTCTTTGCCACAGTGTGATGGGTACTGCTGCCACTGAGTCACACCCGCCTCAACTGATGCCAGACTAGCTGTTATGAGATTTGAAGCCGTGGGGATTTATTGCAGGTGCCATTTCCAGAATTCCTTTAGAAAGCTCTTCCCAGCGTTTCAGTTACACATTACAGAATATTTATAATTCTGGGTCAAGCACCATGCTTGGCTTCACTTCCAAAATACAGAATTCTAAGTGGCTATTTTCTCCTCTAAAGAAAAAAATATACTTGAAAAAGATAGGAAGTAGCACTGTATATGTGTTTCCTCTACATCAATTTGCACCATGTGACCATTTGCCTTCTGGTGCAGCGTGACTGTATTCTTTCTAATTCAAGATCCATCAGGCCTAGGGAATGATTGGAAAAGCCATGCTGCAATCTTAACATTTAAAAGAACCTATTGTTGTCTGAGCTTTTTATTTCTGTAAAGATACTCAGCCAGAATAGAAGCTACCCACACAATACTTGTATGGAAATCATGCTTGATCAATAGTGTTCAAATCTCCACCACTTTTGAGTGAAAGAGAAGAAGCATTAAGGTATGCATGTGTACACTTACATAAAATGTATCATAAACAAATTCAGACTTTCATATCTGTTTAAATATGTACTACCAGAATATTACACCTTAGCACAACTACAAGCTCTCAATATACAGGTATTTACCTCTCAGGTGGAGTTCAAATGTTCATTGCAATGACTTGTCTGTCTGGTATGAGGCCTCTGGCTTCCGCTACTGTATCAATAGTGAAACCTCACTGGGACTCCTCTGGGATATCAGGTTGTTGCCCTGTGTCATAGGGACCCTGTAGTTCTGGATCTGTAGGACAGGCACCTTCATGTACTCCAGCAGTAGATGCTGCAGTGGGCCAATTCAAAGCCCCAGAGCTGAGCCTGAGAGGCATCTAATCTGGCCGGCCTGCTGGCTCTCCCACGGTCGTGCCTTTGGGGGCCAGCTCACTGGCAACCCCGCAATCAGGTGAGATGGAGGGCTGCGCTCTCAAGTGTTGCCGCCAGGGAGGGACATGGCAGTTCTCCCGCTCTCCCCACCCCAGAGCCAGACCTCCCACCCGCTCTAGGTGCGACGGATGAGGGGGGAAAGGAGAGTAACTCTCCCTCCACCATGCTACCGCACAATACACAAGAGGCAGGGCCAGCTCTCCTGTGCTCACACCCTTGGGGTTAGCTTACCTGGAATCTCCATGTTCAGGGCCAGCTATACTATGTTTCCCAGGTGAGGTGCGGCACTGCTGAATGCTACATGCAGCAGGTGAGGGGCAGGACCAGCTCTTAGCCTGCCATAGGCTTCAAGGGGCAAGGGCGAGGGAGAACATCTCTCCTTTGCCCACGTTGCCACAAGGTAGACAAGTTGTAGGGGCTAGCTCTCCTACACTCACCCTTGGGTCAGCTCACTCTTCCGATGTCACCAGGGTCAGCTCTACTGTGCTGAGTAGGTGAGATTCAGGGCCTACGAGAGTTATTGCAGGGGAGGGGCAGGGACAACTCTCCTGCTCTCACAATCATGTCAGAGCCAGCTCTCCTGCCCACCAGATGTGTCAAGGGCAAAAGGGAGAGAAGGAAATCTCTCTAGCTGGCTAATGCCACTACACAGCAGACAAGAGGTAGAGCTGGTTTTCCCATGCCACGGTATCAGGTCACTGGCAACAGGTGGACTTATTCTATGGGCAATAAAGCACAATAGTTTTGTAATTTTGTTACTCTAGGTTGATACTGTTAGGCCTATTTAGAAAATATGTATTTTTTTTTAACTTCTGAGAACTTTAATTATTTTTCTTTTTTGCTTCTGTAGTTTTATTTCCTCCTCGTTTTGGTAAGTAGTTTTCTTAAGTTATTACTTGGGGTAGCTCATCAAGATCAGGGGGGAAAATCTGTCATACTGCTCCCTAAAAACTAACTTCATCTGGAAGGAATCAGCCTGCGAGTGTTGCCTCTTAACTTGAGACTCCTTTGCGTACATTTGACTTTTCATTTTTAGAACCCTGCTTTGGCTCCAACCCTGACTGCTACAGTTAACCTGGATCTGATTCCCACGTCATGGAACATTTTTATTTCTGCTGCTACCCAAATAAGTTTCTGCTTCATTCTCTGGGTCCTTAGGCCATATGACTTGATTTCTGTTCTCAGCATACTGAAATGTTAGCCTGTTTGTAAAGCTTGGCCATATCTTTTGGTGTCTAAGTCTTACTCTTTATCCTTCATCACTACATATTATGTATAACGGGGTCATCTTGTTTCTTCATTTGAGAGTCTGAAACTAACTGAAAAAAAAATTATCAACTTGCCCCAAATTACAAAACTAGTCAATAGTATAAAATAGTGTAAGCTGGGCCCCAGTTCAAGATTTTTCATTTGCTTCTGAAAATCAAACTTTATTTCATTTTTTAGAGAGCCATTCTCAATGAATCATTGCCCAAAGGTGGTAAAGCAAGAACACACAAAATCTAAAGCCAAAGAGCTTTATTTTAGTCCCAGATTTGCTACTTAATAGCTTATCTTCAGTTGGCCTGTTGTATAAGGCTATGTAGTGTTTCCATGAACTTAAAGCACTTCAGAAATAAAAATAAAATGCATTATAGAGATGTAGAGGTCACAGTAGCTAAACAACTTGCCTTTTTAAGATTCATATCATATGTGTTAATTTCTAAGAAATCACAGATAAACATAAGAGTACAGATAAACATAAAGAGAAAAATTCCTTGTAATATCATTTAGTACTGTATTCTACATTTTATTTCAACATATTACTTTTTAAATTTGCAATTGAAGTGAACATTTGTTATACAGTCTTTACCAATATTTTGTTATTGTCTTTACATCCATCTATCTATATCTATCTGTCTATCTATCTATTTATAGAACTATATCTATCTATATATTGATATACATGTGTGTGCTTAGATATATAAATAGATATAGATCTGTAGATAGATCTATATGGATCTATAGATACAAATAGATATATCCATATATATTTATATATAAATATCTAGATATAAATAAATCTATATATAAATATATAGATATTTAAATATCTATATAGAGATATCTCTATAGGGATATCTAGAAATATCTAGAGATATCTATAGATAAATAGATAGATAGATAGATAGATAGATAGATAGATAGATAGATAGATAGATATAACCAAGCAATCAATAGAGAAATGTATTTCTTAAAGAATTTAGAGAAAGGACATTGATAAAAAACGGGAGAAAAGAACATTAGGTTGTTTTCCAAGTACCTCATTGACTGTTCATCTCTATTTGCTGTGGTCTCACTGCCTCCCTCTCCTGCTTTTCTTCTCTTCCCTCTCTTCCCTTTCTTCTCTCCTTGTTCCTCCCTCCCTCTTTCCAGACAGAGTCTCATTTCCCAGCGAAGGCCTAAACCCCCCCCAGCCTCATCCCTCAGCCTCCCAAGCATTAGTATTACAGCCCTGCACCATCACTCCCTTTTGCCACAGTCTTTGTGCTTAGATCTGAAAGACAGACCCTACATTTAAAGAAACTCTTTCAACACATTATTTGAAATTTAACCTCTACAGTTTAACTGTTGCAAGGCCATAGGGTCCTCTTTAACTAGTAGAAGAGAAATAAGTTATCAAGATATCAGATAGCTCACAGAATCTTGGGGGACTAGAGAACCAAACTGCTGTGTCATAGTCTGAAACATAGAATTAAAACTTATAGAATACCTACACTTAGCACCTGACATTCTGGGAGAATTACCCATTGTTTTCATCTCTTACGATGCATACTTACGCCTAGATTTGTGGCATTTCATTCACATTGTCCCTAAAGAATCAACCTTTCAGCATGCTGCCACTTGTAGCTACACTTTCCCCAGCTCCTTTTGGTCTCTAAATTTGCTGAGTAGAACCAGTTCCAGGTGGAACCTTAGTTTCATGGGGATTGAAAATGAGGTTGTTTAACATTTCTGGTTCTCTCATAAGAAGATGAGAGATAACAAAAATGCAATAGTTTGAGTAGCCAACATTTGGTATCTACCATATGCAGGATAATTACCTTCACTTTACAGATGAGAAAACTGAGCCTTAGGTAGATTATGTCTATACTAATAATAAAGTCAGTAGAGCAGGAATCAAGATCTCAACTCTTGTGTTCTGTTCTCATATTTACCTCTTGAACCACTATCACATTTCATGATTACTTCCCTGCATGATTCTAACTACAAGAATGTGAGCTACTGAGGAACCAGGGTTCTTTCTTCTCCTCCTCCTCCTCCTCTTCTTCTTTTTGCAAAAAGAATTTATTTTATTAGGAAATATACTAATGTTTAACAAAATATAAATAAATATATAAAATTCTTAAAGACTGCAAATAGGAAATATGTCTTATTTGGGAGAAATAGAAATAGTACAGAGAAGTAAATTTCTTGAGTATTAACATGGGGACCACTTGTATAGAGTGACCCACAGCTGGAAAACTCATAACATACATTAATTATGATAAAAAGTAGGTTTGTTTATTTGTTTGTTAAGTTTTTTCTTTCTTAATTATCATTTATTACAATTTATTCAAATTGTATCCCAGCTGTGGCCCCCTCTTTCACCTGATCCCAATTCCACCTTTCCACCATTTTCTCTCTCTGTGCCCCTCCCCTAATTCACTGATAGGGGAGGTCCTCCTCTCCTTCTATTTGACCCTAGCCTATAAGGTCTCATCAGGACTGGTTGCATTGTCTTCCTCTGTGGCCTGGCAAGGCTGCACCCCCCCCCCAGGGGGAGGTGATCAGGGAGCCAACCACTGAGTTCATGACAGAGACAGTCCCTGCTCCCCTTACTATGGAACCCACTTGGAGACTGAATCTATAGGCTACATCTGAGCTGCCATATAATATAGGATAAACATACTAAAATCTATACTCCTAAAGAAGCTAAACAACAAGGAAGACCCTAGGAAAAATGCTTAATCCTCATTCAGAAGGACCAATGCGATAGAAGCAGGAGAAGACAGGGAACAGGGGAACAGGACAGGAGTCTACCACAGAGGGCCTCTGAAAGACTCTACTGATCGAGGTATCAAAGCAGAGGCTGAGATTCATAGCCAATCTTTGGGCAGAGGGCATAGAATTTTATGAAAGAGGGGAGAGATAGAAAGACCTTGAGGGGACAGGAGCTCCACAAGGAGACTAACAAAGGCAAAAACACCTGAGCCCTGGGAGCCCTGCGGAGACTGATACGCTAACCAAGGACAGTGCATGGGCAGGTTCTTTCTGAATCGGTAATTTTCATTATCAGACATTAAATACCATTATTCATTAACCCAAACCTCTGTATTGATTATCTACTCTGTGACAGATTCTTGCATGGACCTGGGAATAATTGTGGTCCATCATATGCATTGTCCCTGTTTCATGGAGATTAGTGTGTAGTGGTGAAGCGTCATTAGGGAAAAGATTATGCATTAATTAAACACATCTTGAAGGCTACATGGAAATAAGAGAACATTTAAACGAGAAGCTAGTTCTGAAGGATAGGTAACCAGCTTATGTCACAGAGACAATCACATAAGAAGAGTGTCAGCCTCTGTAAGGGACAGTTTAGGAGGGACTATGGCAGATTGGTGAAATGGACGGAATTTGAGCCCCTCTCAAGGACGAAAGGTGGCCAGAGAATGGAAAGGCAGCCAGTGTGGATGGATTGTAGACAGTAAAGAAGAGACAGGCTTGGGATGAGGGTAAGGTCAGAACTCAATGCTCAGTGAATGAATACATGTGCGCATGCTTCCAGGAGGGGAAGCTGGGACTTTCAGGATATTTCCCTTTATACAAAGTCTATGATTCCAAAACAGCCAGTGTAAGTGAAGTTTTAGAACAGGGGTCAGTGTGGTGAGCTTTACTAAACTCATCATGGTAAGGCAGTCTACACCAGTGGTTCTCAACCTGTGGGTCGCAACCCCCTTCGGGGGTCACATCAGATATTTACATCACAATTCATAACAGAAGCAAAATTATGGCTATGAAGTCACAACAAAAATAAATTTATGGTTGGAGATCACCACAACATAAGGAACTGTATTAAAAAGTTACAGCACTGAGAAGGTTGAGAACCGGTGGCCTAACCGAACACTTCAGAAAAGAATCAGCTTTGTGACTATTGTCAAATTTCTACAAAGAGAAAAGCAAAAAAGGGTTCAAATAACAAAATAATTTGGTATAATGAAAATAAAGCACATGAATCCAATCTTTTTTTATATTGCCTGTGAGTTAACATTTTTGTGCTAATGAATAGAAAAACATCTTCTAAATTTTACCTAAAGCTACTTTAAAATAAACAAATGGAACATGCACAAAATATTTGGATTACGTAGGCTTTGATTAGTGGGAAGGGGTTCATGAGCCCCCCACTGCTAGCTGAAGAGCTGTGGAGAGTTGGTGGCTTCTAGAGGAGGGACAGCTGGCTCCTAGTTGTTTGACCATGTTTTGGTGCAGACTCAGGGCTGCACAATTTGGAGTAGATACATCATTAAATCTTTAAAAAGTGGTTACAACACTTGGGTGAGGGGTAGAGAGTGTGAGTGGGTCTGGGAGGATGAAATTCTCAGACTTAATAAAATATTTAAAAAATAATGCTCCCATTTGTTTTTAACATGTTTTAAATCAAACGCAAAAAAAATTCAAAGTGCCCTATTTTTTGTCAAATGAAAATTATAATCATTTTCTGTCTACTTACAGGCGAAATAAAACCCAAAATTATTCAACCCATATCTAATACATCTTTTCAAACCTTCCAAAGATTTGGATTATTATTTATTTCAAGGTAATAATTACAAACATATTAACTTGCGTTTTTATCTTACAAGGCTGTTAACAAAACAAATGACTATTCAAATACATTAAAGATAACAAAAAATCATGTTCAGTGGGGAAAAAAGTTGGCTGTCTTGAGAACAGACTCAGTATTTCATGGTTCACAATAGTTTTAGCATAGGCGGCTTATTTCTCAATTATTTGAAGTCTGTTTTTATAGATATGTACTTCAACCTCAAACACTGTGCTTGACTTTCAGGTAATAGCTCTGATGTCATTTTTATTTCCTTTGAGGGTTTCACAGGTCAGTGGACTAAGCCAAAGGCCCAGTGGAAGGCTGTTCCCTTTGTCTCTCTTCCATATCTCACTGCCCTGCTCTCCTTGGGGACTTCATTTAATTGGTTTCTCTTCTCAATACTCACAACATTCCTCTCTTATCTAATTCTTCTCTTCATCAAATAATCATGCTCAGTTCTCTTATGATCAAAATCAAAGGCATATCATAAAACAACCTTTCAGATGTGTCTCCTCCCACCTACAATTCTTTATTATTACTCAAACCATTGTTTAACATTGGCACCATGGTTCAGTGTTGGGAGCCATGTAGAAGGAAGAACAAAACTGCTCTAGAACTCATGGACTATGCCCTACCAGTTAGCACAACCACGATGGGTGTTTCAGAGAGGAACAACCCTGAACACTGTGTATCCTGAGGACCTCACGCTGTTAGGAAGCATAGCTCTGCTTGTTGCCCTTGTGGTCACGACGTCCCTCATAATAAATGGGTTGTATGAAACCTCTAAGGGGCTTCTAGCCATTCACTGGACAGTATCACTGGCACTCACAATGACAATGTGTGATCTCTTTCAGGAATTGCTGCTGGAGCAGCTTAATGATTCAACCATCACCCTTGAAAGCAACTTGCAATGTAGATTGCTAGTAATGACCACTACCCTTAGAGAGAATTTGGAAAAATAGATTTTTTTTAGCAAGGTTAGGCAAATATGTTTTTGCTAGTGGCTTTGACATAGAAAATCTTGGAGAAAAATAGATTGTTTAGCAAGGCTAGGTAAAGATGATTTTTGCTATTGGCTCTGATGCAGAAAATCTTAGGGAAAATTTTGAAGTTAAGAAAAAAGGACACTCATAATAGTAAAGTTAGGGACTTTTTGAGGTTGGTAAACAAAGACAAAAGGCCAGAATAGCACTGGCTGATGTGCTTTGAGACTATAATTTCCGTATACTTGTTTATGCCCTCAGTTTCCTGATATGATTTTTAAAATTACTAATGACTAGATGTGCACCTTGGAGATTTAAGGTAGAAATGACTAAATGTTTGTATATAAAGGTTTAGGTTTGTGATTCTTTTAAGATTTTTATAGCATTACCTTTTAAGATAATTGATTCTTTGCAACCACAAACTGCAGCCTGCTGGTAAGGAAAAGCTGGCTGAGACATTGCCTTGCTTACTCACCTTGTTAAGTTATAACAAGTTGCTTAGTTACAAACGTATATAGGTATCTGGAAATAATTTGTTTTTTACCCATAATACATAAAACATTTTATTGTGTGAAGGTATTGGGGAGCATGTTTTTCTTGTGTATACTCGCTGTAATCATTCACTTAAAGAAAAATAGAATGTAATCACATTGTGATTTTTGTACTGCTTCAAAGATTTTGCTGGGATATAAAAGCTATGGGAAAAGAATAAAAACATGAGTTGGAGCTTGCTCTTCAGAGTTTGTTCTGTCTAATATATATATATATGTATATATAATAGATGAATATATATCTTTAATTATACTATATATAAATATCTATTTATAAATATTTTATATATATATATATATATATATATATATATATATATATATGGTGAGGTTGAAATCCGTTTCCATCCACCCAATATGTGAGTATATGTGAACGTGTATGTATGTATGTATGTATGTATGTAGGTATATATGTATGTGTGTGTGTGTGCGTTAGCACGTGTGCGTGTGTGTGTGTATATGTAAAGAAAGAGAAGCTTGAAGGAAGAAGCTTGTTGGAACCTACCTGCTGGAGTCTGTCTTACTTCATCATGTGAAGTAAGTAATATATCATGTGTGTGTGGTCTTTTCTCTCCTTTCCTTTCCTTTTTAGATGCTTTGCCACTACCTATGGAAAGCCCCAATAAGAGCTTTCAGCCTTAACCACCAGTTAACAGAGCTCCTTAGTTCAATTCCTGGCAACCACATGGAGGCCCACAATCATCTACAATGTGATGTGATGCCCTCTTCTGGCATGCAGGTGTACATGCAGATAGAACACTCATATACATAAAATAAATAAGTATTAAAAAACAAAAATAAAAAACTGTTGTTTAATATTGTATATTATTTAACCATTATCTTTACACCTAAGATCTTTAGAGTTGGGAGCATTTGCTTGTCCCTATTTCTCACCTTCTATTGACTTCAACCTATCTTCTGTTCTTTGTCTCCAGGGAATTCCTGAAATCATCACTCGCAACCTCTTGGTTACTATATGAAGCAGCAGGTTTAGTTGACCTCTCAGCAGCGTTTATAGCATGAATTAGAAACCGGGAGCAGGCGGCATCCCAGGGAGGAGCAAGGCAAGTTCACAGGATCAAACATGGGAAGCACCTGCCTAACACTCACTCTCGTATGTAAACAAATATATTTGCGTCTCACTAAGCCACTGAGGCTTGTGAGCTGGCACAGAACCTGGCATTGTTTACCCCAGCAAGCACATAAACCTTATTAGGCTTCCCTGGGCAGTCTCATCTCCTCCTCTGTGTACCCTAGGCGTTGGCCACCTACAGGAACTACTGTGTGCTTGTATGTCTGCATGTATGTGTGGGACTGCCTGGGCCAGCATTAATTCCTTTCCTTCTTTCTTTTCTCTGTTGACATGCCTGTCTATTCTCATTTACAGTCTCTGAGAAGGTCTCCCTGCCCCTGACAAATGGACTTCCCATGCCCCAGTGTCCAGCACCCATGCCACTGGATCATGATTGCTCCTGTCCCATAATGAACATTCTGAGACTAAAGGTATTTGCACTAGCATTTCCACTAGCCTTGTGCCATAGCTGACACACAGTAAGAGATTCTTAGTTTTGGGGAATCTGTGAATTCTAAAAATTATAGGTATGCTGTATGAAAATGATTCATACTAGATCCTTGCCAAAAAATTCTTATAATATCATTAGACTCTGACAAAGAAAAACATTTACAGCCATACATTTTGATTTTCTGTAGTTAAGTTTTTCTCAAACAGGTCTTTCACTTGCTTGGTTAGTGTCACCCCAAGGTACTTTATGTGGTTAGTGGCTATTGTGAAGGGTGTTGTTTCCCTAATTTCTTTCTCGGCCCTTTTGTCTTTGGTATACAGGAGAACTTCTGATTTTTTTGAGTTGATTTTGTATCCTGCCACTTTGCTGAAGGTGTTTATCAGCTGGAGGAGTTCTCTGGTTGAATTTTTGGGGTCTCTCATATATACTATCATATCATCTGCGAATAGTGACACTTTGACCTCTTCCTTTCCGATTTGTATCCCCTTGATCTCCTTTAGTTGTCTTATTGCTCTGGCTAGGACTTCAAGTACTATGTTGAAGAGGTAGGGAGAGAGTGGGCAGCCTTGTCTTGTCCCTTATTTCAGTGGGATTGATTTAAGTTTCTCTCCATTGAGTTTGATGTTGGCTATAGGCTTGCTGTATATTGCCTTTACTATGTTTAGATATGTGCCTTGCATTCCTGATCTCTCCAAGACTTTAAACATGAATGGGTGTTGGACTTTGTCAAATGCTTTTTCAGCATCTAAGGAGATGATCATGTGGTTTTTCTCCTTCAGTTTGTTTATGTGGTGGATTACATTGATGGATTTCCGTATGTTGAACCATCCTTGCATGCCTGGGATGAAGCCTACTTGGTCGTGGTGCATGATCTCTTTGATGTGTTCTTGGATTCGGTTTGCAAATATTTTATTGAGTATTTTTGCGTCAATGTTCATAAGAGAGATAGGTCTGAAGTTCTCTTTTTTTGTTGGGTCTTTGTGTGGTTTAGGTATCAGGGTGACTGTTGCTTCATAGAATGAGGATTTCCTGTAGTTAAACCCTAGCTGTTAAAAGACTTATAGCTTGCTTAAAAATAATCTCTTGCTACCACTAGCTTTAAAGATTACAACTGAAAACAACCACATAAAGCCACATAAACCCTTTATCTACTTTCCTTAGAGGTGATTTTCCATCCACAATGTTTTTTTCCTTACAAATAATATTTGCATAACGATCACACTCTTTATATTGGAGATATATTAATGTTTTAATCAGCAGTCAGCAACGAGAAAGAGATTTATCTAGTATGCTGTGGAATACTATCTTTATCTACTTTCCTTAGAGGTGATTTTCCATCCACAATGTTTTTTTCCTTACAAATAATATTTGCATAATGATCACACTCTTTATATTGGAGATATATTAATGTTTTAATCGGCAGTCAGCAACGAGAAAGAGATTTATCTAGTATGCTGTGGAAGTGCTAACATGATTTTTAAAAACAACCAAGAACACTAATTTTGTTGTCAATTTTATAACCTTATAATTACCTCGTAAATAGGCCACATTTTTCTCTTGGTAATCACTGCAGTTTTCAAATGGCTTAAAAAGAAGAAGAGCATTTTAAGCTAATTTCTTTAAAAAAAAAATGGAATTACTTATTTTGACATTTGCTGACTATGGTTATGAACCATGTTCCTTCTAATTCTGAAAATGGACAACCTGGAAAGTTCCATGTTCAGAATGCTGAATTCTAACAACTTTAAGAGTGGCTTAATTACTACTGCTCTGCAGTACAGCGTAAGATCAGGGATGGAGATACCTCCAGAAGATCTTTTATTGTAGAGGATTGTTTTAGCAATTCTGGGTTTCTTGTTATGCCATATGAAGTTGAGAATTTTTCTTTCAAGGTCTGTAAAGATTTGTGTTGGTAATTTGATGGGAATTGCATTGAATCTGTAGATTGCTTTTGGTAAGATGGCCATTTTTACTATGTTAATCCTGCCAAGCCATGAGCACGGGAGATCTTTCCATCTTTTGATATCTTCTTCTAATTCTTTCTTCAGAGACTGGAAATTTATTTTATACAAGTCTTTGACTTGCTTGGTTAGGGTTACACCAAGGTACTTTATGTCATTTGTGGCTATTGTGAAGGGTGTTGTTTCCCTAATTTCTTTCTCAGCCCTTTTGTCTTTTGTATACAGGAGGGCTACTGATTTTTTTTGAGTTAATTTTGTATCAAGCCACTTTGCTGAAGGTGTTTATTAGCTGTAGGAGTTCCCTGGTAGAATTTTTGGGGTCACTCAGGTATACGATCATATCATCTACAAATAGTGACTGACATAGAAACAGTATGGTGGATCAATGGAACCAAACAGAAGACCCAGAAATAAACCCACACACTTATGGACACCTGATCTTTGACAAAGATGCCAAAACCATACAATGGAAAAAAGACAGCATCTTCAACAAATGGTGCTAGTCCAACTGGATATCTACATGTAGAAAAATGCAAATAGATACATACTTATCACCCTGCACAAAACTAAAGTCCAAGTGGATCAAACACCTCAACATAAAACCAGACACATTAAATCGGTTAAAAAAAAAGTGGGGAGACCCTAGAACTCATTGGTACAGGAGACAACTTCCTGAACAGAACACCAACAGCACAGGCTCTAAGAGCAACAATCAATAAATGGGACCTCATGAAACTGAAAAGCTTCTGTAAAGCAAAGGACACCATCATCAAAACAAAACGAATGCCCACAGATTGGAAAAGAATCTTCACCAACCCTCTATCTGACAGAGGGCTAATATCCAGTATATATAAAGAACTAAAGAAGTTGAAAAGCAGCAAATCAAACAGTCCAATAAAAAAATGTGGAAAAGAGCTAAACAGAATTCTCTGTAGAGGAATATAGAATGGCAGAGAAACACTTAAAGAAATGCTCAACCTCATTAGCCATCAGGAAAATGCAAATCAAAATGACCCTGAGATTTCACCTTACACCCATCAGAATGGCCAAGACGAAAAACTCAAGTGATAACACATGGTGGAGAGGTTGTGGAGAAAGGGGAACCCTCCTCCATTGCTGGTGGAAATGTAAACTTATACAACCACTCTGGAAATCAATCTGGCACTTTCTCAGACAATTAGGAATAGAGCTTCCTGAAGGTCCAGCTATACCACTCCTAGGCATATATCCAAAATACGTCCAAGTACACAACAAGGACATTTGTTCAACCATGTTTGTAGCAGCTTTATTCGTAATAGCCAGAACCTGGAAACAAGCCAGATGCCCTTCAACTGAGGAATGGATACAGAAATTGTGATACATCTACACAGTGGAATATTACTCAGCAATGAAAAACAAGGAAATCATGAAATTTGCAGGTAAATGGTGGGAATTGGAAAGGATCATCCTGAGTGAGCTGTCCCAGAAGCAGAAAGACACACACGGTATATACTCACTCATATAGACATATAACATAGGATAAACCTACTAAAATCTGTACATCTAAAGAAACTAATCAAGAGAGAGGACCCTGACTAAAACGCTCAATCCCCATCCCAAAAGGCAAAGAGGATGGACATCAGAAGAAGAAGAAAACAGGAAACAAGTTAGGAACTTGCCACAGAGGGCCTCTGAAAGGCTCTGCCCTGCAGACTATCAAAGCAGACGCTGAGACTTATGGCCAACTGTTGGGCAGAGTGCATGGAATCTTATGAGAGAATTGGGAAATAGTAAGATCTGGAGAGGACAGGAACTCCACAAGGAGAGCAACAGAACCAGAAAATTTGAACACAGGGGTCTTCCCAGAGACTCATACTCCAACCAAGTACCATACATGGAGATAACCTAGAACCCCTGCACAGTTTAGTGTCCAAGTGGGTTACATAGTAATGGGAAGAGGGACTGCCTCTGACATAATCTGATTGGCCTGCTCTTTGATCACCTCCCCCTGAGGGGGGAGTAGCCTTACCAGGCCACAGAGGATGACAATACAGCCACTCCTGATGAGACCTGATAGACTTAAGATCAGAAGGAAGGAGAGGGGGATCTCCCCTATCATTGGACTTGGGGAGCAGCATGCGTGAAGAAGGGGGAGGGAAGATGGGATTGGGGAGGGGAGGAAGGAGGGGTTTATGGGGGGATAGAAAGTGAATAAAGTATAATTAATAAAAGTTAAAAAAAAAGAGTGGCTTAAGCAGAACTTAAGGACTCGGATGAAATTATCCTAACTCATTTTTTTGCACAGGGGCTTGGTAGTGTCACTAGATGAGGTGCTGGCACATTCATAGTGTGCCAATCACTCAGTAGATGGGTCTGAACAGTCACTGGGCAAGAACTGGGGTCCTGAGAAATCACTCCTCCCTCCAGCCCCTGCCAAGAGGAACAGTCAGTCAACAAGAAGAGATACAGGGTAATGCTGGCACAGGCAATTGTCCTATCAAAAGGACAGAAGAGGTTAAGAAGTGGGTTGAACCCGGTGTTTAGAGGAGCAGGATAAATAATGTTCATGTAGTTTAGGAGTTAGTTTACTATAGCTTACTATAGATGAAGGGAATGGGAGACTATAAAGATTCTAAGCTGGGTCAGAAAGAACCACAGAACCTGGAGAATAAAAAGAGTTTTAGAGATAGGTGGTTTCAGTCCAAAGCTTTCATCTTGAAGAGGAGGAACTCACCTTTATGAAGGTTAAACCGGAGGACTTGGGTTGCACAGAGAATTGGGAGAATCGTGACTGTGGCTTCCTAAGGTGGAGACAGGGAGGACAATGAGGAGAGCAGGGATATGGGTCACTTCTCATTTTTATCCAGAAACTCAAATCCTTGAAAGGGTAGATAGACCATTAAGAAAAAAGAGTAGCTGGCATCACCTGCAGGACTGAACCTAATTCTGGAGTCGGTACCTAGTAGGCTAGGCCAGACAAAATGCTCTTTTCAAAAAGCCTTTTTGATGGATAACCTTCATAAAATTAGTTCACATTTGCTTTTAACCTTCTTTGCACCTCTCTTCAACCTGTTTTAAACTGGGTATGAATGCCCTAGGAATTACAAAAGGTCTGTAAAATTGGGCTCCTGACATTTTAAAAATATATATTTATTTTTATTGAAAATAAATTTACTTTTTCATATGATACATTCTGATTATGGTTTCCCTTTGTTTGGACTCCTGACATTTTTAGGATCCCTCTTAGACTGTGCCCTCCATATGTTACATAACTCAATTTTAATTTCCTTTCTAAGGTATTCAATTTACTATCAGTCTCACGGCTATGTTTATTGCAATCTAACCTCTACAGTGCTGTTTAGGACATCATTAATTACATAAATACTTAGAAACCTTTGCTTTATATTTTCACACACACAGAGAAAGAAAGAGCTAGAGAGCAAGGTAAAGCTCGCATACATACATAGTCATAAGCTACAGAAGTGCATTCCTTAAGTAGTTAAGTGTGAAACATATGAGATGTTTGAAGATCAAGAACCACAAATATAAAAAAGCCAAAGAAACCAGAGGTATTGGTTTCTTCCTGACCAGAAGTCAGGAGCCACAAAGACGTTTTCTTCTCCAGGGAAACTAGAAGGCCTAATGGCCTAAAAACAAACAAAAACCCCATTACTTTATTTTTAATTATGGAAAAGAATCAAAGGATTTTAGTAAACAAATTCAATCATGAAAAATGGGCTTGAAACTTAGTAGGTGATATTTTGGAATTTGCACTTCCTATCATCCATTTCTTCCATTCCTGGCTCAATAAATAAATAAATAAATGAATAAATAAATAAATAAATAAATAAATAAATAGACAGACAGACAGACAGACAGACAGACAGATAGATAGATAGATAGATAGATAGATAGATAGATAGATAGATAGATA